>NC_084615.1:66228503-66593503 GCF_033978795.1 Nerophis ophidion | reverse complement strand
ACAAAACACTCACAATATATCTACACACTGCATTCACTATCTTGCTATTCAGTCAAGTTCACACTGTGCATAGTACCAGTTAATAATAAAATGTATCAACAAGAGGCAACCCAAACTTTTCATACGGGAAATGCAAATCAAAAAGCAAACTCGTTGTCTTATTAGAAATTATCCTCAAATCAGGGCAGAAACATTCTGGTCATGCACCAGCAGCATATTTCTTTACTCTTTTTTTCTTAAAGAGAACAAAAATAAAAATTGAACCAAACTAAAGTTTCCTGGGAGACTCATAAGTGTTCCTAAAATTAATACAGTCTCACTGCACTTGCACAAACCGCTGCAGCATGTGCTCTGTGAGGCGATGAGGTGAGATGCAACCCATACCAACAGGGCCGCCCCTCCTTATACGCAGATCACGTGCTATGTGTAGGGCCCTGTGATCCGTGGAGTATCCCATTTTGTATATTCCTAGCCCATTCCTGCTCAGTCATTGATAAGAATATAATGTAAAACTGCCCCGGACATTTTACGCGTCTCATGTTTTATGCTGGGCTTGTGAGCAGTCACTGGTAGTCGTACTGGGTGAAAATTACAAGATTTGTCAGGAATTTTTACAATTTTCATGACATAATAATATAAAAATGTGTTATTTTGCACAATGTTTTATTTTTTATTGAACTATCTTTCCCATTAATCAGTTTTGGTACAAAATGTGCATGGAATTATATGCACATTTGATAAAAAACAAAACAAAAAAAAAAATTTCCTTGTAATGAGGGGTGCCTCAAAATGTAATTCTACCTTGGTCCCCAATTTAGCCAAACCAAAACATAAACGTTACTGTAAGTCTGCCAGAGCTTTTTCTACATTTTTATTGTTTTTGAATATTTGTAATGGATTATTTCCCTGTGAGAGGTAGTACTTGCTATGTTTTAACTACATAAGCAAAATTAATTACTTCAATACATTTCAAGTAAACCGAACATGCCAGTTTCCCACTTGTTGCCATCAATATCGGGACCTAATATGCAAAAACATCATTAATTTCCAATCGGGTTCGTGTACCTTCCGTTCATTCTCCTTCCAATTCTTAAATGCAAATCAAAAAACACATTTCGGGCCATTTTTTCTATTTTCATTTCTGAAAAAAAAGTTGGACAACTATTTATGATACTTTTTTTAAAACGTCAATAGGAATCTTGCTGAACAAATGTGAAACCTTAATGCTAAAAACATGCTGCTTTGATAATGTCGATATTTTTGCCATCACAACATTTTCTTTAGTTTAAAAAAATATTTATATTAACTCAGGGAATATGTCCCTGGACACACGAGGACTTTGACTACGACCAATGTATACCGACTTGGTATCGGATTGATACTCAAATTTGTGGTATCATCCAAAACTAATATAAAGTATCAAACAACAGAATAATAAGTGATTATTGCATTTAAATAGAAGTGTAGACGGAACATGTTAAAAGAGAAAGTAAGCAGATATTAACAGGAAATTAACAATCCATCCATCCATCCATTTTCTACCGCTTATTCCCTTTTGGGGTCGCGGGGGGCCCTGGCGACTATCTCAGCTACAATCGGGCGGAAGGCGGTGTACACCCTGGACAAATGGCCACCTCATCGCAGGGCCAACACAGATAGACAGACAACATTCACACTCACATTCACACACTAGGGCCAATTTAGTGTTGCCAATCAACCTATCCCCAGGTGCATGTCTTTGGAGGTGGGAGGAAGCCGGAGTACCCGGAGGGAACCCACGCATTCACGGGGAGAACATGCAAACTTCACACAGAAAGATCCCGAGCCTGGGATTGAACCCAAGACTGCAGGACCTTCGTATTGTGAGGCAGACGCACTAACCCCTCTGCCACGGGCTTCGGGCTTCACGTTGGCAGAGGGGTTAGTGCGTCTTCCTCACAATACGAAGGAAATTAACAAGTAGATTAACAATTCATTTTCTACCACTTGTCCTTTATAATTATGACAAAACAATAGCATGGAAAATGACACAAATTAAGACTAAATTAAGAGCCTTTGTTTGCTTACTTACTAATAACAGACAAGTTGTCTTGTACGTTTACTATTTTATTCAAGGACAAACTTGCAATAAAAAACATGTTTAATGTACTTTAAGATTATTTGTTGAAATAATGCCAATAATGCCCAGTTTTGTGGTCCTCTTTATTTCGAAAAAAGTATCGAAAAGTATTGAAAAAATGTTGGTACCGATACTACACAAACATACGACAAACGTGACTTTATATAAAAACCAAAAACAAAACTGCCTTATAATCAGTATTGCCCCGAAAATTTTGCAGAGGACAGCGCATAGGAAAAAGATTTTAAACTTGGTGTATTTTCACTCTGCTGTGTTGGTGATGGAGAAAGTAGAGGATGCATGAAATGATAAGATGATATTTACCAAGCTGTGCTGGGCGGATGCACTTCCTGCTACGCAAGACAGGACAGGATTAGACAAGACCAGATTCCCCGTGTTTCATCTCCCTGACGCTAAATGTGTGACTTTGGATAATACAATTGATACAGACAGGTAGAACGCCGACTAATGCATGCTTGAGGCTGCTCAGGGAAGCTTCCTCTCCGCCTTCTGCACTCAGCAGTCCCTAAGCCTGGCGCAAAAAACTTTGTTCCAGTCCGACACAAAAGAGACTTGTTCTCCGTCAGCACAATCCTCTGTTTTGCTGAGCCTGAAATAACCCTTCAACGACGATTAATGCACGTACACAGAACAGAACTGAATTCTTTGATCTGACTACAAGTCACTGGTGTTGTGTGGAAACTACACTGACTTCTCAATGATGTTCAGGGAATCAGACTTAAGAAAAAAAGAAATACACACGGGGAAGGTTCATCCGGATGATGGAGGTTTGGATTACACAGCCCAGACAGTGTGAGGCCGTCGTGAAAGGAATGATTATTTACTTTCCTGCAGAAGAACAAAACCCTGGATGAACAACAGGAGGGGGAAAAAAATTTGGACAAAAAAATGGAGTGGTGAACTAAAATATATTCAGGTTCATCACTGAGGCGATACAGCTGGGGCAGAACACAGGTCTGAGGGCTGATTGCTTGACACAGAGGACATGTAGGACTAATGAGACCAGGTGAAACAATGGCTGACAAATGTGTGGAGTGAAGGCTCATTTATGCCCGGTTAGATGTAAATGCTCACAGAGCTTTCTGGCGGTATTGTGCATTGATTTTGTTCTTCTGTCCCTATGGAGCTTACTGTTGAAATGTTGCAGTGGTTTTGAGAAAAAGGAAAACACAATCTATTGTCGGATGTACAGCAAAATGTGTTTTATGCATCTAAACCTTCAATCTAATTTAAGAGAATAGAAATGGGGCGGTATAGCTCGGTTGGTAGAGCGGCCGTGCCAGCAATTTGAGGGTTGCAGGTTCGATCCCCGCTTCCGCCATCCTAGTCACTGCCGTTGTGTCCTTGGGCAAGACACTTTACCCACCTGCTCCCAGTGACACCTACACTGGTTTAAAATGTAAAAATTGGATATTGGGTTTCACTATGTAAAGCGCTTTGAGTCACTAGAGAAAAAGCGCTATATAAATATAATTCACTTCACAATAGAATATACTTTATTGTCATTATATTTGCATATAACGAGATTAAAGACTCCAATTTAAGGTGCGGTTGTGGGAACAAATATGGGGTAAAATAAATAACACAATAGGTAATAAAGGAAAAACTAACAATTGAAATAAACAGACTACTATCCAATAAAAATAACAAGCAATCCTGTACAATATACAAAACACTGTAGAAATACAAAATGCTGTACAATATAAAGAACAAGACAAGAGTACCGAAGTAATAAATAACAATCAGTGTCAGACGTATTGCACTCGAAGGGTAGTATTGCACAGTAGGGTTTTAGGGCAGGATATTGTACAGGGGTGGATTATTATTATTATAAGTTAGAGTTCAACATGGTGACAGCGCTGGGAAAAAAGCTGTCTTTGAGCCTATTTGTTCTGGCTCTGATTCACCTGTAGCGCCTGCCCGATGGTAGCAGGTGGAACAGGTGGTAGCCAGGATGTGTGCTGTCTTTGGTGATGGTTTTTGTTTTCTTGAGGCAACTGGAGTTATGTAAATCCTTCAGGGAGGGCAGGGGGCTGCCGATAATTCTTTGTGCAGACTTTATGACCCTCTGAATCGCCTGTTTGTCTGCTTCAGTGCAGCTGGCGTACCACACTGTTATGCAGTACGTCAGCAGGCTCTCGACAGCCGAGCGATAGAAGGTCACCATCAGCTGCCTCTCCAGTCTGTTCTTCCTCAGCACCCTCAGGAAGTGGAGTCTCCGCTGGGCCTTGTCACGCCAAATTTCTTCCCCCTACAAAAACCTCCCCCGCCCCATATACTTCCGGGGTCATGATTAATACAGAATTTTTTGTTAACGCTATATTATAAAAATATAACGCTATATTATAAAAATATAACGCTATATTATAAAAATACAGACGTTTTGCTAACGCTATGATATAAAAATGTAAACATTTTTTTTACAAACGCAAGCTATGGGATGACATAAGAGGAAACGTGACCCCGGAAGTAAATGCGTCATCCCATAGCTTGTGTTTGTAAAGTGTTTTTTTAAATTTTTTTTATAATATAGCGTTAACAAAACATCTGTATTCTTATAATATAGCGTTATATTTTTATAATATAGCGTTAACAAAACGTCTGTATTAATTATGACCCCCGGAAGTAAATGGGGGGGGGGGAAGGTTTGGCGTGGCGCAGTGGGAGAGTGGCCGTGCGCAACCCGAGGGGCCCTGGTTCAAATCCCACCTAGTACCAACCTCGTCACGTCCGTTGTGTCCTGAGCAAGACACTTCACCCTTGCTCCTGATGGGTGCTGGTTGGCGCCTTGCATGGCAGCTCCCTCCATCAGTGTGTGAATGTGTGTGTGAATGGGTAAATATGGAAGTAGTGTCAAAGCGCTTTGAGTACCTTGAAGGTAGAAAAGCGCTATACAAGTACAACCCATTTATCATTTATCATTTATGTAGGGGGGGAAGAAATTTGGCGTGACAGCCTTCCGGATGACCACAGTTGTATTTTGGGAAAGGAAAGGTCAGCAGATATGAGGGTGCCGAGGAACTTGAAGGATCTGACTCTCTCCACCTCCTCGCCGTTGATGTAGAGGGTGGCGGGGTCTGCAGGGTTTTTCCTGAAGTCAAAGATGAGTTCCTTGGTTTGTGTGGTGCCAAATTATTCACTGAACACCACGCTGATAGTTTCAGGACCTCATCTCATATGCAGACTCATCCCCCCCTGTAATGGGACCCACCACCGTTGTGTCATCGGCGAACTTGATTATGGTGTTCTCCGAGTGGGCTGGACTACAGTCATGGGTGTAGAGGCTCAGCACACAGCTCTGTGGCGAGTTGATGCTGAGTGTGGGGCGGAGGAGATATGGGGGCCAAGTTTTACTGTCTGAGGTCGGTTGGTCAGGAAGTCCTTAATCCAAAGACAGGTGGGTGAGGGGAGGCCTAAGTCCAGCAGTTTGGTGACCAGGATGTCTGGAATGATGGTATTGAAGGCGGAGCTATAGTCAATGAAAAGCATCCTTACATAGTTTCCCCGGTGTTCCAGGTGTAATCCCCATCCTTTTAAGAAGTGGGCAAACACGTGCAGCAGCTGGGGGCCAGATATACAGTCACAATTAAAAGTTTGCAAAGAACATAATGCCATGGCTGTCTTAAGTGTCCAATGATTTCTACAACTTTTATTTTTTTGTGATAGAGTGATTGGAGCACAGACTTATTGGTCACAAAAAACATTCATGAAGTTTGGTTCTTTTAAGAATTTATTATGAGTTTACTGAAAATGTGAGCAAATCTGCTGGGTCAAAAGTATACATACAGCAATGTTAATATTCGGCTACATGTCCCTTGGCAAGTTTCACTGCAATAAGGCGCTTTTGGTAGCCATCCACAAGCTTCTGGTTGCATTTTTGACCACTCCGCTTGACAAAATTGGTGCAGTTCAGCTAAATGTGTTAGTTTTCTGACATGGACTTGTTTCTTCAGCATTATCCACACGTTTAAGTCAGGACTTTGGGAAGGCCATTCTTAATTTTAGCTTGATTTAGCCATTCCTTTAACACTTTTGTTGTGTATTTGGGGTCATTGTCCGGTTGGAACACCCGACTGTGCCCAAGACCCATCCTCCGGGCTGATGATTTTAGTTTGTCCTGAAGAATTTGGAGATAATCCTCCTTTTTCATTGTCCCATTTAAAGCACCAGTTCTATTGGCAGCAAAACAGGCCCAGACCATAATTTTACCACCACCATGCTTGACGGTAGGGATGGTGTTCCTGGGATTAAAGGCCTCACCTTTTCTCTTCCAAACATATTTCTGGGTATTGTGGCCTAACAACTCAATTTGTGTTTTATCTGACATCACATGGACAAAGATAAGACCTTTTGGTGGAAAGTTCTGGAGGTTGGGTCTTGGGTGCACTTGGGTGTTCCAATATGACAGTGACCCCAAACACACATGAACGACTTGCTTTGTAATCGTTATTATCAGTATTTATTTCCATTTAAAAAATGGTTAGAATTTTTGATAATACAAACTCTGTTTCCATATGAGTTGGGAAATTGTGTTAGATGTAAATAAAAACAGAATACAATGATTTGCAAATCCTTTTCATTCCATATTCAGTTGAATGCACTACATAAACAAGATATTTGATGTTCAAACTCATAAACTTTATTAATTTTTTGCAAATAATAAATAATTTAGAATTTATGGCTGCAACACGTGCCAAAGTAGTTGGGAAAAGGCATGATCACCACTGTGTTACATCACCTTTTCTTTTAACAACACTCAATAAACGTTTGGGAACTGAGGAAACTAATTGTTGAAGCTTTGAAAGTGGAATTCTTTACCATTTTTGTTTTATGTAGAGCTTCAGTCATTCAGCAGTCCGGGGTCTCCGCTGTCGTATTTTACGCTTCATAATGCGCCACACTTTTTCGATGGGAGACAAGTCTGGACTGCAGGCGGTCCAGGAAAGTACCGGCACTCTTTTTTTACGAAACCACGCTGTTATAACACTTGTCTTGCTGAAATAAGCAGGGGCGTACATGATAACATTGCTTGGATGACAACATATGCTGTTCCAAAACCTGTATGGACCTTTCAGCATTAATGGTGCCTTCACAGATGTGTAAGTTACCCATGCACTAATACACCCCCATACAATCACAGATGCTGGCTTTTGAACTTTGCGCCTATAACAACCCGAATGGTTATTTTCCTCTTTGTTCTGGAGGACACCACGTTCTCTGTTTCCAAATATAATTTGAAATGTGGACTCGTCAGACCACAGAACACCTTTCCACTTTGCATCAGTCCATCTTAGATGACCTAGGGCGTTTCAGGATATTGTTGATTAATGGGTTTGGCTTTGCATAGTAGAGTTTTAACTTGCACTTACAGATGTAGCGACCAACTGTAGTTACTGACAGTGGTTTTATGAAGTGCTCCTGAGCCCATATGGGGATATCCTTTACACACTGATGTCGGTTTTTGATGCAGTACCACCTGAGGGATCAAAAGTCTCTAATATCATCGCTTACGTGCAGTGATTTCTCCAGATTCTCTGAACTTTTTGATGATTTTACAGACCGCAGATGGTAAAATCCTTAAATTCCTTGCAATAGCTCATTGAGAAATGTTGTTCTAAAACTGTTCGACAATTTGCTTACAAAGTGGTGACTCTCACCCCATCCTTGTTTGTGAATTACTTAGCATTTCATGGAAGCTGCTTTTATACCCAATCATGGCACCCAACTGTTCCCAATTAGCCTGCACACCTGTGGGATGTTCCATATAAATATTTGATGAGCATTCTTCAACTTTATCAGTATTGATTGCCACCGTTCCCAACTTCTTTGTCACGTGTTGCTGACATCAAATTCTAAAGTTAATGATTATTTGCAAGAAAAAAAACGTTTATCAGTTTGAACACCAAATATGTTGTCTTCGAAGCATATTCAACTGAATATGGGTTGAAAATGATTTGCAAATCATTGTGTTCGGTTTATATTTACATCTAACACAATTTCCCAACTCATATGGAAACTGGGTTTGTATATTTTTGCAAAATTATACAATATTTAAGTTAATATAATTTGCGATAACATGGAGTACATATTTTTTTTCTCCCAAAAATAGAAAGAAATAACCCATTTAGTACGAAAAGTTACATTACTTTATTGATGCATATTATTTTCAGGCTTTCGAGGGCCTTGAGTTTGACACATGTGGCTTACAGTTTTTCAAACCCCACATTTTCTAAGAATTTAAATTTAAAGTTTTAATAAACTGTAAACCATAATCATCAAAATTATAACAAATAAAGGCTTGACATATCTCACTTTGCATGTAATACCTTAATATCACAGGTTACTAAATAATACATTCTTGTGTAATTTGCACATTTCTACAGAATAATATTGATTTCTTATATTTACTTCCAAATTTTTATTTTTTTTCTATGTCACATATGTGCCTCTTGAGACTGCACTGTAGGCTTTGTAAGGTCATGTTACCTCTAAACCAGGGCTGGCTGTCTCATTTTAGATAGGAGGCCACATGGGGAAAAAAAGCTTCTCCCAAGTGGGCCGTACTGGTAAAATGACAGCACGATAACTTAAAAATAAAAACAACTTCAAATTATTCTCTTTGTTGAAAAATAGAACAAGCACATTCTGAAATTTTACAAATCATAACATTTTTTTTTTTTTTACACTTAATAGTATTCTAGCTATATTTATCGTTCAGTCAACTCATTGGTGTTAATTTTCAATCAATCAAGATAAAAAAATATATATATATCAAAATCAAATTACAGTATGTTTTTTATGACTGATGCACTAACATCATGTGGTTTATTTTGTACATATGCAGCATCATCTACAAAGATACAAATAATTGCTCTTGCGGCATCCAGTGGACACATTTAGAACAGCAGTTACTTCGATTCAAAAATTTCAGGTACATTTTTGTACTTACCAAACTCATTCCGCGGACCGGATAAAATCTGTCTGCGGGCCTGATCCGGCCCTCGGGCCTTACACTTGACACCACTGCTCTTTTTCCTCTTTTTTCCCCAAATAATAATCAATAAGAGTATTGTTGAGGAACCGAATTCTTAAGCGGAATCGAAAGTGGAATTGGAACTGGAAACATCTCATCAATTCCTATCCCTAGGTGTCCAGCTACCTAACAGACAGACAAACTGACAACGACTTGATAATCTCCTGGTGGAGGAAGTAATGCGGAATTGTCACTGTTGAATGTTAATCCATCTTGTTGTCCACTTTCGTCTTTTTCCTATCAGTGGACGCCACAGCCAGAGAAGCATGAAAGAGTAAGAGAAATAAGCCACTTTGTGTATTTCTTTTTGCAATGACAACGTCTCTGAAAGTAGCAAGTGTTAAGACGTGACAAATAAAACACTTTGTGTGCTGTTTTTCCTCTTCCATTTATTGTAAATTATCTTCCATTTACTTGAGTCCTCTTTTTGATGTTTTGTGTTTTGCATGCAGACTGGCAGTGAGTGGTACACAATTTATATTCATCGTTTTATTCTCCGGCTCTTTCTGCAGGAGAGTTCTTTATATTAAATTCTGAGTAAGAACGCAATGAGCGCGACACATCTCGGCAAATGAAGCCTACATTTGTCACTTTTGTCAAACTTGGTGTTTCAATGTCACCCTTCTGAATTAAACGTCAGGGCTTTTTTTTTTTTACGCAGAGACAATGAGTATGATACGTGGCAACATGCAGGGAATGGCAGGGGGACATTAATTGAATCCCAGAGTTATTGATTTAGTCAGAGCACTGTATTGCATTTGGACTAACTAAAAACGGTGTTTTAAAACTGTGATTTGCACTTTCTATGCTAATAGCAGACATGGTGTAATTATGTTTCCCTCATTTTTCCCCCCCCCTGCCTAATGATTTCTTTCCACCCTCAAACTATTAGTTGTGTCAACTCTCCTACTTTTCATCACGTTTTCCATTCACCCTTTGTCTCGGTGCCGTGAAGCCATCATCCCTCAGAGCCTCCCTGCTCTCCTCGCCATAGTGTCAAATTCCCTCGGTGCCACTGAGTGCATATAAATGTACAGTGCATGCTTGCAAGAGGCTAGAGCACTTTGGCAGCAGTTAAGTCAGGTTTCTCTCCCTGGACCCCGGGGCCAAAGGTCACAGCAGGTGTTTCACAAGAGCCCGGGGAGATTGCACAGAAGTGCAGCGACGGCACTTTTCGTACGTCAGTCCCTGGCCTCCATCGCCGCTCCCCCCTCAGCCCCAAGGCCTCTGGGGATGTGCGGAGATAAGGATTGAACATCTCCGGATGCCACTTTGCATAAATGTTTAATAGCAGGGAAAACATTAGCATCAGTAATTAAAGCAGTAATTTAAGCTTAGATGGGCCGGCTCCTTCCACGCTGGAATAACACCAGAGCAAGACTGTAATTAGCTTTGCTTTGATAGAAAGCGAGGTGTGTGTGTGTGTTTGTGTGTGTGTGTGTTGGTGTTTGTGCACATTTCAGAAGACAACAACTTTATGTGTTTGCCTACCTTTTGTGGAGGACACTTTTGTAAATAGTTCATGCTTGTTTCACAATTGATTGAACCCTTCCCTTGATAGCTGAACACAAACATTGATTGGCTGTGTACCCACGCTTAAATGTGAGCTTAAATGGTTGGAAAAGTGTCAAATGTTGCCCGGAGGAGGTCAAATATTGTCCAGGACCTCCCCAGGAAGCTGATGTTGTTCTACTATGTCATCATCCATTTCTTTTGACTGTCTCCCTCCCTTTAGTTTTCTCTAAATTCGAAATCCTAACCTCTCTAAGTGTCTGAGACCTCTGAGATATTGCTCTGCAATTGTTTTCATTAAAAGCCCTATGACAGCAGCACGGGGGCTAAGCTGTGAGGGAAATGATGCATCAAAAATCGTTTAGAGTGCAAGAAGGTCAACCTGGTTCGTATCTTGCTTTTTAATGGCTGCTTTAAAACCAAGACCCCAGAATGGGTATCCGCTAGGGATCAACCAATATTGTTTTTTTCAGGGCCGATAACCGATATTTGGAGCCAATATTCATTTGCCGTAAAATTGTGTTAAACATAATTAGTAGCGCTAACTTTGTGGTTGATTTAGCACCAAAAAACATCAGGAGATTCTACAAACTCCTTTACTACTTGTGTCCAAGAGGATCATCAACATGTTGTGTGTTTCAAAATATGGGAAATCTCTTGAAAATTGTGTAAAAATACAATAACTTGCACGTGTGAGCCGGAGTTTAGCGGAAAGGAACACCGGGTGTTACTACTAACTTACTCTCTAGTTAGCACGTTTTAAAAAAACAATTAAAAACTATATACATATCATATGTGTTTATATCGCATCTGTTTTAAAAAAAAAACAAAATACAGTATAAAAATATAAAAGAATGCCGATGTTATTATACGTCAAAATGCCAAATATAGCCGCGGATAATCGGCTTGGTTGATAATCGGTCGATCCCCATTATACAAACACAAACACACACATACAATGCAAGAGTGATCACATCATCACTTCTACATTTGATATTGTTTGATTTCTCTTTCGTTTGGTAAGCACACGCAGTCTTAAACACATTGTACACAATCACTCAGATTTTTAGCCACTCTTGGAGACCACTGCTGTGTGTAGTAGAGATGTGAGAACTTTGAACAGCTCTTTTAAGTAAACGGCAGAACTGATTTGTTGCCAGGAGCCCTATTCTGCAAAACCAACTTTTTTACTATCTGATTGGATCTGCATAAATCCCAAAAAATGTAAATCAAACCGTGGAGGCATTGCAAATATGTTTATAAAACAATCTTGCCTTCTTTCTTACTTCCTCCAAATGGTTCATTTGGAATTTTGTTCAAGTGTGACATATTGTTTAAGGGGGGTGTCAGCGGATTATCCATATATGGTAGACATTTACCCAAACATCCTTCTGAGAGTCAGCCAATTTACACTTATGTAAAAACAGCCGTGCTACAACATCATGTCCGCTATGAAACCCAATGTAGGAAAATGCTTTGTTCTTTGTTTGCTTTAACTAGTACAGGTCACTACACAAAGATTAGCCCTATTTCAACCACAGACCTTCACAAAGAATGAAAAAATAAATAAATAAAAAAACATCTTAATGGCGGTCTCTGGGACTATTATTCATAGCAATGGAGGTGACAATGAAGGGGTAATTAAAAACAGTAGGTTAGAAATGTGTGAATGGTACGTTAGCAATGTTAGCTCGATTTGTAGATAGCTTAGTCTTCTACTGTAAGACAATAGCGTGATCGTCCTCCAGCAAAATGAAGAATGATTTTCCTAAAAAAAATATTTTAATTTGATCAGTGCCTATTGTGTTTGGCAATGGACGGATAAATTATATAATCTGGTATTACATTCGCAATGTCACTTGTAGCAGCTGAGCAGGGTTCTGGGCTGGTGTGGTTACACGTGGTCTGCCGTTGTGACCCCAGTTGGATGTACTGCCAATTTCTCTGAAACGCCATTGGAGACGGCTTATGGTAGAGAAATTAACATTCAATTCATTCCTGCAGTCAGCATGCTGGCTGCACGCTCCCTCAAAACTTGCGACATCTGTGGCATTGTGCTGTGTGAAAAAACTGCACATTTCAAAGTGGCCTTTTATTGTCGGCAGCCCAAGGCATACCTGTGCAATAATCATGCTGTTCAATCAGTAATTTGATATCCCACACCTGTGAGGTGGGATGGAATATCTTGGCTAAGAAGACACGCTCACTAACGCAGCTTTGGACAAATTTGTGAACACTATTTGAGAGGAAGAGGTCTTTGGTGTATGTAGTGAAAGTTGTAGATATTGAAGTTCAACTCGTAAACAATGGGGTCAAAAACAAAAGTGTTATGTTTATATTGTTTATATTATATTGTTCCACAAAAAAAAAACCAAAACATTTCATGTTATCATGATAACACCCCTTTAAGTCACCTGACTGGACTCGAGTCACACCAACTGAAAAACACAAACATAAAATGAGCCAGGGTTAAAGGGAAAGATGTATTTTGCTGGCTCGCTGTTTTGTCATGGATTGGTTTAGTAACCTTGTTTAGGTGAACTCATGCCAGGTAGGTTTTTACAATTTTCCATTATATTCATTTAAATTTATTTTAGGTTAGATACAGCTGCATTTATGTAGGCTAAATTTGCATAGAATCGAATGAACTTTATTGTCATTATATTTGCATATAACGAGATTAAAGACTCCAACTTAAGGTGCGGTAGTGGGAACAAATATGGGGTGAAATAAATTACATAAGAGGTAAAAAAGTAAAAACAAACAATTGAAATAAACAGACTACTATCCAATAAAAATAATAAGCAATCTTGTACAATATACAAAACACTGAAGAATTACAAAATACAAAATACTGTACAATATACAGAGCAAGACAGGAGTACCGAAGTAATAAATAACAATCAGTGTCGGACTTATTGCACTCGAAGGGTAGTATTGCACAGTATTAGGGCATGATATTGTATAGGGGTGAATTATTATTATTTTAAGTTAGAGTTCAACATGGTGACAGCTTTGGGAAAGAAGCTGTCTCTGAGCCTGTTTGTTCTGGCTCTGATGCACCTGTAGCGCCTGCCTGATGGTAGCAAGTCGAACAGGTGGAAGCCAGGGTGTGTGCTGTCATTGGTAATGTTTTTTGCTCTGTTGAGGCAACGGGAGTTGTGCAAGTCCTTCAGGGAGGGCAGGGGACAACTGATTATTTTTTGTGCAGACTTTATGACCCTCTGAATCGCCTGTTTGTCTGCTTCAGTGCAGCTGGCGTACCACACTGTTATGCAGTACGTCAGCAGGCTCTCGACAGCCGAGCGATAGAAGGTCACCATCATCTGTACTCTCAAATGCTCTTGTGTGTAAAATTTTACAATAAAGCTGATTTGCATAGGAGTTATTTGTAGTCTGTAGTTCTATATTGTGCTGGAAAGTTTCTTAGGTGAAAGCAAATTTAAAATAAGCATTTCACTGTCAAAGCATGTGGATAAGGTACTTAAGGACTTATGTAATGTTTACAATGAAAACACAAACCTGATTAATTTTAAATTATTTTGTTAGATTACAATATTAACCACAAATAGTCTAAACTGGTGAAAATGTGAATTGTTCAGATACAAATCTTTGTTACTATTGATTATTTCCTTGAATAAAAACAAGTAACTTCCCCAAAAAACTTCTATAACAATGAGCAAGTCATTTAAATGGCTCTTAGACCGGAATGGGTCTTCAAAATCTAGATACCTTCATAGAGCAATAAATTCCATGTCTTCTGTGGATTTTTTTTTTAACAAATACTGAAATATTTGAAATACCGAGCTCGCCAAAATATATCAGTGTACTGTACGTGTTAAAGAGTATTGAAAAGTAGGGTTTGCATGACTTCTTATTTTTTTAAAGTCAACTCTAGCGAATTGAGAGTCAAGTCGGCGTCATACATCTTTTTGCCTGTCATAAGCGGTAGAAAATGGATGGATACTGTAGATGAAACCACTTGAAAGGAAGGCTTCGCAGCGATCTGACAACAAACAACTCATGCAAATGCAAGAATCACACACAACTGCAGATACACCAACAACAAGCTGTAAATCAACTTTAATATTGACTTGATAAAAATCACATAATTGAACTGACACAATTGAACAAGTCCAAAAAGGAACAGGAAGAGGCAGTTTTTTTTTTCTTTTTTACTAACCCTTCTCCATGGATTTTACGAGTTGACACTGATAATAACTTGTGTTTTTATTTTGTCATTAAATGTTTGTTCACTTCCTGTGATTTAGTGTTACCATTTCATAATAATAATTGTTGTGTGCCACTCGGTAAATACAATAGTCTTGAGGGAAAGGAAAGAAAGTTAAACAAGTGTTGAAAAAACCTACAGAAATATATATTTTTTGAATGTGTAAATAAATTAGAGATGAACGACTGAGCAAATACTAAACTAAAAATGTCAAATCAAATTAAGAAAAAACCAATAATGACGTTTGTGGACTTGGTTCTGCTGTTGGTGAATAGTTTTATTTAAATTCTATGTTGTTGTTGCATTATTCCTGCATGCAATAAATGCAGTTGTTGCTAATATTGGAAAAAGAAATTAGTGTCCAGATCAATGTCATCATTCTTGTTCTGTTGAAAGTGATTGTTAATGGCTTTGTTCCATTAGACCGCGTCGTTTTGTGCCTTTTATTTTCATTGTTGTCGAGAGGATGTAATCTTTAATACTTGCCAAGTTCATCAACATCTTTGACAGCAAGTGATTTGCTTTCTTCCGAGTCTCCATTCAACTTGATTTAGCTTTAGCAGTTGGTGCACCAAGTGCCCTAACTTTTCTCCTGCTTCCTTAAGTTGCGTGCTTTCTTGGCAATATCGGTGTTGTGTTTTGTTGGATGCGCATTTATGTTGATGTAACAATATTAGTGTGTGATTTAATCAGAAAACAACAAACAATAGTGTTTTAAAGTGTACAAAATAAATATTAATTTTGTATAGTTGTGTTACAATGCTATGGTGACCATACACTATATAAAACCAAGGCCAAACTTTCAATAAAAACAATAGTGCTGTCAAATATTTTTTTTCAAATCAGATCAATCCTAACTTTGTGATTTGGATTAGTCATGATGAATCACAGGTTATTACTTGCTTGCATAATTGAAATTAACTTAAAAATTACTCCATTATTTGGACACATCTTATTGTCAGAAATTTTAACCAAGAGCATTTTTCAAAAATATTTTACTTAAATGTGTGTCCTTTAGTTGTTCAAAACTTCGTAACAATTTCATCTAAAGTACCATCAGGATGTATTTTGAAATGAAACTTTCCAGGGAGCACACTTGTCAAAGTCCTCTTACTCATATTTGAACTGGCGTATGCATTGATCTATTGTTGATCCTATACCAATATTTTGGTACCAATATTGGTACCAAAATATTGGCGAGGGGTCGGGGACCGGTACTTTTACCCTACTCTGCATCTGAGTCCTATTTTATGACCAAGCCTGGCAACCACTACACTACCAGTAAAACTATCATACTACAATGGGAAATCGATTTATGAAGTTAATTGGTTGTTGAACAGGGAATCAAATGTAAATATAATTAAGGGTTCCTGCCTCGACAAAAGTTCATATTTTCGTCAAAGTTTGTACAGTTTTAACATGATTATAAAGCATTATACAGTACTAGATATTAAACAAACATAAAGAGGGGGTGATGAACTTTCTATTTAGACTAAATAAAATGTGGTTCAGAGGAAACTGGATACCAAAAAGTTTATTCTTCATCCAATTGGGGCGGCGTGGCAACGTTGGTTGAGTGACTGTGCCAGCAATCTGAGGGTTACTGGTTAAATCCCCACCTTCTACCAAACCTAGTCACGTCCGTTGTGTCCTTGGGCAAGACACTTCACCCTTGCTCCTGATTGGTACTGGTGAGCGCCTTGCATGGCAGCTCCCACCGTCAGTGTGTGAAAGTGTGTGTGTGTGAATGGGCGAATGTGGAAATAATGTCAAAGCGCTTTGGGCTCCTTAAAAAGGGGTAGAAAAGCGCTATACAAGTACAACCCATTTATTATTACCCTTCTGAGATATGTTTAATTTAATTAAATTATTTTTTTATTTTCTTAATTAATTTTTTTTTTCTTTTCGGTGAAATAATGTCATTGAGCACAAGACTGTTCACTGGAGATTTGTATGTATATTATGTACAACATGTATGGTGTGTCGCTGACTATGACATACTCAATAAACAACGGCAACCTTTAGCTCAGGGGTGCCCATTACGTCGATCGCGATCGACTGGTCGATCTCGGAGGGTGTGTCAGTCGATCTCAAGCCAGGCATTAAAAAATAGACATAAAAATGAGCAATCATCAATCATACCAAGACTTCACTTTCGTCAGTTGTTTGACATTCTCGGCACCCGAGGATCTTGTGAGATGACGCTGGCTGCTGCAAGCTCATATTTAAGAAAAAAATCACTAACAGGGCGGACGCAGAGAAACACATTTTATTTCTAGAGACTCCGTACCTACTGTCAAAACTCTAAAGACCGACTGCACAGTTCCTGTCTTCACCATAAAAGACTTGTTTCATCCTGCCTGTGCTAACAAAATAAGAGTCTCAGAAAGCTAGCGTGCACAAGCTAGCAAGCTACGGAGTTTGATGCCAATGTATTTCTCCCCCGCCCTCAGCGACCGCTTTCTCACTTGCTTGCCCACCTGCACACTCACTGACGTCACTCACCTGCTGCCAGACATTAAAGGGCCACACACATATGCTACTCTCATAACAAAGTGTTTAAAAACGAGTATGCAAGTTGGACAAATGAGATGCCAAATCCAACCACTTTCATGTGGTATTGGACAGAAAGGAGGACTTTTTTTTCCCTCCATTTGAAAATGCGGACGTTATCAGCACCACTGTCTAATTCCAATCAATGCAAGTCATCAGAATCAAATACACCAACTTATATACTTGTCTTCATGAAAGAAAGGAATCTATGTGTGTTAAACATGCTTGTATTATCATTAAACACCATTAACTTGTTAACAAAAATGTCTCTTTCATAAATAAAAAAATATAAATTATAAATAGGAATGAGGTAGATCTCCTCGACTTGGTCAATTGAAAAGTAGCTCGCCTGCAGAAAAAGTGTGAGCACCCCTGCTTTAGCTGAACCGTCCTCATTTTCAGTGTGAATTAGTGAAGTGAATTATATTTATATAGCGCTTTTCTCTAATGACTCAAAGCGCTTTACATAGTTAAACCCAATATCTAAGTTACATTTAAACCAGTGTGGGTGGCACTGAGAGCATGTGGGTAAAGTGTCTTGCCCAAGGACACAACGGCAGTGACTAGGATGGCGGAAGCGGGAATCGAACCTGCAACCCTCAAGTTGCTGGCACGGCCACACTACCAACCGAGCTATACCGCCCCACAGCTGTGCGGACACGTATGACACACCGTTGCTAGCCCTGTGGTCCACTCACAGTTTAAAATCACAAAACTTCTAAACTTTAACATAACTAACATCAACTTTACCTTTTTGATTAATATTTTTGGAGTGCAGGAAAAGAGAAGGGGGGAGGAATGTGTATCTGTAGATACGTCCTGAATGTTTCACACCACACATCGCTTGTCCAATGTTTTCTTAGGACTGTTGCACTTGTAAAGCAAAAGTAAGACAACTTGGAGTACCTTTTTGAGTTGAGTTGAGTTTGAGTTTATTTCAAACATGCAAGCATACAAAATGATACATCACAATTTCCAGTTTCTCTTTTCAACATGTTCGAAACAGAGGGGGAAAAGAAGAGCTTATTTAATCCTTCCTCCTTTTCTTTACATAACAGTTGCTAAAACTTTTGTTCACTTATAGTTCTCAATTGATTCACAATATACTCCATAAGTGATTACAATAAAAAAATAAAAAAATAAATAATAATCTGTGAAGTAAGTTATATTTCATATGATGAGATGAGATGAGAAATCCGAGTCCATGGTTCTCTCCCGGAAAAGGGTGGAGTGCCATCTCCGGGTTGGGGAGGAGACCCTGCCCCAAGTGGAGGAGTTTAAGTACCTAGGAGTCTTGTTCACGAGTGAGGGAAGAGTGGATCGTGAGATCGACAGGCGGATCGGTGCTGCGTCTTCAGTAATGCGGACGTTGTACCGATCCGTTGTGGTGAAGAAGGAGCTGAGCCGGAAGGCAAAGCTCTCAATTTACCGGTCGATCTACGTTCCCATCCTCACCTATGGTCATGAGCTTTGGGTCATGACCGAAAGGATAAGATCACGGGTACAAGCGGCCGAAATGGGTTTCCTCCGCCGTGTCGCGGGGCTCTCCCTTAGAGATAGGGTGAGAAGCTCTGCCATCCGGGAGGAACTCAAAGAAAAGCCGCTGCTCCTTCACATCGAGAGGAGCCAGATGAGGTGGTTAGGGCATCTGGTCAGGATGCCACCCGAACGCCTCCCGAGGGAGGTGTTTAGGGCACGTCCAACCGGTAGGAGGCCACGGGGAAGACCCAGGACACGTTGGGAAGACTATGTCTCCCGGCTGGCCTGAGAACGCCTCGGGATCCCCCGGGAAGAGCTAGACGAAGTGGCTGGGGAGAGGGAAGTCTGGGCTTCCCTGCTTAGGTTGCTGCCCCCGCGATGGATGGATGGATGGATGATGAGATGAGTAGGATTATTTTGAGAATTAATGAATGGATGGATGAAATACATTCAGAATGTTTATCATGGTTCTTCTTCTTTGTACTTTCTAAACACTTTAAGTTTACATATATACTGAAGGTCTTAAGTGTTGTTCGTGCATACAAATGTTTTAAATAGCATTTTTCTCTAAGATTATATTTCTCCTTTTTTTTTTTAGAAGAATTGTTGTAAATTTTTTGGTAGCAGGTTATAGTTTGCTTTGTGTATAATTTTAGCGTTTTGCAAATTCAGTATGTTGTAGAATTTCAGTATCTTTGATTCAATAAATAAAGGATATTTATGTTCTCTACATCCAACATTATGTATTACTCTAACGGATCTTTTTTGTGACACCGTTACTGAATGAAGTGTACTTTTGTAATTATTTACCCATATTTCCACACAATAACTCAGATATGGTAACATTAGCGAGCAGTAGAGAATATGAAGGGATTTTTTGGCCTAGAACATGTTTTACTTATTATTTATTTTAGTGTGTGAATGTGAGTGTGAATGTTATCTGTCTGTCTGTGTTGGCCCTGCGATGAGATGGCGACTTGTCCAGGGTGTACCCGCCTTCTGCCCAATTGTAGCTGAGATAGGCACAAGCGCCCCCCGCAACCCCAAAGGGAATAAGCGGTAGAAAATAGATGGATGGATTTATTTTGAAGCACAAAAACGTGTGCGCCGTTTATTTGATCAAAGAATGACTCCTAACATAAAGTGACTGAAAATGTCGGTAACCCCAAATCCCCACCTTTGGGTAAATATCCTGACCGTCACTTAAAAGGAGACACTCCGAATTACTCACTCCTATCAGCACATATAAATGTTACACAAGAACAACATTGTTAGGGACGGCGTGGAGCAGTGGAACAGTGGCCGTGCGCAACCCGAGGGTCCCTAGTTCAAATCCCACCTAGTACCAACTTCGTCACGTCCGTTGTGTCCTGAGCAAGACACTTCGCCCTTGCTCCTGATGGGTGCTGGTTGGCGCCTTGCATGGCAGCTCCCTCCATCAGTGTGTGAATGTGTGTGTGAATGGGTAAATGTGGAAGTAATGTCAAAGCGCTTTGAGTACCTTGAAGGTAGAAAAGCGCTATACAAGTACAACCCATTTATCATTTATTTATCATTTATGTTTACAATCGAACAATGACAGTGAATAATGATGACAAAGTCAAATAAACAGTTGTGGTAAAATAAGCATGGAGATCAATCAGCCCGCCCACAATGAATGTGGTCACAAAAAAACTACACTGCAGGAAAACACAATGTGGGAATGAAACATTCGGTTCGCACACCAAGGCATATTTTTATTTGGTCTGTGGTTCGTAAATTGAAAAGTTCATACAATCAGTCATTCGTAAATTGACATTTCCCTGTATACCTTAACTCAGTGGTTCTCAACCTTTTTTCAGTGATGTACCCCTGTGAATTTTTTTTTAATTCAAGTACCCCCTAATCAGAGCAAAGCATTTTTGGTTGAAAAAAAAAGAGATAAAGAAGTAAAATACATCACTATGTCATCCACTTTGGACTGGACTCTCACCATTATGGTTTCTCATAGTCATCGTTGTCATTGTCACCGACGTCCCACTGCGTGTGAGCTTTTTGTTGCCCTTATGTGGACTCTACCCAGGATGTCGTTGTGGTTTGTGCAGCCCTTTGAGACACTTGTGATTTAGGGCTATATAAATACACATTCATTGATTGATTAATTGATTGAGTTTCTGATTTATTAAATTGTATAACAGTGCAAAATGTTGCTCATTTGTAGTGATCTTTCTTGAACTATTTGGAAAAATGATATAAAAATAACAAAAAACTTGTTGAAAAATAAACAAGTGATTCAATTATAAATACATATGTCTGCACATAGAAGTAATCATCAACTTAAAGTGCCCTCCTTGGGGATTGTAATAGAGATCCATCCGGATTCATCAACTTAATTCTAAACATTTCTTCACAAAAAAATAAATCTTTAACATCAATATTTATGGAACATGTCCACTAAAAATCTAGCTGTCAACACTGAATATTGCAATGTTGTATTTCTTTTCACAGTTTATGAACTTACATTCATATTTTGTTGAAGTATTATTCACTAAATACATTTATAAAGGATTTTTGAATTGTTGCTATTTTTAGAATATTTTTCAAAAATCTCACCTACCCCTTGGCATACCTTCAAGTACCCCCAGGGGTATGCATACCCCCATTTGAGAACCACTGCCTTAACTAAATTGATGACACTTGTTCTACACTTGTGGCTCCCAGCTGTTTATTCTCAGTATGCTACAGTTTCTATGCCGTTTAATCAAGCATATTGAGTTAGCAATCGTACAGTGGTGTTCTATAACCAGCTGGATTTGCACACACACACGTTTCTCCGCTGCCATGCACACTCTTATCCATCCCAGCTGACGTGTTGTTAATTGCAAAGGGGTTAACTTGAAGTGGTGGTGTAATTGCATCAAAGTTTTAATTTATCCAAGTCCCTTATTTATTTACCCGGCAATCGATGGTAAGGCAGCACAAATTGTTTGCCTGCGTCTTGGGCAAAGTGAGGAACGACAGGCTCTGGAGGTGCTGAGACAACCTGTTAGTCAAACAGTTTGCAAGGCGAAATAAGCTGCAAACTAAAACCTGCTGCTGATGCTTGATTGACGCTGAAAGACCCTGTGATCTTGTTAATGGCTCTACGGCATGCACTGTTAAAGATTTGTTATAAACTATGCAACTAATGAATGATGGGCGTCTGCAGAATATTAAAGGCCTACTGAAACCCACTATTCTCCCGTCCAAAAGCATAACCTAGTAACTCACTTCTAGAGATACCCTTGAGATACTAGGTTTTTCTGTTGTATCTACCCGGTTATGTGGTAGTTGGTAGGTCCTGCCATGCGCGTAACAGCTTACTTACGGAACAAATTACAATATCACATACACTAATGTAAAGCATATCACCTAGTAACTCCAAAATTATTATCAGTTTTGACCAACATTGAGTTAATGGGTTTTGCCTTTGGACGGGAGTACTACTGACCGTCTGATAGTTTATACATCAATGATGAAATATTAACACTGCAACACATGCCAATACGGCCGGTTTAGTTTACTAAATTACAATTTTAAATTTCCCGTGGAGTTTCTTGTTGAAAAGGTTGCGGAATGACGACGCGTGCGCGTGACGTCTCGAGTTGGAGGGGATATACTAGCGCAGCACCACTAGCGGCTAAAAGTCGTCTCTTCTCATCGCGCAATTACACGGTATTCTGGACATCTGTGTTGCTGAATCTTTTGCAATTTGTTCAATTAATAATGGAGAAGTCAAAGTAGAAAGATGGAGGTGGGAAGCTTTAGCCTTTAGCCACTCAAACACACGATGTTTTCTTGTTTTAGATTTCCGGAGGTGAAGCTTTACTATGGATCAAAGCGGTCAAGCGAACATGGATCCCGACCACTTGTCAACCGGCAGGTTTCGGTGAGAAAATTGTGGTAAAAAGTAGCCTCTTACCGGAGATCAGCGGAACTTTTGTCGTGCTGCTGCTGCCGTGACTAATTCCCTCAGAGACTGGGGTCAAGACACCCGTGGCCACACTCCTCTGACTATCAGGTACTATATAATCTCACTAAAACACTAGCAACACAATAGAAAGATAAGGGATTTCCCAGAATTATCCTAGTAAATGTGTCTAAAAACATCTGAATCGCTCACAATGCAATCGCCTTTTTTTTTTTAAACTTGATTTTTTAATTTTATTTTTTCTAGTCCTTGGCTATCAATATCCTCAGCCACGAATCTTTCATCCTCGCTCAAATTAATGGGGAAATTGTCGTTTTCTCGGTCTGAATAGCTCTTTTTGTTGGAGGATCCCCTTATAAACAATGTGAGGATGTGAGGAGCCCTCACACGAGTGACGTCATCGGCTGCGACTTCCGGTAAAGGCAAGGCTTTTTTATTAGCGACCAAAAGTTTCGAACTTTATCGTCGATGTTCTCTACTAAATCCTTTCAGCAAAAATATGGCAATATCGCGAAATGATCAAATATAACACATGGAATGGACCTGCTATCCCCGTTTGAATAAGAAAATCTCATTTCAGTAGGCCTTTAAATGCCATGTTGCTTCAATACACGATATGTTGTGACTGCAGTGACTGCAGTGACAAACAAAAGAGGCCTTTCAAAATAAATGCATTTGACAGTAACTGAAATGCTCAAAAAGAAAGAGCACTCAAATAGCACACTTTAAATAAAATGTCATCCCTTGATCTGTCCGTCACTATGTGTCTTTGCAACTTACGACATGACTTCAAATACTTGACTTTATAGTTTTATGTCGTGACAAAGTTTCCCTGGATTTTCAGATTCTATGTACAGTAGTACCTTAACTTACACGCTTAATTGGTTTTGTGACGATGAATTTAACTCAAAGCAATTCTATGTCTTGCGATGAGGTGCCAACTTGTCCAGGGTATACCACCGCCTTCCGCCCGAATGCAGCTGAGATAGGCTCCGGCACCCCAAGCGACCCCAAAAGGTACAAGCGGTAGAACATGGATGGATGGATGGACATTTTCCTTTAGAAATGTATTTACACATGGCATACTGACAAAGCTTAACCTATTGTTACTATAACAATCTACAAGATTAATATAGGTTGCCTCTTTCTCTTCCCTCCATCTTTCGGTATTCTTTTTTTTATTTATTTTTTTATATTTGTAGTTATCATTTTGTATACGTTTTGTTGCATTTGATCAACTGTATTTTTGATAATAGAGGTAAACTATTGGTATTGTTCATAATCAATAGCGCTTTTTCTATTGGTATTTGTATTGCTCCAGTTGTAGTGTAAAAATGCTCATTGTCATTTCTATATTATTATTTATTTCACTAACTGTTTCTTTGCTATCACTTTTACGATCATATTTGTACATATAGTATGTGCTGGTGTTGTTCTATTGTTGTTGTTATTGTAATGTTTGCTGTTGTTGTTTTTGTCTCTCTGTCCAATTCCTCTCTTAACCCCACCATTTCCCCCTTTGTCTTCCTTTTTTTTCTTTTTCTATCCCATCCTGCTCCGGCCCGGCTGCACCAAATGATAATATAAATACATTAAATAAAGTCAAATTCAAATAAGGCAACAAGAGAAGTATCCCACACTTCCCTTTTGTAAAGTAAATCTGAACAGCCGAGATGGGCATCTACATCAACTATATGATTTGCCTGAGAAGCTGGACAGGACAAAAATAAAAAAATGTTTTTACATCAATTCACAAACAGCAGTTTATACATGTAACATGCCTTTTAAAAAGAAAAACAAACTTTTAGATAAAAACACTGCATGAAAACAAGACAATATAATGTATTACGAACAACCACAGTAGTTTTAATAAGCGATGTAGTCATAATGTACAGAATTTAACTTGGAGAGTGGACTTCTGCAGAATCGCCTTGCAGCTGCTATCAAACACCATCAGCAGATTTTCCAAATTTTCTGTCATGATCCA
Organism: Nerophis ophidion; assembly: GCF_033978795.1. Taxonomy (NCBI): domain Eukaryota; kingdom Metazoa; phylum Chordata; class Actinopteri; order Syngnathiformes; family Syngnathidae; genus Nerophis; species Nerophis ophidion. The sequence goes on along the minus strand of NC_084615.1, from coordinate 66,568,619 downwards.
CGTCTTGAATCATGGCATATTCTGGTTTTGGTTCTGTTTGTTATCACATTCTGTCTTGTATTTGTCTTCCTCAGTTCTTTTGTGGCACTTCCTGGTTTGTGTCTGTTGTCCTAGCAACGCACTTGTGTCACCTGCCTTCCGTTTAGTCACGCACACCTGCCTCCTGATTTATCTCCTTATTTAAGAACGCCTTTGTTGGACATTCATTCTTGGACTCTTGCTTGCTACACGCTACATTGTGGTAAATCTATTTTTGTATACTTGTTAGCTTCTATGCTATTTTGTTTGTTTATGTCCCTAGCTTCCACGCTAGCGCCCTTTGTTCTTTCTAGCTCCCAAGCTAGTTCTGTTGGTTTTTGGTTAGTGCCTTTGTGCAAGTGTTTTTGTTCTTAGTTTGTTTTATTATATAAATAAATTCTTATTCCTACCCTCACGCTGTGTTCCATCCTCCGCTGCACCCACGGGTGAACAACTCGTCACCACAATGCCACCGAGACGTCACATTTTCATGGATAAACATCTGCCGTTTAGATAATATTTGAAAATCCTTGGCTGGTGTTAGACTCCTTCTGCTTCAGTATGGCGCAGACTAGCAGCTCCAAATGCTTCGCCAAGTCCTCGACACGCACTGTCATTTTTTATGTTGTTGATGATTTATTTATTTAATTCAATGAATATCATCCACTTCTTGTTCTCAGCACTCTCTTTTACACCTACTTTATGGGAAAACAAAGTTATTTCCACTTGACGTCCATAGCATCCGGTCTCCCCTAGAGGGTGGTGTGAGGGGGGTCACCCACATCTGCGGTCCTCTCCAAGGTTTCCACTAGGTTGTGAGTTTTTCCTTGCCCGTATGTGGGCTCTGAACCGAGGAGGTCATTGTGGTTTCTGCAGCCCTTTGAGAAACTTGTGATTTAGGGCTATATAAATAAACATTGATTGACTGATTGATGATGTTGATCTGTAGCTATAAGATAATGTTAACAAGTGAGGACAGATGTTTTGGGGTGGCTCTTTTATGGGGTTCTCTGTGACATTTGCTATGCCAACTAATGGGGAGGATGCTTGTAACTTGCTTAACTTTTAATCGAGAGACACCTCTTATTTCAAAACACTCTGAAGTCGGGGCACTCTTAAGTTGTGGGAGAGAATGTTGGAAAAGGTGTTTAGTTTTAGTAAGCAATTCAAATGTTCAGTTTGAGGCTGACTGCTTTTATCTTGCCTACTTTAGCCCTTTCACACACAACACTCACTCCTGTAAACCCATCCATCCATCACCGTGACATGATTGTTCCTCTCGTGTTGCTTTATGTTCTAATCCATCAGCTATGAGTGAAATGGCAATTACAGTCGGCCGTCGATGCAGCCAGGAGACTGAGTCCGAATTATGGCATGCTGCATTACAGTAAATTGCTATTAAAGTTCCTGTTTTTCCTCTAGAGCATGGGGAGCAAGTGGGGAGTAATGGATGCGCCTAATTAGGGGCATCATTAGGATAGATGTACTCATCTGTGTTTTAATAGCATCATGCACATTGTGTATGCATCCCTGAGTAACCTAGAGAAGGGGTTCTCAAACTTTTTTTCACCAAGTACCACCTCAGAAAACACTTGCCTCTCCAAGTACGACCATAATGACCAACCTTAAAATAACTTGGCGACATAGCGTAGTGGGCCTAAGTACAGTAAATTCCTGACCATTGGTCGCAACTTTTTGCCTACGCTTTGTACCTGCGACGGTTAAAATGGTGTGGCAAAGTTTGGAATTTTTATTTGGCATGTTTTGTTTTCAATAATTTTCATTTAACTCAAGGAGAGACACTGAAAAGTGGTGTTATTGTTTGTGTTGTGGCACCATATTTTGGACAAGTTGGCTCGTCCAAAAGACTACAAGTTGAACATTTACGTCCTGTTTTAATGCCTTGAACTGGAAGTAGAACAGTCCATAGTGTTTTTTATAACTCCAACCAAAGTTTGTAAGTTTTACAATATAACTTAACAATTCATACTTACTAAACCGTCCCATGTGTGATGTATGTAAAGGTGTTTTTTTCACGCATATTTTTATGTGCTATATTGTATTAACGTAAAGACGCTAGCATCATTAGCATTATCTAATATGCTAACATGATTACGAGTGTCTGCGTTCGTAGTCACGTGTTGTTTCAGTTTGACAAATTTGTCAGTATACTCACCGTGACACCTGTGTGGAGTTGAGTCTGTTTAGCTGATAAGAAAGCTAGTGGGTCTATGACCATGACTTCTGTTGTGTTTGATCAGCTGTTTTACTGCCGTGTGACAGGGACCATTTGGAAACAATTCAGGTATGTAAACAAATATTTACTATAATCTTTCTGTATAAGTAAGTAATTTTACAACATATGTACTTGCAGCTTATAGTCCAGTGCGGATAATGAATGAAAATGTATTTGTCATGGCGCATGCGCAATCCCACATGTCATCTGCTGCAAGCATAGCCGGCACCTCAGCTAGAAACGCGCCGGGACATGCCACTGCTCGTTCTGCCCGCATCGCGGCCATGTGCCTGCAAGTCTGCAGGTAATCACCAATCAGCGCATCTGGTTCTGATGAGGGCAGACAGCATAAAGACCAACGGACCTGAAGATCCAGTGCCGGAACTTAGTTATCCTTTCGCAATAAGCATCCTGTCTCTGGCTTCCCTCTGCGTACTTGCTCTCCCTGTGCTTCACCTGTGCCCGTGTCTTATATGTCCTCTGTGTTCCCCACAGTGTTCGTTCTGTTTCCCGTGATCGAGCTGTGTGCCTCGACTTCCCACTGGATTCTGAACTGCTTCCCTCGATTTTCAACCCCTGCTTGAACACGGACCTCGTTGCCTCTCCCCAGCCCCTGACCTTTCGCTTGCTCATGGACTGCCTTCAAGCCTTGCCCCTTATGTCTGGCGAAGGATTCATCCAACACACACTTAAAACAAACTCTGGCAACATTTACATGGGTAATTCTACACATCGTCTAGCACCATTCACGTTTAGTAGCATGCACATCATCAGCATCAGTTTTAATAAACCTGTTGAACTGATCCCAGCCGTTGAGTCTTCCCCTTCCTCCGCCGTACATAACAATATTTTTCTTCTAAAATTTAGTGGGTGCGACTTGTAGACTTTATAGCACGGAAAATACGGTATTCATTAAAAATAGGGAAGAGGTTTTATTGAGCAATTGTATTTATTTTTTAGGCTACTGTAACATTACAGGGCAGCATGGTGGAACAGGGGTTAGTGCATGTGCCTCACAATACGAAGGTCCTTAGTTGTCCTGGGTTCAATCCCGGGCTCCGTATCCTTCTGTGTGGACTTTGCATGTTCTCCCTGTGACTACGTGGGTTCCCTCCCGGTACTCCGGCTTCCTCCCACCTCCAAAGACATGCACCTGGGCATAAGTTGATTGGCAACACTAAATTGGCCCTAGTGTGTGAGTGTGAACGTTGTCTGTCTTTCTGTGTTGGCCCTGTGATGAGGTGGCGACTTGTCCAGGGTGTATCCCGCCTTCCGCCCGATTGTAGCTGAGATAGGCTCCAGCGACCCCCCGCAACCCTGAACGGGACAAGCGGTAGAAAATGGATGGATGGATGGATGTAACACTACACACAAATTAAACAGTAACATTTTGTTTGAATATTGAATCAAGTGATTCTTTGGCCTACCACTAGATCAGGGGTAGGCAACCCGTATAATCTTTGCCAACTCAGATGTGGCTCAGCTGCATAATTGCCCCCCCCGATTATTTTGGGGGGGTTTCCGGATTTTGGTGCCACTCGGGGCTAATATTCTCAGATTTTCACTCAGACTACAACATTGAGGGCGTGCTTTACTTTTAACGTACTCTACAACATGCCACCGCGCCGCATTTACACCATGCTTTCAGCGCAGTGAGTGCCGGCCGGACGCATGCATTTCGCTGCTTCTATCGTCACACGTACGAAATTTCAAGGCATGTAGTCAACAGCCATACAGGTTACACTGAAGGTTGTGATATAAACAACTTCAACACTTGTACTAATATGCGCCACACTGTGAACCCACACCAAACAAGAATGACAAACATATTTCGGGAGAACATCCTCACAGTAACACAACATAAACGCAACATAACAATTACCCAGAATCACTTGCATCCATGACTCTTCTAAGCTATATTATACACCCCCGCGCCCCCAACCGACGCACAGAGGGAGGGGGTTGGGGAAGGTTTTGTGCTGAAGGGGTGTATAATATAGTCAGGAATAGTCATGGACGCAAAGGATTCTGGGTAATTTTTATGTTGTGTTTATAAGGTGTTACTGTGAGGATGTTCTCCCGAAATGTGTTTGTCATTCTTGTTTGGTGTGGGTTCACAGTGTGCCGCATATTAGTAGGAGTGTTAAAGTTGTTTATATCACAACCTTCAGTGTAACCTGTATGGCTTTTGAACAACTATGCCTTGCAGTCATGTACGTCCGTCTGTGGAAGCCACATACAACATGTTACTCGGCTGGCAAGCTGTTAGTACATGTTGTAGAAAGTGTCAAAGGCAGTGGCTTCATAGCACGTCCTTATTATTGTTATCTGAGTGACCATCAGCAGATATTCGCGAAAATGGTTGCTTTGATAATTCGGGAACCTCCCGGGAAATTTGGGAGGTTTGACAACTCTAATGCTGTCAAGTGGAATTAATGTAAAAGTCGGAGGTCGGGTTTCTAAGACCCCTGGTTTACACATAGCACAAAACAAAAAAACTCTTTATGCTATGTTATTTCATTTTAAATTTCAAAAGAGTCTTGTGGCTCCCATTGTCTTCTTTATTTTGTGAAACGGGTCAAAATGGCTCTTTGAGTGGTAAAGGTTGCCGACCCCTGCACTAAAAGGAGCCCAGGTATGCATGTTTAAGTTTGAGAATTCCCCGTCCTAGATAATAAGTTGGTTGTTTTACTGTCTCCTCTCAAACTGAAGTTTGTCTCCAATGACACTTTAATTGCTACTTTCAATAAAAAGCCGAGCGCTCGCTTTCTTTTTGACCTTTCGCTCGGTGAGGATATTTGCCATCATTCGCCGGTGACAGCGAGATGCATCATCTTACTAGCTGGCACTCCATGAGCTCACCCGCACCAACGGGGTTTAAATAATGCACCTGGACAATGAAATATGACTTCAACCTCTTGAGAGAAAAAGCCAAACCTCGGCCAGAACAGTCTCAAATGTAATCAGTTAATGAGCAAAAAAGAAGGGAAATAATAAGTTTGACGAGCAGAGTAGTGGAGGATAGATGAGAGAAAGGTGAAGCCATGTGGTCCGGCGTTTGTGAAGATGGATGGCATGTGTGGGTTGAGTTGTCCTTGGTGGGGTGCTAGTTGTGTATGAGTTGGTGCTCAGCAGGACAGATGGTGCTAGTGGGCAGATAAGTGAATAATGATGTTTCACCACAGCTCAGTAATTACCTTTTCCTTTGCCCACTCGGTCACATACATTGATGCACATAGAGGCGCAGTAACGCAGTATAAAGACAAGTGTACGCAAAATATACTTTATAAACCGACGACAACCTTCGGGAGTTATGAAGAGAAATGGACGTATGATTCATTATACTGATGACATCAAATTTTAAACAACTGTAAACACACAGGGTATTTAATAGGATTATTAATGACTTTATCCAGCTAAAACATATTCATCATTGACTAGAGGGTGTGCACAGGGCACTGGAGTCATATACTCTTGCAGCAGAAATATTACAGCCGCTAAGGAACCGTGTAGGGTGGCCAGGTGCAGCTGGGCCCTGGGATATTTGTGAATGTCGACTTCCTCCAATCAATAAGCCAGTGTGATGACTCTTCCTGCACACACTCGCATGGCCTTGGTGCTCACAGCTAAATCAACATTGAAAACTCCTACAATTGTTTCTTGCGTCAAGTTGTAAGGTTGCTATTTGGCGATTATGGTAATGAGTTTGTGCAGTTTGTTGAGAGGACAATTTCAGATTTGTTAAAGGGGAACTGCACTTTCTTGGGAATTATCGTTCACAAATCATTATGAAGGACATGACGACCAATTGATTTTTTGAAATGCATTCTAATTATTTAATAAACGTAAATACATGTCAGCTTACAGTGGAGCTACTTGGAGCTCCACTTTTTTGCCCATAAATTCCAAAAAATAGCCATTCAAAAAGCGCCAACAGTACTCCATTTATATTTCATGACTTGAATAATAACCAGGTATTAGTGATATTGTTATTATAAGCACTAACACAGACAAACTACAGTGGGGCAAAAAAGTATTTAGTCAGCCACCGATTGTGCAAGTTCTCCCACTTAAAATGATGACAGAGGTCTGTAATTATTATCATAGGTACACTTCAACTGTGAGAGACAGAATGTGAAAAAAAATATCCAAGAATTCACATTGTAGGAATTTTAAATAATTTATTTGTAAATTACGGTGGAAAAAAAGTATTTGGTCAACCATTCAAAGCTCTCACTGATGGAAGGAGGTTTTGGCTCAAAATCTCACGATACATGGCCCCATTCATTCTTTCCTTAACACGGATCAATCGTCCTGTCCCCTTAGCAGAAAAACAGCCCTAAAACATGATGTTTCCACCCCCATGCTTCACAGTAGGTGTGGTGTTCTTGGGATGCAACTCAGTATTCTTCTTCCTCCAAACACGACAAGTTGAGTTTATACCAAAAAGTTCTATTTTGATTTCATCTGACCACATGACATTATCCCAATCCTCTGCTGTATCATCCATGTATACATTTTGGTATAAACTCAACTCGTCGTGTTTGGAGGGAACACATTAACACACCCTTTTAAAAGGAAAACTATGGCAATGATGGTGATTAAAAACCCAGAAAATCTTTCTCTCTCTCTCTCACAAACACATGTTATGGGTCCCCACATTTGCGGTCCCCTCCAAGGTTTCTCATTGTCATACCATTGGTTGAGTTTTTTTCTTGCCTTGATGTGGGATCTGAGCTGAGCATGTCGTTGTGGTTTGTGCAGCCCTTTGAGACACTGGTGATTTAGGGCTATATAAGTAAACTTTGATTGATTAATTGATTGATTGCCATTATTAGCTTATAATACCACGCTAATTACACACACTTACTATAGTAAGGACATATGCTTGATGAGATGAATAAATAATGTTTTTTTTACCATTGTATTTCTGCACGCTATTATATAGCCATTCTATTATCTGATATGGTCAGGTCACACCTCTCAAGTTAAGAAGTATTTACATGTGGCAACCGTCTCTGGACACTCAAATAGAAGCAAAATCACCGTTCTTCTCTAAAGGGAGGCAAAAAAATAGTAAAGAGTTGTCAACTTGTCACTCATATCTCGCCACCAGTGGATGCTCTATCTCTCTAATTGTAATATGGAAATTAAAGGAATTGAGAATAGAGCTAACCTACGTTGTGTTCTTTAGAATAAGACAATTGATTTGAGGACATTTCATGTTTTTCAATTAAAATTGGAGCAATTTATTTCCTCTTTGTTTGATTTGTAGGTTTTAACACAATTAATTTATACCAAAACTAGTGTTAGTATTAAAAAGTGACTTTAACTAACAATAATAATAGCATAGTTTCCTGTGCCAGGAGGTACTCTATCTGTAATCCCTGGGGTTTGTGTTAGAATAATTGTGTATGTTATCACACAAGTGTAGTATGCTTAAAGTCCGTTGCTATAGTTATTAGCTATTGTACTTTTTCTATCTGTGCAAGGACAACATTTCTCGTCTGAGGGATGGTCTCAGCCGCAGATGTTATCTTTGTTTTAGCCCGCTAACAGACTTCAAGGACTTCAACGAAGATAAGACGACAGCACGCAGACGAAGTAGAGACTAGGCGAAATCACAAGGCCTCAGGACATTCCGTCACATATTATGCGTACTGGAGCTGCTTTGCCTGATATTTTAGAGGCGGCCTCAGTATTGTTGACTGGGGAACTCCTGAATATATAGAGGGACACAAGATCTGTACCTTAAAGCGTAGGTTGAGACTGTGACTAAGTGTGCAGTTCCATGCGTTCTCCTCATGAGCTAAATTGAACTCTGTCTCTGCGTGATTCCTTGCTTCTTGTCTGTTTGATAGATGACATAAGTGTTTGAACCTGACAGTTTGTTTGTCCGTATGTTAACAACATAATTCAAAAGTTTATGGATGGATTTTGATGAAACTGTCAGGAAAACAGATTAAGACAGCCGCAGTGGGGACATAATGCTAAACTAATTACAACCAGTTGACATGACACTAAAGACTTTATCCCACTATTGTAGCTTGATACATCAGTTAAAGTAAGTGGGGAATGGAAAATGATTTTAGCAATTTTCTCATTATCATATATTGCATATATGGACATGATTTAGTTAACTTAATGTTTTGGTAGATTTTTTTTGTATAGTTTTTGTCAATTCTTATGTGGAATGTGCGCCTCAATAGATGCAGTCTCATGTGTACAGAATGTAAAGCACTTTCACAAGTCAAAGGTTAGCTATTCTAATGTACACTCACCATCGCCTCCTTGTCTGGAAAGCAGCCATTTCATCAAAATCAATTTCTGTTGTTCATACAAATTACCCAAAGGAATCTTTGAAAGTATTTTGAATAGCAATCAATTTGACTGCACATAAAGTAGGCACTGTTTCGCATCATATACGGTTATGACTAAGGGGACGTAAGTGGAGAAGGCGTCTCTGTGGTTGTTTTTGATTAACAAATATTTATAATGTAAAATATGAAGTGGAATTACTAGAGTTTAAGAGCAGTCTTTCTATATGTATTTTTATTCTTGCTAAATTGTTGGTTCAAGTTCTGATTCATGATAAAACCATTGTTTCCTATATGTAGTATATTACTCATTATTTTGACTAATAATACCGATGCAATTGTCACGCTTGGTGAGACCCCCAAACCACAAATGGATCCCAAAATGCAGACATGGTTAGGTACTGGCATAAAAACAGTATTTATTGCTCAGGTCCACAAAAATATGAGCCAAACGTGGAATGCTACAACATACAGCAGAAAACTAAGGTGAAACTGGTGTTGTTACGTTACCAATATTCAGGTACCGGTACCAGTACCAAAATTATTTAGATGCTTTTCTGTACTTTGATAAAAAAAGGGGACCACAAAAAAAATGCATTTTTGGCTTTATTTGAAATAAAAATCTGTTTCTTACTGCAACATTTTTCCCAAATAAAATAGTGAACATACTAGACAACTTGTCTTTTATTAGTAAGTAAGCAAACAAAGGCTTCTTATTAGTCTGCTGACATATGCAGTAACATATTGTGTAATTTTCCATTCTATTATTTTGTTTAAATTATTAAGGACAAGTGGTAGAAAGTGAATTATTAATCTATTTGTTCATCCATCCATCCATCCATCATCTTCCGCTTATCCGAGGTCTGGTCGCGGGGGCAGCAGCCTAAGCAGGGAAGCTCAGGCTTCCCTCTCTCCAGCCACTTCGTTTAGCTCTTCCCGGGGATCCCGAGGCGTTCCCAGGCCAGCCGGGAGACATAGTCTTCCCAACGTGTCCTGGGTCTTCCCGGTGGCCTCCTACCAGCTAGACGTGCCCTAAACACCTCCCTAGGGAGGCGTTCGGGTGGCATCCTGACCAGATGCCCGAACCACCTCATCTGGCTCCTCTCGATGTGAAGGAGGAGTGGCTTTACGTTGAGCTCCTCCCGGATGGCAGAGCTTCTCACCCTATCTCTAAGGGAGAGCCCCGCCACCCGGCAGAGGAAACTCATTTCGGCCGCTTGTACCCGTGATCTTATCCTTTCGGTCATGACCCAAAGCTCATGACCATAGGTGAGGATGGGAACGTAGATCGACCGGTAAATTGAGAGCTTTGCCTTCCGGCTCAGCTCCTTCTTCACCACAACGGATCGGTACAACGTCCGCATTACTGAAGACGCCGCACCGATCCGCCTGTCGATCTCACGATCCACTCTTCCCTCACTCGTGAACAAGACTCCTAGGTACTTGAACTCCTCCACTTGGGGCAGGGTCTCTTCCCCAACCCCTCTATTTGTCCATTTACTGTTAATATCTGCTTACTTTCTCTCTTAACATGTTATATTTACACTTCTTTTAAAATGTAATAATCACTTATTCTTCTGTTTAGATGGTTTTCATTAGTTTTCAATGATACCATGAATTTGGGTATCAATCCGATACAACGTAGTTGCAGGATCATACATTGGTCATATTTAAAGTCGTCCTTTATCCAGGGACACATTTCCTGAGTTTAAAAAAAAAAGAAAGACGCTGTTGGGATGCCAAAAAATATCAACATAATCATAGTAGTATCGACTTAATACGCTACTGTACTAAGTATCATTACAGTGGATACTAGGTGTAGGTCCAGCAATGGGATATCTTTTCAGAGGTGGCATAGTACCAAAATTGATTCATTAGTATCGCGGTACTATACTAATACCAGTATACTGTACAACCCTAGGTGAAACAAAAAACATAAAGGGAACACAATAAAACTCCATATCAGGGAGGTACATTAGATAGGGCAGAAAGGCCTCAAATCTTCCAGGTATACAAGTCCACACAGAGAAAACCAGAGAAACAAGAAGCACACAGCTTCTGAAGATGGCATCCACATGTTGTTATCAGCCAGGGCCTAAGTTCCCCACACAGGTGTAAATAAACAGAGCCATCAATTTTCCACACTTCTGCTATTTCCGCCAGACTCAGGGAGTGGCTATGTCTGGGAACAGAACAGAAAATAGTATATCCCGGTTCTTTTGTTGAACAGTCAGAGGTCGAGTCCACTGTAAGATTTATGTAAATGTATCAGGTGAAATTTATATCGTTGGTATTAGTATTGCAAAAGCATCTATTAGTCAGTCCAGATCACGAGCGATCAATATCCCGAACGAGTCTCTGGAATAGTGAGCCTCAATGGAAAAGTCGTCATCCTCTTTATAGGATAAGGGGGAAAAAAAGTTATTCGTGTTACAAGTTCAGTGATGGTTTAACCCAGGGGTGTCGAACTCAAATACAGAGTGGGCCAAAATTTAAAACGGAACAAAGCCGGGGGCCAAGGTTGAAGAAATTAACCTTAGAACTTTATAGTGACATGCAAAGTCGAGTTTCAAATTATTCATCCATTCATCCATTTTCTACCGCTTGTCCCTTCTGGGGTCGCTGGAGCTTATCTCAGCTGCATTCAGGCGGAAGGCAGTGCACACCATGGACAACTCACGACCTCATCACAGGGCCAACACAGACAACATTCACACTCACATTCACACACTAGGGCCAATTTAGTGTTGCCAATCAACCCATCAATAATAATTAAAAAATATCAATGGCACATCAAAAAAAATGTAAATAAAAATTGGGGGGCGGGCCGGGTTTGGTGGTAGCAAGGGTGTATATCGTAGCGTCCGGTAGAGTTAGAGCTGCAAGGGGTTCTGGTTATTACGTGTGTTACGGTGCAGATGTTCTCCCGAAACGTGTTCGTCATTTTTGTTTGGTGTGGCTTCACAGTGTGGCGCATATTTGTAATAGTGTTAAAGTCGTTTATACGGCCACCCTCAGTCTGACCTGTATGGCTGTTGACCAACCATGCCTTGCATTCATTCGTGTGTGTGACTGGGCCAGCACGTTGTTTCTATGGCGGAAAAGTGGACGTGACAACAGGTTGTAGAGGACGCTAAAGGCAGTGCTTTCGAGGCACGCCCCCAATATTGTTGTCCGAGTGGAAATCGGGGGAAATTCAGAAGAATTGTGGCCCTGGGAGATTTACAGGAGGGGAAGTGAAACTCGGGAGGGTTGGCAAATGCGTTGTTACAGTGGCACCGCCCCTGTATAATACCGGTGGGCCAGCTCTAATCTTAATTTGATATTACCTCAAGGGCCAAGTGAAATTACACGGCGGGCCAAATTTGGCCCACGGGCCAGAGTTTGACATCCACGGTTTAACCCATTTCTGAAAGAGGCTTAGCTACTTGGTGAGTTTCAAGGTTTATTTTGGGAATGAAGACATGCAGCTAAAACATTCCTGCCTCTGACGCCATAAATCATGTATTTTGTTCCTTTTATCCGACTTACAATATGGGAAACATGTCTTTGCAATGATCATCAAGAATAAACAAAATCAAAAGAGCAGCTTACAAGCATCCTTGGAGTTACAAGGGGAGGATAGAAAACAGGCCTAAGACGTCAAAGTGACCGTTCTTTAATGAAAACAATGAACTACATTTTACAGGTATACTTTTAATCCACGGATGTCTAAAGGCTCGGGGGCCAAATCTGGCCAGGCACATTATTTTAAGTGGCCCTCGAAAGCCTGGAAATAATATGCATTAATAACATGCTCAATCTTTTTCATACTAAAAATATGTTTTCCCTTTTGATATTAAAAATTATGTACTGGAAAAAATGGCATATTTTTTTAAATTCAATATTGTCTAAATCAAAATATTATGTCATCATGTATTCCAAAAATATTAGTTGTTAAAATAAAGAGAAATACAGTACTTAAATATCTGCTTGACTTTTGATTTTGAAACAAATTATCAATCAAATTGTAGACTGTAAAATTGGCAAAAGATTTTACGTTTAAATTCCGCCGACCGAGTTTCAACTTTGGTACTGTTTTTTTTCTCCCATATAAGACACTAAAACATCCATTCATCCATCCATCCATTTTCTACCGCTTATTCCCTTTTGGGGTGGCAAGGGGCGCTGGCGCCTATCTCAGCTACAATCTGGCGGAAGTTTGGGGTACACCAGACATAAAAACAAGATTTTACGATTAAAAACAAACTGGCACTGGTATCGTTTTTCCATTCCATTTCATTTATTCAGTTTTTTGTATATGCTGTAAAAAAAACGCTATTTTACTGTAGAATTCTGGTTACTGAGCTGCCAGTTTTTAAAGTATATATATATTTTTTTGTAGCTTATGTAAAAAAATATATTGTTAATCCATCCATCCATTTTCTACCGCTTATTCCCTTTCGGGGTCGCGGGGGGCGCTGGCGCCTATCTCAGCTACAATCGGGCGGAAGGCGGGGTACACCCTGGACAAGTCGCCACCTCATCGCAGGGCCAACACAGATAGACAGACAACACTCACACTCACATTCACACATATGTATATGCGTATATATGTATATATACATACATATATATATATACATACATTTATATAATCATATATTACTCTTTGTTAAAAGCGGGCCTCTGAGGGCAAAACATAAGCAGAATAAGCTAATCCGGTTATTTTTGTTTAGTACAGTAGCATCGCTAACCCAACAAGGGACTCCTTCCAGTAGCTCCACCCATTCGGCAGATGACTTTATGAAGTTCTTTAATAAGAAAATTGAACTTATTAGAAAGGAGATTAAAGACAATGCGTCCCAGCTACAACGGGTTTATAGTAACACAGATACGATTGTATATACGGCGGATACTGCAAATATCCAAAATAGTTTCTCTCGTTTTGATGAAATAACATTAGAAAGATTGTTACAACGTGTAAATGGAATAAAACAAACAACATGTTTACTTGACCCACTTCCTGGGAAAATTATCAAGGAGCTTTTTGTATTATTAGGTCCATCAGTGCTAAATATTATAAACTTATCACTTTCCTCGGGCACTGTTCCCGTTGCATTCAAAAAAGCGGTTATTCATCCTCTCCTTAAAAGACCTAACCTCGATCCTGACCTCATGGTAAACTACCGACCGGTGTCTCACCTTCCCTTTATTTCGAAAATCCTCGAAAAAATTGTTGCAGAGCAGCTAAATGAACACTTAGCGTCTAACAATCTATGTGAAACCTTTCAATCCGGTTTCAGGGCAAATCACTCGACTGAGACAGCCCTCGCAAAATTGACTAATGATCTATTGCTAACGATGGACTCTGATGCGTCATCTATGTTGCTGCTCCTCGATCTTAGCGCTGCTTTCGATACCGTCGATCATAATATTTTATTAGAGCGTATCAAAATACGAATTGGTATGTCGGACTCAGCCCTGTCATGGTTTAACTCTTATCTTACTGATAGGATGCAGTGCGTCTCATATAACAGTGTGACCTCGGACTATGTTAAGGTAACGTGTGGAGTTCCCCAGGGTTTGGTCCTTGGCCCTGTACTCTTCAGCATCTACATGCTGCCGCTAGGTGACATCATACGCAAATACGGTATTAGCTTTCACTGTTATGCTGATGACGCCCAACTCTACATGCCCCTAAAGCTGACCAACACGCCGGATTGTAGTCAGCTGGAGGCGTGTCTTAATGAAATTAAACAATGGATGTCCGCTAACTTTTTGCAACTTAATGCCAAAAAAACGGAAATGCTGATTATCGGTCCTGCTAGACACCGACCTCTATTTAATAATACAACTTTAACATTTGACAACCAAATAATAAAACAAGGTGACTCTGTAAAAAATCTGGGTATTATCTTCGACCCAACTCTCTCCTTTGAGTCACACATTAAAAGCGTTACTAAAACGGCCTTCTTTCATCTCCGTGATATCGCTAAAATTCGCTCCATTTTGTCCACTAAAGACGGCGAGATCATTATCCATGCGTTTGTTACGTCTCGTCTCGACTACTGTAACGTATTATTTTCGGGTCTCCCCATGTCTAGCATTAAAAGATTACAGTTGGTACAAAATGCGGCAGCTAGACTTTTGACAAGAACAAGAAAGTTTGATCACATTACGCCTGTACTGGCTCACCTGCACTGGCTTCCTGTGCACTTAAGATGTGACTTTAAGGTTTTACTACTTACGTATAAAATACTACACGGTCTAGCTCCAGCCTATCTTGCCGATTGTATTGTACCGTATGTCCCGGCAAGAAATCTGCGTTCAAAAGACTCCGGCTTATTAGTGATTCCTAGAGCTCAAAAAAAGTCTGCGGGCTATAGAGCGTTTTCCGTTCGGGCTCCAGTACTCTGGAATGCCCTCCCGGTAACAGTTCGAAATGCTACCTCAGTAGAAGCATTTAAGTCTCATCTTAAAACTCATCTGTATACTCTAGCCTTTAAATAGACCTCCTTTTTAGACCAGTTGATCTGCCGCTTCTTTTCTTTCTCCTATGTCCCCCCCTCCCTTGTGGAGGGGGTCCGGTCCGATGACCATGGATGAAGTACTGACTGTCCAGAGTCGAGACCCATGATGGACCGCTCGTCGGGACCCAGGATGCACATTAATAATCTCTACGCTGCTGATCCGCTTGAGATGGTTTCCTGTGGACGGGACTCTCGCTGCTGTCTTGGAGCCACTATGGATTGAACTTTCACAGTATCATGTTAGACCCGCTCGACATCCATTGCTTTCGGTCCCCTAGAGGGGGGGGGTTGCCCACATCTGAGGTCCTCTCCAAGGTTTCTCATAGTCAGCATTGTCACTGGCGTCCCACTGGATGTGAATTCTCCCTGCCCACTGGGTGTGAGTTTTCCTTGCCCTTTTGTGGGTTCTTCCGAGGATGTTGTAGTCGTAATGATTTGTGCAGTCCTTTGAGACATTTGTGATTTGGGGCTATATAAATAAACATTGATTGATTGACTTTTAGACCTCCACCCCAGATCACACCTCAATCCAACCCACTTCTCCAAAGTGGGCTGGCTCAGGGTGGAGGACAGAGTAAAACAACTTGCACTGAGCCTAGTCTATAAAATCCGCTACACCTCCTTGATACCGAAGTACATGTCAAATTACTTCCTTAACGTAAATGACCGCCATAACCACAACACCAGGGGGAACTCCACAAACCACGTTAAACCCAGATTTCGATCTAACAAAGGTCTTAACTCATTCTCTTTCTATGCCACATCAATGTGGAATGCACTCCCAAAAGGTATAAAAGTAAGTGTATCTCTATATTCCTTCAAAACCGCTCTAAAACAACACCTCCAGGCAACTTCAACACTTTACTAATACCCTCCTCCATTCACATCCCATCTCCCTGGATTACAAACAACTCAAATGTACTTCTAATGTATATACTTGTTCTTATGCTATCTGAACTCACTATGTTCTCTGCTGGCTGTACATATCCTACTAAATAAGACCTACACTGTTTCAATGTCCACATTTCTCTGTTGATGCAATTGTTGATGACTGAAGTTCTGATATCAACCAAAGCTCCTCATCCCACCCCCCGGATTGTAAATAATGTAAATAATTCAATTTACATACTATGATGATTAACTTGTGTGATGACTGTATTATGTTGATAGTATATATTTGTACCATGAATTGATAAACGTGGACCCCGACTTAAACAAGTTGAAAAACTTATTCGGGTGTTACCATTTAGTGGTCAATTGTACGGAATATGTACTGTACTGTGCAATCTACTAATAAAAGTATCAATCAATCAATCAATGCGACGTGGCCCTCACTGAAAACGAGTTTGACACCCCTGTTTTGGTCTAAGTAATTAATCTCGTTATTTCAAGCCAAATGAAATGTAGAGCAAATAGGTATTGTGAGAATGAGATATTTTTAAGAGTTCTTTCTTTATCAATAGTCATGTTTAAAGCAGCTAATATTTCACTATGTGTACGCTTTGTGCTTGTATTTTATGTCCGCAAGTAAATGGTAAATGGGTTATACTGCAAGGGTAAAGTGTCTTGCTCAAGGACACGACGGATGTGACTAGGGTGGTAGAAGCTGGAGATCGAACCAGGAAGCCTCAAGTTGCTGGCACGGCCACTCTACCAACTGGTAGAGGACGGGGACGGCCTGGCGAAGTTGGGAGAGTGGCCGTGCCAGCAATCTTAGGGCACTGGTTCAATCCCCACCTTCTACCATCTTAGTCACGTCCGTTGTTTCCTTGAGCGAGACACTTCACGCTTGCTCCTGATGGGTGCTGGTTAACGCCTTGCATGGCAGCTCCCGCCATCAGTGTGTGAATGTGTGTGTGAATGGGTGAATGTGGAAATACTGTCAAAGCGCTTTGGGTTCCATAAATAGGGGTAAAAAAGCCCTATACAAGTACAACCATTTACCATTTTTTAACCGCGCCACGCCGTCTCCCTCCAACTCTGTGTTTAACTTTGGAGGCGCTGGAATGTGTATTGAGAGTGTAATGTACTCCCTTTTTACCTTATCAGTTTAGAACAATAAGGCTGTATTTCTTTCTGAGCAGGAGGGTGCGGTTTTCATCCTAAATAACATGACTCTTTCCGTTTGATTTTTAGACCGCTTCTCGATTCCGCTATTAAAAGCCTACTGAAATGAGATTTTCGTATCTAAACGGGAATAGCAGGTCCATTCTATGTGTCATACTTGATCATTTCGCGATATTGCCATATTTTTGCTGAAAGGATTTAGTAGAGTAAATCGACGATAAAGTTAGCCACTTTTGGTACTTCCTGAAAAAGCCTCGCCTTTACCGGAAGTCGCAGACGATGACGTCACATGTTGATGGCTCCTCACATATTCACATTGTTTCTAATGGGAGCCTCCAACAAAAACAGTTATTCGGACCGAAAAAACGACAATTTCCCCCATTAATTTGAGCGAGAATGAAAAATTTGTGTTTGAGGATATTGCTAGCGATGGACTAGAAAAAAAAAAAAAGTAAAAAAAAAAAAAAAAACACGATTGCATTGGGACGGATTCCGATGTTTTTAAACACATTTACTAGGATAATTCTTGGAAATCCCTTATCTTTTTATTGTGTTGCTAGTGTTTTAGTGAGTTTAATATTACCTGATAGTCGGAGGGGTGTGTCCACGGGTGTCCTGACGACATCCATGTCTCACGGGTGTCGACGGCAGCTGTACGGACGACACAAGCTCAGCTGATATCCGGTAAGAAGCGACTTTTTAACCACAATTTTACCACCGAAACCTGCTGGTTGACATGTGGTCGTTATCCATGTCTGCTTGACCGCTCTGATCCATAGAAAAGTTTCAGCTCTGGGAATTTTAAACAAGGAATCACCGTGTGTTTGTGTGGCTAAAGGCTAAAGCTTCCCAACTCCATCTTTCTACTGTGACTTCTCCAATATTAATTGAACAAATTGCAAAAGATTCAGCAACACAGATCTCCAAAACACTGTGTAATTATGCCGTTAAAGAAGACGACTTTTACCTGTGTGTGTGCGTAGCCCTCATACTTCCTGAAAACCCGTGACGTCCTGCGTACATGTCATCATTACACGACGTTTCCAAGACGAAACTCCCGGGAAATTTAAAATTATAATTTAGTAAACTAAAAAGCCGTAATGGCATGTGTTGCAATGTTAATATTTCATCATTGATGTATAAACTATCAGACTGCGTGATGGGTAGTAGTGGGTTTCAGTAGGCCTTTAATGCATTTTAAAGCTGGTCTCCTAAAGCTTTAGTAAAACTTGGTAATATTCCTATGCTGTCTTGATGGTCCTTCATACTCAACAGACACGTCATCCGAAAGAACTAGGGATTGACCAGGGCCTTTTTTTCCCTGAAAGGAAGACTGGTCTAATGCAACAGTATATATTTTAAAATATTTTAACAGTAACGGTAAAACCACAAGAAAAAGCATATAACTGGCACAAATAAACACTGAACAGCAAAATAATATCACCACCCAGCGAGAGGGTAACAGACAGGTGGATATGTCACAACAACGTGTAACAATTTCAAAAATAGTTTATTAACGACATTAATAGGGTTAGCAGCTGATGCTAACAATCAAACTTAACTTTAAAATTGAGGAAAAACCATAATCAGCTGTCAGGACATTTTTGATTGCTCTGAAATTGGGATGAAACAATGTGCACCTCTCAGCCCGCCAAGCCAATGACCTGTCAACAAGCTACTCTGTAGAGCGCAACTGAAGCTTCTTCTGATCCTCCTCCATCTCCTTTCCTCGCTCCTCCGACTCTCTGGGGGGATGTACCCTCAGCGCAGTGTGCATCACGCCCTCTACAAGAGCTATTTTCAGGAGGGGGAATGTTGCAAGTTTGTTCCCCTTCTGATTTCCACCTCTTTTCATCTTCCCCCCTTCATCCCTTGTGGGTTTTGAAGTGTTGCAGATATATCATACTCTCTGCTTAACACAACCCACCCAAAATGTAAGTCCTCAGAACGTCAGAGAAAGTTCGCCAGAAGGTATAAGCGGATTGTCTTTGCAGCCTCTCAGCTGTTGGATGAAAGGGACTCTGCTGCTTGTGTTTATGACAAACGTTGGGTGCAAAGTATTTACTTTCAGATGTGGTTGTGTTTTTGTCTCCTGTTATGTCATCTTAAAAACATATCTGAAAATGCTTACTGCTTAAGTGTGTAGTTATACTAAAGTGGATCCTGTAACCATGTACAAAAGTAGACGACTTGTTTGGGTTCACATTTATACTGCGCACTTTCAGCCAAGTGTTGAGTATCTGGAGAGAACAGGAGGTGAGGGATACTTGTACAAGACAAAGGGTACTGTTTGTGTGTGTGTGTGTGTGTGTGTTTTCTCTGGGACTTATCTGTAGCTAAAGTGGCAGGTCTGATCTTCTAAAGGTCATTCATGACATCAGGACCTGGGTACTTTGGTCTTGATGTGTATTGGTGTTGATGGCACCCCGTCGGTGACAAGTCTCTCTCAAGACACACACGTACAGCACACAAAAACACAAATACACACTGCATACACAACTTTCTGATATTAAGTTTGTCTGAAAAGGGCAATCCCGACTCATTCACTGGCTTAACCGTTGACCAATGGGAACACTTGGTAAAAGCTTTCAGGTTGTGTGTGTGTGTGTGTGTGTGTGCGTGTGATTGAGTCTGACAGTCACTTTGCCAGTACAGAAGTTGTGATGGGTATTCCAGGCCAAAGTCAAGAGAACCATCCTCTCCCCTTTTATTTTGCTGTCGGTTAGCTTTAAATAAACAGTTGACCATTCGGCAAAAATACACCTTAACTTTAAGCTCCATTCATTGTGTCAATGACTTCCCTATTGTGTTAGAAGCGATGTCATTGTCTGTCGTATACGTATCATCGCATGATGTTGCCAGGCATATTATTATTTAATTCCTGATACTGTCAATTCTGAAAGTAAGAAGGTCAGGTGATTTAAATAGGACTATTCTGGAGGTACTTCAAGATTGTTGTTGATGTTGTTGCTAACATCATCCCAACATCACCCATTAAAGGACCCATACTGTCCAGATGACGGAAGTTTCTGTTTGAGACGAATAAATTATCTATCTATCCATGTATCTATCTAAAGCAGTGGTTCTTAACCTTGATGGAGGTACCGAACCCCAGCAGTTTCATATACGCATTCAACGAACCCTCCTTTAGTGAAAAATAATAGCTTTTTTTTTTTAATTCAAGACCAAGTTGTGTTTTTTTACTGGTGCACAAAATGATCAGTGCATGAACATCACCTTGTTCAAAGAACAAAACCAACACAGTGTATAAACTCAAAACAAACTACACACCTGCAAGTCAGTGTGACATCTGCTGTTGCCGTATCCGTAATACGCCAACTGGGAGAAGTTTTTATTTACACGATGAGTCGGGTGTGTCTTGACATCTGCGTTTGATGAGGCCAACTCACCAAACCCCTGGGGTTCAATCGAACCCAGGTTAAGAACCATTGATCTAAAGTATCTATCTATATTGATCTGTTCTTTCAGTAGAAAATAACTCAAGGTGCAATTCCAGGCTTACCGGCGAGTGGACACGCCCTGGCACCCGCCAACCACTGTCCCAGCTGTGGGTAAATAGTGGGTAGATGGGGATCTGCTATGGTAGGAAACCTATCAAGGAGAAGGTCACTCCGAACAAAAACCACAGGCACTGCTTGCGCCTGGCTCAGCACCGTATACAATCTGAAGGTGTGCAGTAAGGCTGAATGAAGGCTTTAAGCCTGAAACAGCCAGAGTATGGCTGTGAGGAGCTGCGCCCCGCAGTCATTATTAATGTGCAATATATAGCTTCCATGGAGACACAAGACACCAATAATCCTATACTTCCAGCACCGGGTGTTCGCAGGAGCCACGCAGCAGACGTGGGAGGGCATTGTGGCGATTGGACCATCAAACCCTCTACACCAAGGAGGGAGAATTCAGTCTAATCACAGCCCACTGTCCAATGCACTCTTGCGCTGTAGGACACCATGTAGAATGGCAACCTACAACGCAAACACAGTAAGGGAAGAGGCAATGTTGGAAGAACTGGCACACTGTGCCGAGGAAAAGGGAATGGAGATCCTGGCAGTCCAAAAGCATAGGGGAGTGCACACCGACCAGCCAATTAACTATCGGAGAGTGGAGGGGTGCACTTTAATAACCTCATCTGCATGGCGCAATGATGCCCAAGCAGCAACGGATGGCGTGGGACTCATAGTAAGCCCCCGAGCATGAAAGGCCTTCAGTATGGTGCAACCACAGTCCAACATTATCCTCAGTGCTGATTTTGAGGGAAACCCCATAACAACGGTCATGAAGGTTTACAATCGCCTTGGAACAGCGATCCACCATGTGCCTGCTCCAAACTTCCTAATAATCCTTGGGGATTTCAATGCAAGACTTGGACTGGAAGACACACTCTTCACGTACCACGGCAATACCAACCGCAACGGAGAACATATAGCTGCCCTAGATGTGACCTACTGACCGCCAATACCCTGTTTTGTAAGAGGATGGGCAAGAGATGGATGTTGCAGGTCTGAACCACCAGTATGGAGCGACAACTGAACTATATACCGGTAAGGAAGATGTGGAGGGAGTCTATCTTGAAAGCAGAGTCTTACAGCTCATTCGACTGTAGGCTCTGATCATCATGGAGTCGCTGCAAGGCTGCACCTGAGCTTGAGGGTCCCTAAGAGCCCTGCAAGGACCCGGCCTGACTGGGAAGTTTTTGTGGGACACCCTGAACTCTTGGCCAACAACACAGCGCAGGTGATAGCCCGCCTACATCTGCTGGCCAAGGAAGGGGAGCCAACAACCTACACGCAGTTCCTCTCTGCTAACGAAGAGACAACCAGGAAATGGGTGCCGACCAAGGGCAGACTCAAAGCCTCCACTAAATCCAAACACCCGGAAGTTGTCCGAGCATGGGCGGATGTGGCAGAGGCACGCAGAAACTTTGAGAAATCAATCAATCAATCAATCAATCAATCAATCAATCAATCAATCAATCAATCAATCAATCAATCAATCAATCAATCAATCAATCAATCAATCAATCAATCAATCAATTAAACAATCAATCAATCAATCAATCAATCAATCAATCAAGCAATGTTTATTTATATAGCCCTAAATCACCAGTGTCTCAAAGGGCTGCACAAACCACAACAAAAACCACAACACAAACCACAACACAAACCACAACGACATCCTCGGTGGAGCCCACTCAAGGGGAAGGAAAACTCACCCCAGTAGGACGTCGGTGACAGTGACAATGATGACTATGACACATTTTGGAGAGGACCGCATATGTGGGCAGGACCAATAATCAGCATTTCCGTTTTTTAGGCGTTGAGTTGCAAAAAGTTAGCGGACATCCATTGTTTAATTTCATTAAGACACGCCTCCAGTTGACTACAATCCGGCGTGTTGGTCAAATTTAGGGGCATGTAGAGTTGGGTGTCATCAGCATAACAGTGAAGGCTAACCCCGTATTTGCGAATGATGTCACCTAGCGGCAGCATGTAGATGCTGAAGAGTGCAGGGCCAAAGACCGAACCCTGGGGAACTCCACACGTTACCTTGACATAGTCCGAGGTCACATTGTTATCGGAGACGCACTGCATCCTGTCAGTAAGATAGGAGTTAAACCAAGACAGGGCTAAGTCTGACATACCAATTCTTGTTTTTATACGCTCTAATGAAATATTATGATCGACGGTATTGAAAGCAGCGCTAAGATCGAGGAGCAACAACATAGATGACGCATCAGAATCCATCGTTAGCAATAGATCATTAGTCATTTTTGCGAGGGCTGTCTCCGTAGAGTGATTTGCCCTAAAACCGGATTGAAATGTTTCATATAGATTGTTAGACGCTAAGTGTTCATTTAGCTGCTCTGCAACAATTTTTTCAAGGATTTTCGAAATAAAGGGAAGGTGAGACACCGGTCGGTAGTTTACCATAAGGTCAGGATTGAGGTTAGGTCTTTTAAAGTGAGGATGAATAACTACTTTTTTGAATGCTAGGGGAACAGTGCCAGAGGAATGTGATAAGTTTATAATATTTAGCACTGATCGACCTAATAATACAAAGAGCTCCTTGATAAGTTTCCCAGGAAGTGGGTCAAGTAAAAAAGTTGTTTGTTTTATTTCATTTAAACGTTGTTACAATTCTTCTGATGTTATTTAATTAAAGCAAGAGAAACTATTTTGGAGGGCAGTATCCGCCGTACATACAGTCATATCTGTGTTAATAGAACCCAGTTGTAGCTGGGACGCATTGTCTTTAATCTCTTTTCTAATGAGTTAAATTTTCTTATTAAAGAAATTCATAAGAAATTCCGAGTGGGTTGAGCTACTGGAAGGAGTCACTTGTTGGGTTAGCGATGCTACCGTACTAAACAAAAATGTAGGATCCTTTTCTTTAAGGCGGATGAGATTTGAGTAATATTTAGCTTTAGCTAAGGTAAGCATGCGTTTATAAGTTATTAAACTATCACTCCATCCTTGATGGTAAACCTCAAGTTTAGTCGCGCACCATTTGCGTTCCAGCTTTCTACATTATGATTTATGTGCTTTAGTTTCTTCTGTAAACCATGGGGTATGCTTTTTTGGAGTCTTTTTAAACTTCAGCTCTGCTATACTATGTATCAATGGTTTCGCGCAGGGCGTAGTTGAAGTTGTTAGTGAGGTTATCAATAGAGCCCACATACTGTACTTTAGGATTGGTGCCATTACCGAGGGCATTAGGCCAGCAAGAGTCGTCGTTGTGGCAGCATTAATGTTGTGGCTGCTATAGTAGTTATTATCATTATTACCTTTTTGAACATGAGTCTGAACCTCAAATTTTTTAAGGTAATGATCAGACATTACTTTAGTACACGGGAGTATCATAACTTTGGAAACGGTGATACCCCTGACAAGCACTAGGTCTATCGTATTACAGTTGCGATGCGTGGGTTCATTTATTATTTGTGTAAGACCACAACTATCAATTATAGTCTGGAGTGTTACGCACGGTGGGTCCGATGGGGTATTCATATGGATATTAAAGTCTCCCATTATACATATATTATCGGCGTGCGTCACTAGATCAGCAACGAACTCTGAGAGTTCATTGATAAAGTCCGAATAAGGCCCTGGGGGGCGGTAGATAACAGCCAGGTATAGAGGCAGCGGTGTGACAGACCTCATAGTAAGCACCTCAAACGATTTATATTTATTATTTAGGTTAGGACTAAGGTTAAAGTTTTCGTTGTATATTAGTGCGACCCCCTGACCCCTTTTAAGGGGCCGGGCAATATGCGTTAGTATATTGCCCGTCTCCCATTGCCCTAGTATAGTTAGGAGGAGATCCCTTATTTAGTGCAAAAAAGTCGTCTGGTTTAAGCCAGGTTTCGCTGAGACTGATGACGTTAAGATTGTTGTCTCTAATGACCTCATTAAATAATAACGTTTTGAGAGACAATGTTTAAAAAGCCCATATTATAGGTAGTGGGCGGTTTTAAGGAGTTTTTGATCAAATTATCCGTAGTAGCAATATTAATAATGTTGCATTTATTATGTGTAGTGCACTTAAAATAATTCCGACCATATCTAGGAATTGATATGACGGGAATTTTCCGATTGTTTGCTTGGTGCTGCGAAAAACTGAACGCATCATAATTTGCCACCTCCGTAGAACGCATGTCCAACTCTGACACAGTCATAGCAGAAAAAACTTGTTCTAACTTAACTGACCCCTCACCCACACTAGCAGGCTCGCGTCTTCCATTTAGATCCAGCTATAGGATGGAAGGAAGCGGTGTTATGTGGGGATTAGCCTTTTGCTTTGTTGTTAGCCCCGCTCGGCATCCGCCCTTCTGCTTTCGATCACACCGCTTACGTGTTTTCCGTTGACGGCCCCAGCTGGTACTATACTCCGCTGCGTCAAAGGCCGCTGGATGGAGCCGGCGAAGTATTCCCATGCTGGCGAGGTGGTCTAACGTACACGCATCTTTCAGTCCCAAACAGCCCGATCTATCCACATCCAGAATTGTCTGGCGGTCGTAAGTGCTCACGGAGTGTCCGCGCTGTAAGCCAGCCATAAAATTTGCAGAATTGTCCGGTATTTTTGGCCAAATGTTCTCTTTTTACCACGAGCGTCTGTAGCCGTCAAGGTGCCGCTATCTTGCACAGTGTGAGAGGTCAATGACTTCAAATACTTGGGTTTCTGGATGAACTCTACAGAACAGGACATTAAGTTCAGGCAGGCGCTACCTTGGAGAGCCCTGAACGGTATGTCAAGAGTGTTGTGCTTGAATCTCCCCTGACACATAAAGCTGAGCCTATTCCACGGCACTGTGGAGCCTGTCCTCCTGTACGGCTGGGAAATCTGGACCCTGACACACACCCTGCAGAAGTCCCGAGATGGGTGTTACATAGGAATGCTACGAGCTGTTCTGTACATGAACAAGAACATCCACATCACCAAGGAGGACCAGTACGGGCAACTGCCGAGTCTAAGGAAGAAATAGCAGCTTGAAGGATGAGGCAGGCCCGCCACTGCCCCAAACATTGGGAGCTCTTGGCCAGCAGGTTGGTCCTATCCGGACCAACGCATGGGCATCGATCGCAAGGACGTCTCGCCCAAACATAGGTCGTCATCCTGAAGAAAGATATGGGAGCTTAAAGCTCTTCGGAGCTGACCAGGTGTATGGAGAACCAGATGGATTGGATGGAAGCTCGTCTCAGGATGACTGAGATAATTCCAGCAATGCAGTATCAGTAGTAAAGGATGCACTATTGAACACTAGCGGCCTCCCTTTTTCTTCTTTGCTTTTTGAGTGCCGCGACAGAGCTTGTACTTGCAAGTGTGTAGCGGAATCTACACTTCCGTGTTTACGATATGAAAACTCCTAAACTCCATAAAGTAGCCACTGGTGTGTCAGCTCCAAGAAGGAGCCGCAAAGTCATGGTGACACCAGCGTGGCAAAAAGTGAC
This sequence comes from Nerophis ophidion, assembly GCF_033978795.1. NCBI lineage: Eukaryota > Metazoa > Chordata > Actinopteri > Syngnathiformes > Syngnathidae > Nerophis > Nerophis ophidion. The sequence goes on along the minus strand of NC_084615.1, from coordinate 66,542,500 downwards.
AGCTTGACACTGGATTTGCCTGCAGGGAACGCATGGACACACCCTTTCAGAAGGAGAACTATGGCAATGATTTTGATTAAGAACCCAGAAAATCTTTCTTTTCTCGCTCTCTCTCATGAACACGTGTTATGAGTCCTCACATCTGCGGTCTCCTAGGTTTCTCAGTGTCATCCCATTGGGTTGAGTTTTTTTCTTTGCCCTGATGTGGGATCTGAACCGAGTATGTCATTGTGGCTTGTGCAGCACTTTGAGAAACTTGTGATTTAGGGCTATATAGGTAAACTTTGATTGATTGATTGATTGACATTATTACCTTATAATACCACGCTAATTACACACACTTTACTACAGTAAGCACATATGCTTAATGAGATGAATAAATTATGTTTTTTTACCATTGTATTTCTGCATGCTATTATATAGACCAGGGGTCACCAACGTAAGGACCAGATGAGTAGCCCGCTGGCCTGTTCTAAATATAGCTCAAATAGTAGCACTTACCAGTGAGCTGCCTCTATTTTTTAAATTGTATGTATTTACTAGCAAGCTGGTCTCGCTTTGCTCTACATTTTTAATTCTAAGAGAGACAAAACTCAAATAGAATTTAAAAAATATTTTACAGACTTGGTCTTCACTTATTTAAATAAATTCAGTTATTTTTTTACTTTGCTTCTTATAACTTTCAGAGAGACAATTTTAGAGAAAAAATACAACCTTAAAAATGATTTTAGGATTTTCAAACACACCTTTTACCTTTTAATTTCCTTCCTCTTCTTTCCAAACAATTTAAATCAATATTCAGGTAAATTTATTGTAAAGAATAATAAATTAATTTTAATTTAATTCTTCATTTTAGCTTCTATTTTTTCGGCGAAGAATATTTTTAAAATATTTCTTCAAACTTTTTATGATTAAAATTAAAAAAAAATATTCTGGCAAAACTAGAAAATCTTTAGATTCAAATTTAAATCTTATTTCAAAGTATTTAGAATTAAAAAAAAAAAATTTGTTCTGAAAAATCTAGAAGAAATAATGATTTGTCTTCGTTAGAAATATAGCCTGGTCCAATTTGTTGTATATTCTAACAAAATGCAGATTGGATTTTAACCTATTTAAAACATGTCATCAAAATTCTAAAATTAATCTTAATCAGGAAAAATTACTAATGATGTTGCAAAAATTATTTTTTTTAATTTTTCAAAAATATTTGAATTAGCTAGTTTTTCTCTTCTTTTTTTCGGTTGAATTTCGAATTTTAAAGAGTCGAAATTGAGGATAAACTATGTTTCAAAATCAAATTTTCTTTTTTTTTCCGGTTTTCTCCTCTTTAAACCGTTTAATGAAGTGTTTTTTTCATCATTTATTCCCTACAAAAAACCTTCCGTAAAAGGAAGAAAAATGTACAACGGAATGACAGACAGAAATACCCATTTTTATATATATATATATATATACCCATTTATATATATATATATATATATATATATATATATATATATATATAAAAATGGGTATTTCTGTCTGTCATTCCGTTGTACATTTTTCTTCCTTTTACGGAAGGTTTTTTGTAGGGAATAAATGATGAAAAAAACACTTCATATATATTAAAGGTAAATTGAGAAAATTGGTCATTTCTGGCAATTTATTTAAGTGTGTATCAAACTGGTAGCCCTTTGCATTAATCAGTACCCAAGAAGTAGCTCTTGGTTTCAAAAAGGTTGGTGACCCCTGATATAGACAATACTACAACATGTAATGTACATTTGTACAAAATATTTTTCCACAATATCTGACTGACTCTTTCTTTTGCTAATTTCTTCAAATTAGCAAAAATAACATGATTCAGAATGAAGATGCTAGAGAAACACACATAACGCAAAATTAAAGTGCCTCCAGTCCTTTGTAGGTGACGTCTGCAAATTTGCTGATCTCTATTTTTAGTGGGAATTTTACCTGTAGACATAAACTTTACATTCACAGCTATTAAACAAGTGTCAATATTGTCAGCATAGGATGTGCCTTTTAAATCGCCACGCGATGTCCTTACCCTCTTTGCTCAAGCTTGTCAAATTCACACAGAAATATGACACAATTGCACAGACAACCCACTGAAAACGTGTCCGCCAGCAAAACCATTCCCTTATTTTTTTCTCACTCATTACTAATGCAAATTTATGGAAACTTCATGTTTCTTCTAGAATGTGAACAGGGCTGATATTTTCTTTTCTTAGCAGGCAGGAAAAACAAAAAAGATTTACAAAACTGCAACAATAATTGGAACACATACTTATTTTCTTAAATAGAAAGAAGAAGGTAAAGAGTAATGTACATCTTTGTACTTTTCTTTGTCAGTCTATAACAGGGGTAGGGAACCTATGGCTCGCGAGCCAGATGTGGCTCTTTTGATGACTGCATCCGGCTCTCGGATAAATCTGAGCTGACATTGCTTGACACAATAAGTAATGAATAATTCCACTTGTAATCAAAGTGTTAAAAATAACGTGCAAAATATAAAACATGCTCATGCATTTGAATCCATCCATCTTTTTTTCTACCGCACTTGTTCAAGAAGTTGCATTAAGGGTAAGAAGTGATTTATTTATTATTGATTAGTTTAGGGTTTGCCCTCCCGGGGGTTCTTCAGACCACCAAGCACCGACATGAGAGCCTGTTTCAGGGTTGCAATATTTTTTATTTTTCAATAAGTCTCTCCGTTGCTTTCCAGCAATTGTCTTTTTCTCTTTTGTTCTCCTTCGCACTTCTCCTTCTGGCTGCTGCTTATAACAGAGGGACAAGTGATTAGATAACAAGGCCCAGGTGGGCCTTTTACGCACCTGTCGCTGATTTCGAGGCCGGTCCTGGCACACCCCGCTTCACTGCAAGCCTGCAGGCCACGCCCCCTCCACAGTTAGCTTCAGAATAACAATGTTATTACAAATAATAAGAGAGCTACTATACTCTAGAAATGTTGGTCTTACTTAAAAATGCACACGTTTAGTTGTGTTCAGTGTTAGAAAAAATATTATATGGCTCTTACGGAAATACATTTTAAAATATTTGGATTCTTGGCTCTCTAAGCCAAAAAGGTTCCCGACCCCTGGTCTATAAGGTTCAAGGGCATGGGTTTGGAAAATATTTTTTCAATATAGGATTAAAAGACCCTTTAAACCTCATCTCTCCCGTCTAGTTTATTAGGTGCATTACTGCAGACAGCTCACCTAAATTAAAGCATAAAAAAGAGGGAAATTAAAGGGCTTTCTCCTAATATTATAGCCTTTTTTCCAGCCATGGGCCCCTGAAGCTTGAAGCGCAAATGCCAGACCGAGAAAGAATGGGCTTATTGAACTTCACCATGGCAACAGTTCTCCACCACAATCACCCAGGATGCTTGTTGCTATGGCACTAGAGTATATCTCTTCGTTCTAACCTTCAAAGTTTCTTGATACAGAAAGGTGCATTTTATCAGGCTTTTGCAGAATGTTTTGTGACTTTTTCGTGTATCCTCCACAAAACAGAACAAGAATGACAATGCCTTCCCCCACCTAGCAATCACAAAACAGTCTATTTCCATTGTCCTTGCTGACGAGTGCACTCTCACACCATCCTTATTACCAGAAGCGAGTTCAGCACAAGTTCACTTTTATATTACTCAGATTCTGACAGCAGCAGCGCTTGTCACTAAGGTAGAACACGGAGCAGATAATAGGGGCACAGCAAAATGATCCAAATCGCGCTTGTGTATATTGGCTGTGTCCACAGAAGGACTGACATCCATCGATGGTGGGAGTCAAAGGTGCCAGTCTACCAGCTGTGCCTTGTTGATGTTTCGGCGCAACATGGATGTGCTGATGAAAGGAGAAAAAAGTGGTCAATTCCGTGTACATCTCCTGGGAAAGACTATAGCTTCCTCTGCGGTGGACATTTTGTTTTTGTTATATTTCTTTTGTCAGAGTTACACATTTCGGGAAAAATCCACAAATGTCCTCTGCGGAGAATGTTAAGCTGTCAAGAGTATTAGTGTGTTCAGCTAAAAACAAACACTGAATTTGAATGCACTTTAAGTGGGGTGGACTTTTCAGTCAGTATGTGAGACCAGGGGCAAACATTCAAATATGATGGACGACAAGAATGTGATGTCAGGGTAGTCTGGCAAGGCAAAACCTAATTGAAAAAAAATGATAATAAATTAATTCATCATTTAATATGTTTTTATTAAACTGTGTTACACTTATTTTCTGTACCATTGCATTTTTTTTCAATATTTTCAATCAATCAATCAATCAATGTTTATTTTGTATAGCCCTAAATCACAAGTGTCTCAAAGGGCTTCACAAACCACAACGACATCCTCGGTAGAGCCCACAAAAGGGCAAGGAAAACTGACCCCAGTGGGATGTCGGTGACAGAGACAATGATGACTATGAGAAACCTTGGAGAGGACCGCATATGTGGTGAGAACCTCCCCCAGGGGACCGAAAACAATGGATGTCGAGCGGGTGAAAGTCCAATCCATAGTGGATCTAACATAACCGTGAGAGTCCAATCCAACGTGGATACAATATAGTAGCGAGAATCCCGTCCAAAGTGGAACCAACAGGAAACAATCCCAAGCGAAGTCGGAGGCGGAGATGTCCCCAGCCGATACACAGGCGAGCGGTCCATCCTGTGTCCCGACTCTGGACGAGCGGTCCATCCTGGGTCCCGACTCTGGACAGCCAGTACTTCATCCATGGCCACCGGACCAGAACCCCTCCACATGGGAGCGGGGGACAGAAGAAAAAAAGAGAAGAAACGGCAGATCAACTGGTCTAAAAAGGGGGTCTATTTAAAGGCTAGAGTATACAAATGAGTTTTAAGATGAGATTTAAATACTTCTACTGAGGTAGCATCTCAAACTGTTACCGGGAGGGCATTCCAGAGTACTGGAGCCCGAATGGAAAACATTTTATAGCCCGCAGACTTTTTTTGGGCTCTGGGAGTCATTAACGGCAGATTTCTTGCCGGGACATATGGTACAATACAAACGGCAAGATAGGCTGGAGCTAGACCGTGTAGTATTTTGTATGTAAGAAGTAAAACCTTAAAGTTACATCTTAAGTGCACAGAAAGCCAGTGCAGGTGAGCCAGTACAGGCGTAATGTGATCAAACTTTCTTGTTCTTGTCAAAAGTCTAGCAGCCGCATTTTGTAGTAACTGTAATCTTTTAATGCTAGACATGGGGAGACCCGAAAATAATACATTACAGTAATCGAGACAAGAAGTAACAATGCATGGATAATAATCTCGGCGTCACTAGTTGACAAAATGGAGCGAATTTTAGCGATATTACGGAGATGAAAGAAGGCCGTTTTAGTAACATTCCTAATGTGTGACTCAAATGAGAGAGTTGGGTCTGAACTGAATTGAACTGAATTATATTTATATAGCGCTTTTCTCTAGTGACTCAAAGCGCTTTACATAGTGAAACCCAATATCTAAGTTACATTTAAACCAGTGTGGGTGGCACTGGGAGCAGGTGGGTAAAGTGTCTTGCCCAAGGACACAACGGCAGTGACTAGGATGGCGGAAGCGGGAATCGAACCTGCAACCCTCAAGTTGCTGGCACGGCCTCTCTACCAACCGAGCTATGCCGCCCGGATAATACCCAGATTCTTTACCGAGTCGCCTTGTTTAATTTTTTTGGTTGTCAAATGTTAAAGTTGTATTATTAAATAGAGGTCGGTGTTTAGCAGGACCGATAATCAGCATTTCCGTTTTTTTGGCGTTGAGTTGCAAAAAGTTAGCAGACATCCATTGTTTAATTTCATCAAGACACGCCTCCAGCTGACTACAATCCGGCGTGTTGGTCAGCTTTGGGAGCATTTTGTTCAGTTAGAATATTTTAAGAGTTCAGATCGAATTTTAAAAGTAAAAATTAAAAATTGGGGGTATAACTGGAAACAAATTAGGAAGATATTACAAACCCCGTTTCCATATGAGTTGGGATTTGTTAGACGTAAATATAAACGAAATACAATGATTTGCAAATCCTTTTCAACCCATATTCAGTTGAAGGCACTACAAAGACAAGATATTTGATGTTCAAACTCATGAACTAAATTATTTTTTGGAAATAATAATTTACTTGGAATTTGATAGCTGCAACACGTGCCAAAGTAGTTGGGAAAGGCCAGGTTCACCACTGTGTTACATCACATTTCCTTTTAACAACACTCAATTAACGTTTGGGAACTGAGTAAACTAATTGTTGAAGCTTTGAAAGTGGAATTATTTCCCATTCTTGTTTTATGTAGCGCTTTAGTCGTTCAACAGTCTCCGCTGTCGTATTTTACGCTTCATAATGCGCCACACATTTTCGATGGGGGACAAGTCTGGACTGCAGGCGGGCCAGGAAAGTACCCGCACTCTTTTTCTATGAAACCATGCTGTTGTAACACATGGCTTGGCATTGCCTTGCTAAAATAAGCAGGAGGGTCCATGATAACGTTGCTTGGATGACAACACATGTTGCTCCAAAACCTGTATGGACCATTCAACATTAATGGTGCCTTCACAGATGTGCAAGTTACCCATGCCTTGGGCACTAATACACCCCCATACCATCACTGATGCTGGCTTTTGAACTTTGCGCCTATAACAATCCGGATGGTTATTTTCGTCTTTGTTCCGGAGGACACCACGTCCACAGTTTCCAAATATAATCTGAAATGTGGACTCGCCAGTCCAAAGAATACTTTTCCACTTTGCATCAGTCCATCTTGGATGAGCTCGGGCCCAGCGAAGCCAGCGGTGTTCCTTGGTGTTGTTGATAAATGGGTTTTGCTTTGCAAAGCAGATTTTTAACTTGCACTTACAGATGTAGCAACCATTTGTAGTTACTGACAGTGGTTTTAAGAAGTGTTCCTGAGCCCATGTGGTGATATCCTTTACACACTGATGTCTGTTTTTGATGCAGTACTGCCTGAGGGGTCAACGGTCCGTAATATCATCGATTACGTGCAGTGATTTTTCCAGATTCTCTGAACCTTTTGATGATTTTACGGACCGTAGATGGTAAAATCCCTAAATTTCTTGCAATAGCTCCTTGAGAAATGTTGTTCTAAAACTGTTCGACAGTTTGCTTACAAATTGGTGACCCTCGCCCCATCCTTGTTTGTGAATTACTTAACATTTCATGGAAGCTGCTTTTATACCCAATCATGACACACACCTGTTCCAATTAGCCTGCACACCTGTGGGATGTTCCAAATAAGTGATTGATAAAAATTTCTCAGTATTTAATGCCACCTTTCCCAACTTCTTTGTCACGTGTTGCTGGCATCAAATTCTAATGTTAATGATTATTTGCACACAAAAAAATGTTTATCAGTTTGAACATCAAATAGGTTGTCTTTGTAGCATATTCAACTGAATATGAGTTGAAAATGATTTGCAAATCATTGTATTCTGTTTGTATTTACATCTAACACAATTTCACAACTCATATGGAAACGGGGTTTGTACAATAAGAATACAAAAAAAAAGCAACAATGAGAATAAAAATATAGCAGTAAAAAAATAATAAATCAAGAGAATCTAGGCAGTAGTGACCATGTCATGAAAAAGTATTACACTGTTATTATTTTGCATCCCCTGTCATCCTAGCACCTGTGTGGGACAAAGGAGTTTTTGAGTCTACTAGTCCTGCACTTGGGATGAGGCAGTGTAGCACTGAACAAGCTCCTCTGGCTACTGATCACCCTCTGCAGAGGGTGACTGGCATCATCCAGGATGCTCACTAGTTTTTTAACCCTTTGATGCATAACATATGCACGCCCCTTTTAATGCACAACATGGGTCAAAAATGACCCGCATCAATTTCCCATGTTATTTCATGCTGCCTGAGTGTCTCTTTGCTGTATCTTTTGAAATCAATGTATTTTATAATTTAATCATTCAAGTATTCTTTAAAATTCTTGTTTTTGATTACCACAAATCATTATTTATATTTTTCCTACCATACTTTATGAACAAAAGTATTTTTTGTAAAACTACATCAAGTTTACACACATGGGTCAAAAATGGATGAAGGCATATTACAATAATATTTTACTTCAAATACTTATTTTAGATATGATTCGGGCCAAACAATCATACTTTTATTATTTGAAACCTGGTTATTTGTCATTTTGGCAAACATCTGGCAGTAACAAAAATAAACTTGTGAATTAGACCGATGTAAAATAAAATTGTCAATTCAGTTCTTATCATTCTTTTATTCTTTATTAGTTAGTTGTCCAAAAACATGCACCTGGGGATAGGTTGATTGGCAACACTAAATGGGCCCTAGTGTGTGAATGTGAGTGTGAATGTTGTCTGTCTATCTGTGTTGGCCCTGCGATGAGGTGGCGACTTGTCCATAGTGTACCCCGCCTTCCGCCTGATTGTAGCTGAGATAGGCGCCAGCGCCCCCCGCCACCCCAAAAGGGAATAAGCTGTAGAAAATGGATGGATGGATGGATAGTTAGTTATCAGATTCCTCACATGTAGCACACATTACCACTGTGCGTTTGTGCTCCTTGCACACAGGCTTCTTGCACTGCCAACACCAGCTGACTTTTCTGTCTTTGGCAGATGAGCAGATCGCACACCTCTTCCTCTTCACTGTGCTATTCTGTCTTATGTCCTCTTCTGGTTGGGTGGTGACTATGGTTTGTCTTTCTATCCCGCATCTTCCCATTGCCTCTATGATATGCTTTTGGAGTCTGGGTGTGCCCTCCATGCGCCTCTTCATATGTGGCATGACCAGCTCTTTGCCCAGCTCCTTGATGAATGCATTGGTGACACCACCCTTGTAACCAGGGTGTTCTGTAGTGAAGTTGGTGTAAGCATTGAGGGTGGCAATATCCAGCATATTGTACCAGAGCACCATGGGCCACCTCCGTGTTCTCCGCTTGCATGTGTAGGTGCCAACCATCTGATCTGTTGTGTCCACTCCTCTTTTGTTCTGTTGTAGTACAGTATCACTTCTGGTTTCTTCTTCTGACTGTCATCCACTGCATTGTCATCATGCATTGTGCTCAGAAGGACAACAGCCTTTCCTTTCTTCTGCACATAGCTCACCATGGTCATGTTGCCATTAAATCCAATGCATGGCTCTATCATAGGTGGTATGTCTGGTTTGTTCTGGCGAAGAGTCCCAACAGTAGTCAGGTTCTTCTCGAGGAGCTTCTCAGCCAGAAGGACACTGGTGAAGAAGTTGTTCATTGTGATGTTGCGACCTAACCTTAACCCTAAATTATGATTTTAGCTGAACAAAAACATGATATTTACTGAATATATGTGATAGTAAACGATAAAATACATTTATTTGAAATATATAGCAAAGCAACGCTCAGGCCAACATGAAATAACATAGAAAATAGATGTGGGTCATTTTTGACCCATGTTGTGCATTGGAAGGGTAGTAGTACAAAAATCATTTTTATTCAAAAAGTATGAAGAGAAAGAATAAAATAACAATGTTTAATGACCAAAAACAAGTTAATTGAGGAATACCTGGAATACTGAAAGATTACATTCAATTATTGCAAATAAACAGATAATAAAAACTTGGTTGGGTCACATTTGACCCATGTTATGCATCAAAGGGTTAAATGTATTTTTGGTCATTTTAATCATTCTTTGGCGCATTTATTTCGGTTTCCATAGCAGCACCCGTCTGACTTCTGGGAACAACCCCTGCCGGATACAAACGCTCGAGTGTTTTCTAATCATGGCAGACTTGGAAGCAAAAAATAAACACAACTATATTTTGGACAAATTAGGATTCACAACCTTATCTTTTTTAATCTGAATTCATGTAGGACGAACAACTGCTTCTAGAAGCCGGAACAAGAGACGAGTGAGACGTTGACGCAGACGGAAGCCAACAGAGTGAGGTCAAAGTGAATCGAAGATGCAAAATGTGGAACTTAAAGACCAGCTATTTCGACATAAATGGAATGCTTAGCCATAATTTACTGGAAAAAACGTCTCTGGCCAGCTGGACCAAATAGACAACTAACTGTTCATCGAGTAAGTCACACTTTATATTGATCATAATACAAGCAGCACGTCATGTGTGGATCATGACAGACAGCATATGCTGTCCGGCTAGCAGTGTACAAACAACACGTGAAATGTAGGCTCACACTTTACAGATACTGTAATATGATTGTTAATGTTTTTCAGTCATTACAGATTGGTGTCGTATCGCAGTATTGTGCATCACAAACTCAAACGTGTTTCATGCTGACGTAGAAGCTAGCTTATCCCTTGCTGTAGTTAGCTTCTAAGGCTAATACCGTAGCACGCTAATGTGTTAGTATGCTAGAAAAAACAAGTTCCTCAGTGCTCTCTCGTACAATAACAATGTCGCTACAGTTTGTTTATTATACAGGTTATGGACATAAATTAAGTATTGTTGATGGTTTTTAAATGCCTTTTTAAAGTGATTTCGTGGTAGAATTGATTTTTTTCAATTAGCCGCATTACAAGTCATAAAGAGCAAGTCGATTTTTACCTTTCGTCTTATTGTCTCTCATGATGATCGTGAACGATAGGCAATATTCCCAACAAAAAGTGCGGTTCTCCTTTAAGTCAAGGGAGAGAATGCTGTGCAGCAAGAATCCGCAGGTTTGCACTTCTTTTTTCACTTGAGCAAATGGGAGAATAAGCAACCTGTATTAATGCTGATGAACGTCACTGGTGGACAAAAGGTTTCAATGTCTGTTCACTGAAAAATGCGAATAAATATACAAGAGAAATAAACTGTTCATAGAAAATAAATGCCTCCATTTCAGACATAGGATCAGACAATCTTGGATAACTTTTACTTTAGGAATGTTTCCACATCCTGATTGTGTTAGTGTTTAGTTGCATGATCAAATTGTAGGTTACCGGTGACTTCATTTAAGATATATATTAGACTAGAATGCAATTTGTTGACTTGATCTGGAAATAACAAACAAAAATAACATATTTTGTCCCTGAGTTGTACATGAAGCTGAAGGCCTTGGTGCAATAAAACCATACGATTACTGGCTTGAAAGGAAACATATTTTCTACTGGTTATCTAACGAACAGGAAAAAATATGTGAAGCTAGGCGAACACACTTCTACAATGCTAAATATATCCTGAGGTGTACCTCAGGGATCAATACTAAGGACCTAAATTATTCAATCTCTATATAAATGACATTTGTAGAGTTACAAGAGATTTAAAGTTAGTATTATTTGCGGATGATACAACAGCGTTTTGTTCAGGAGAGAACACACAGAAGATAATACAAATAATAACAGAAGAAATTAACAAATTAAAAAAATGGTTTGACAAAAACAGACTATCATTGAATCTCAGTAAAACTAAAATAATGCTATTTGGTAGCAGTAGAAGAGAAAGTCAAACACAAATATAAATAGACGGAATAGAAATCGAAAGAGTAAATGAAACCATATTTTTAGGTATAATGATTGATGATAAATTGAACTGGAAATCTCATGTAAAAAATATACAACAAAGTAGCAAGAAACACGTCAATAATGAATAAAGCCTTATATGTTCTAGACCAAAAATCACTTCATATTCTCTACTGCTCACTAGTGTTACCATATCTGAGTTACAGTGTAGAAATATGGGGAAATAATTACAAAAGTACACTTCATTCACTAACAGTGTTACAAAAAAGATCACTTAGAATGAATGAATGAATGAACGAATGAATGAATGAATGAATGGTTTATTTTGAGCCATGCAAACAAAACAAGAGAATGACATAAAATACAAAATAAATATATAGATACATTATTCTTACACCTACATTGAAAACATTACATGAGACTAATCTTTTGTAGATGTCAAGATTGGCTCAAAAGGGAGTGGGAAGAAGTAAACTTATTAGGTCCCACCCCCATACATATACAATATATATATATATAATATATAATACAATAATTTATATAATATAATTCAATTCAGTGGTTGCTGCTATATATTGTCTATATATAATACATTTAAATTCACACACACTTACATATATACATATGTACACACACATATACACACAAACATATATACAATTTATATATATATACATATATACACATGCATATACCCAAAATACACACATATCCATCACACACACACACACACACACACACACACACACACACACGCACACACACACACACACACACACACACACACACACACACACACACACACACACACACACACACACACTCACACACGCACACGCACACGCACACACACACACACACACGCACACACACACACACACACACACACCTATATAAATACCATATATATAATAGTATATATAATATACACTTTTGTCTAAACATTATTAACAGTTTATGGTGCCTATGGGAACAAGCTTTCATTTTGACCGTGATATTAGTGGTTAATAGTGGGTAATAGAATAATACATAATATTGGATATAGAGAACATACAAACCCTTTACTTATTGAATCAAAGATACTGAAATTCCACGACATAGTGAAATTGCAAACAGCTAAAATTATACACAAAGCAAACTATTACTTACTTCCCAAGAATATACAACAATTCTCAACAAAAGAGGAGGAATATAATCTTAGAGAAAAATGTAATTTAAAACATTTGTACGCATGTACAACACTTAAGACCTTCAGTATATCAGTATGTGGAATTAAATTATGGAATGGATTAAGCAAAGCAATCAAACAATGTACTAATATGATCCATTTCAAGAAACTCTTCAAATTTGAAGTGTTTACAAAGTACAAAAAATCCATAAAATCTGATGTAGGACCATGTGTTCTATTTGTTTCACTGACGTCAGAAAGCATCGGTTCTGATGTATTTTTACACTTTTCAAGCGTTTGTTCGAGTAGCAGGTATAAAAATGTGTCCTCTGCTGTCTTATTTTCAGCACGCCTGGAGGGGATTCTGCGCTGCTTTTCAACATACTCTTTGTCAGAGATGTTTTTCCTGATTCGGTTTGCCACTTACCCACCTCTGCTTTTCATCCCTCTCTCCAGGACCTACTGTACCCTGCATACCTCTTTTCTTTGGAGTGCTTTACCCATAAGTAACGGGGATGTTGTTTCTTTGTTGGCGAAAGGTTGCTCTACTGAGGTAGTCATGCCTCCCCATGTAACCTCTCCCTCTTCTATATCGTCCTCTTCTCTATCCTGCCCAGTGTTTTTCTTCTTTTCAAATCAGTAAAGAGCCACGGTGCAACATTGAGTTCCGGTAGATGCCTGAGGAGAAATACAAGAAAAGCCAAACTTTGTTTTATAACCGCCATAATCCTAAAAGCTTGCGCCCATGAACCTGGATCAATTCACTGCACTGCATCCTAATATTGAAAGCTGGCCTGAGGGCTAAGGAAATTTGGACTTACAAAAGAAGAGTGAAGAAGTAGAAAAACATGCTGTGAGAAAGATGGAAACACGCAGACCCAAGCCTCTCACCAGTATCTCATGCTGCTAAAACATGTATGTTGTAATTTGATTTTCCAACGCTGTCATTTATGGATGAGCTGGCTGGCTGTGAGGATGAGGCCCGTGGAGCCGTAATACTCCTGGACACCAGTGAAGATAACGACAATCACGTCTGCGGGGAACGGCACTTCATCACTGTCAGGTTTGGGCAGAATTCAATTTGCAGTTGTCGAACTTGCACCCCTTTCTATCTGGCCACATCTGGATTGTGAGGCAGGCAGGGGCAGACACACATTTACAACGCACACAAACAAAAAGGGCGCGTGCTTGTTGTTATTGTGTGCCTCTTACAGTAGACAGGCAAAGATAACTGCTGCTCAGTGTGAGAATAAAACGGGATTGATGGAGAGGAAAAAGCAGCGCTCAAATTGTTTTACATTTGATCAGCACTTTTTGTCAGCCTAATTTGCTGACAGTATCGTATGAATGATGTATTTACCCGTAACACAATAAAAAAGAAGATCACGACAGAAAAATGGCACATTTCCAATTACAGTTTAAAAGTAGATACACTTTGAATAGCACAGCACATAGTATTTGTTTAGTTTAGTTTATTAAGGATCCCCATTAGTCTACACCGCAGTGTAGACTATTCTTCCTGTGGTCCAGATGCGATTCTTACTCAAAGGCTCATTTTACTGGGAGCTGAAAGTGTTTCTGTGGGTTTTCATAACAACAGTTAAAATAAGAAGAACGATTGAATGGTTGATTTTAATGTGATGCTAGACAAATTTCAAGTTATGGAGACATATTTTTCTCCTATGTCCCCCCCCTCCCTTGTGGAGGGGGTCCGGTCCGATGACCATGGATGAAGTACTGGCTGTCCAGAGTCGAGATCCAGGATGGACCGCTCATCGGGACCCAGGATGGTCCGCTCGCCTGTATCGGTTGGGTACATCTCTACGCTGCTGATCCGCCTCCGCTTGAGATGGTCTCCTGTGGACGGGACTCTCGCTGCTGTCTTGGATCCGCTTGAACTGAACTCTCGCGGCTGTGTTGGAGCCACTATGGATTGAACTTTCACAGTATCATGTTAGACCCGCTCGACATCCATTGCTTTCGGTCCCCTAAAGGGGGGGGGGGGTTGCCCACATCTGAGGTCCTCTCCAAGGTTTCTCATAGTCAGCATTGTCACTGGCGTCCCACTAGATGTGAATTCTCCCTGCCCACTGGGTGTGAGTTTTCCTTGCCCTTTTGTGGGTTCTTCCGAGGATGTTGTAGTCGTAATGATTTGTGCAGTCCTTTGAGACATTTGTGATTTGGGGCTATATAAATAGACATTGATTGATTGATTGATTGCTATTAAAGGTGCAATTGCAACTTCCTCACAGTAGGGTTGTACGGTATACCGGTCCTAATAAAGTATAGCTGTACTAATCAATTGAAATCGGTACTATACCATCTTTGAAAAAGACCAGTACCGCTCTATCATCTTTTTTTTTTGTCCTATCCAGCTACTCAGGCAAATCATATTGTTGATGTAGATGTCCATATTTGCTGTACAAATATACCTTACAAAAGAGAAGTGTGGAATACTGTTCTTGTTGCCTTATTTGTATTTGACTTCATATTATTATTTGGTGCCGCCGGGCCGGAACAGGAGGGGATAGAAAGTCTAAAAATGGAAGACAGAGGGGGAAATTACGGGGGTAAGATAGAGAGGCAACAACAACAGCAAGCACAACTATAACAAAAACAACAATAGAACAACATCAGCAAATAGGATATCCACATATATGATGATAAAAGTGATAGCAAAGAAGCAGTTAGTGAAATAAATAATCATACAGAAATGACAATGAAGATTATTACACTACAAATGGAGCAATACAATTACCAATAGAAATAGCACTATTGGTAATGAATAATTACAATAATTAACTCTTTTATCTACAATACAATTGTTTAAATGCAACAATTCATATATGTAATGATAACTTGAAATACAAAAGAAAGCAGATACATGGCGGGGAAGAAAGAGAAGCCAACTATATTAACTTTGTAGATTGTTATATTAACAATAGGTTAAGCTCTATCGTCTGAGTTCCGCTTTACGGCCGTGACTACAAACCGCAGGATGTTGAGTGTGTCAAAACGCACACACTTTTTATCCTATATATAAATGATTTTGTCAACTCCTCCGGAACTTTTCATAAAATAATTTTTGCTGATGATACAAATTGGTTTACCTCACACAGGAGCCTACACGATCTACAAGAAACTGTCAATTCAGAACTTGTGAAAGTGGATTCATTAAGCTCTCACTTAATGTAAATAAAACAAATTTCATTCTATTTCTTTCTAATAAAAACCGGACAAATACTGAGCACTGCCATATCAACATCAATGGGAAGGAAATACAGAGAGTATACTCCACAAAATTCCTGGGGGTCATCATTGACGAATACCTCAATTTCAAAAGTCACATTAGCCATCTGTTAATCAAATTATCCAAATATGTCGGCCTGTTCTTTAACCTTCGCCATTATCTTCCTCTTTATGCTCCACTTACCTTGTACAAAACTCTCTTTGAACCACATCTAAACTACTGTAATATCATCTGGTGTAACACCTCCCCTACCTACCTTCTCAAATTAGAATCCATGCAAAAGAAAATCATACGGGCCCTGTCATGGTCCAAGTTTAACGCCCCCACTCGTCATCTATTTCATAAACATCATCTCTTAAGACTGACAGAGTTCAATATTTATCAAAATGCTTGTTTAACCTATCAAGTCATTTACAGGCTGAATCTTAGGCTCTGTAGCTTGGTCCCTATCTACCATCCCCAGCATGCCCACAACACTCGTAACTTAGATCTGATAACGGGGCGGTATAGCTCGTTTGGTAGAGTGGCCGTGCCAGCAACTTGAGGGTTGCAGTTTCGATTCCCGCTTACGCCATCCTAGTCACTGCCGTTGTGTCCTTGGGCAAGACACTTTACCCACCTGCTCCCAGTGCCACCCACACTGGTTTAAATGTAACATAGATATTGGGTTTCACTAGGTAAAGCGCTTTGAGTCACTAGAGAAAAGCGCTATATAAATACACTTCACAACAGGTAAACATCGTTTACTGGCTTTTACCGCTCACAGTGTCGTATGCAGGGGACCAAAGATTTGGAACCAGCTTAATGAGAGCCTCAAGATGCTGTATCCATTCTCCAACTTCAAAAAGAAACTGAAAACTTACCTATTAACCACCTATCTTTAATGTCTCATGTGGGGCAGACTGCTGTTGGGTTTTGCATGGTTGAATGAATGTATGTATGTATGTTTATGCTTGCTTTAGTACTGTTATCTTGTGTTTATCATATAGCGTTGTTTTGTTTTTGTTTTTTGTTGTTGTGCTTGCTGCCATGTTTCATCTTTCCATGTATATACTGTCCTTTGGACCCCCTGTCAAAAGCTTCTTCTAGCTTATTTGGGGGACCCTTTCACGTACCATCCATCCATCCATCATCTTCCGAGGTCGAGTCGCGGGGGCAACAGCCTAAGCAGGGAAACCCAGACTTCCTTTTCCCCAGCCACCTCGTCTAGCTCTTCCCGGGGGATCCCGAGGCGTTCCCAGGCCAGCCGGGAGACATAGTCTTCCCAACATGTCCTGGGTCTTCCCCGTGGCCTCCTACCAGTTGGACGTGCCCTAAACACCTCCCTAGGGAGGCGTTCGGGTGGCATCCTGACCAGATGCCCGAACCACCTCATCTAGCTCCTCTCGATGTGAAGGAGCAGCGGCTTTACTTTGAGTCCCTCCCGGATGGCAGAGCTTCTCACCCTATCTCTAAGGGAGAGCCCCGCCACACGGCGGAGGAAACTCATTTCGGCCGCTTGTACCCGCGATTTTATCCTTTCGGTCATGACCCAAAGCTCATGACCATAGGTGAGGATGGGAACGTAGATCGACCGGTAAATTGAGAGCTTTGCCTTCCGGCTCAGCTACTTCTTCACCACAACGGATCGGTACAACGTCCGCATTACTGAAGACGCCGCACCGATCCGCCTTTCGATCTCACGATCCACTCTTCCCTCACTCGTGAACAAGACCCCCCTAGGTATTTGAACTCCTCCACTTGGGGCAGGGTCTCCTCCCCAACCCGGAGATGGCATTCCACCCTTTTCCGGGCGAGAACCATGGACTCCGACTTGGAGGTGCTGATTCTCATTCCGGTCGCTTCACACTCGGCTGCGAACCGATCCAGCGAGAGCTGAAGATCCCGGTCAGATGAAGCCATCAGGACCACATCATCTGCAAAAAGCAGAGACCTAATCCCGTGGCCACCAAACCGGAACCCCTTAACGCCTTGACTGCGCTTAGAAATTCTGTCCATAAAAGTTATGAACAGAATCGGTGACAAAGGACAGCCTTGGCGGAGTCCAACCCTCACTGGAAATGTGTTCGACTAACTGCCGGCAATGCGGACCAAGCTCTGGCACTGATCGTACAGGGAACGGACCGCCACAATAAGACAGTCCGATACCCCATACTCTCCGAGCACTCCCCACAGGACTTCCCGAGGGACACGGTCGAATGCCTTCTCCAAGTCCACAAAGCACATGTAGACTGGTTGGGCAAACTCCCATGCACCCTCAGGAACCCTGCCGAGAGTATAGAGCTGGTCCTCAGTTCCACGACCACTATTGTAATTGTTTTATGGTATTGTGAATAAAATTGAAATTGAAACTTGAACAGTGACTCTCTTTCCTCTCCCGATGAACTGATCACCTACTACAACAATAATCTTCATCATCTACTGGATATGCTGGCTCCAGAAAAAATCATAAGCATCTTTTTCACCAACTCTGCACCCTGGTTTACTTCCACACTCCGCAAGTTAAAAACAAAGAGACGCCAACTTGAACGTCTTTACAGAAAAACTGTTTACACTGTACACAAGGACATGTACATCCAACACCTTCAACATTACAAAGACTACCTAAACAACAACAAATCATCCTACTACACAACTTTAATAAGTTGTAATGAAGGCAACTCCAAGACACTTTTTTCTATTCTTGGCAACATTTCTAATCCTCCGCACTCACTTCCCTCTCATATGGCCTCAACTTCCATTTTGTTGTTCCATTATGCAATTTTTTATTTCCAAATTCACCCAGATTCACCAACAACTTCCTTCTTCTTCTCCTCAACCCCAGTTCACCCGCCCTGCCTCCCTCATCCATTCATTTTCTAGTTTTTCACTGCCGTCTCAGTTGGACATCACTGCACTTATATGTGGATCCTAGCCATCCACCTGTCTTTTAGATCCCCTCCCTACATTTTTGGTGAAAGTCTGCCTCGCCTCACTGATCCATCTCATCACCAATATCATCCATTCTTCTTTCACTACTGGAATTGTTCCCTCTGCTTTCAAAACAGCAGCCATAACACCAATTTTGAAAAAAACAGGCTCAGATCCAAATAATTTTAATAATTTTCGTCCAATTTCAAATCTGCCATTCATCTCAAAAATCCTTGAAAAAAACATCTCTTCCCAACTTCACTCCCACCTACAGTTACATAACCTATATGAACATTTCCAGTCTGGTTTCCGCCCCCTGCACAGCACTGAAACAGCACTGGTAAAAATCACAACCAATCTCCTCCTGGCAGCTGATTCCGGTCTTCTCACTATCCTAATCCTCTTAGATCTCACTGCAGTCTTTGACACCATTTCACACACTGTCCTCTTCCTTAGATTGCAGAGTATTGGCATCACAAGCACACCCCTTCACTGGTTTAGATCATATCTCTCCTACCGCACTCAGTTTTTTCAACTCCGTTCATTTAAATCCCCTCCGTCTCCCGGTTCCTCTGGTGTCCCCCAGGGCTCTGTTCTCGGTCCCCTGCTTTTTATCATTTACATTCTTCCCCTTGGCAATATTTTCCATGAATTTAAAACACATTTTCACTGTTATGCGGATGACACCCAGCTCTACATCTCAACCAAACCAACTGCCTCTCTTCCTCCTTCCTCCCTTAGCGACTGCCTCAGTGAACTCATGCAGTGGTTCTCATCCAATTTCCTTCAACTTAATAGTAATAAAACTGAAATCCTACTTGTAGGTACAAAAAACATTCTAGCCAAAATAAGAGTTTGTGCGTTACTCTTTGCAATTCCTCTGTCTCCCCATCCTCCCATTATTGCATTTTTGGTCTCCCTCACAAGTCACTTCAAAAACTTCAGCTTCTCCAGAACTTTGCAGCCCGGATAATCACCAGAACCCTTTCAATTCAGCACATCACCCCTGTTCTGCAGCAACTCCACTGGCATCAAACATCATATCCAATTTAAAATAATTTTCCTCACTTTCAAAGCCATCCATAACCTCTCTCCATCATATCTCTCTGACCTGATCCATGTCGCCACGCCCTGACGTTCCCTAAGATCCCCTTCATCCATCCATCTCACTGTCCCTTTATTTAAACTTTCCACCATGGGTGCCCGAGCTGTCAGCCGCTCTGCCCCACATCTTTGGAACTCTTTGCCACCAGACCTTCGTAACTTGGACTCAATACCCCTCTTCAAGTCAAGACTCAAATGTCACCTATTCCGGACTGCTTATTCATTGTAATCATCTTTTCTTCACTAACGTTGTTGTTGTTGTTATTGTTGTTTTTATCCGGTTTGATTTTATTGTTTTGATTTTGTACGGTGTCCTTGAGTGCCCAGAAAGGCGCTTGATAAATAACATTTGTTATTATTATTGTTATTATTATTTTAACCTTGTGAAATTGTTCTTTGACTGTGAGTGTTTAATGTAGTGGAAGGTATTCTGTTAAAGAAAAGACAATATTGAAATTTTTCTTAGTTCCCTTTATTTTGGAAAAGTTTCGAAAAGCATTGATATGCATTTTGGTACCGGTACTAAATTATTGGTATTAGGACAACCCTATCTCTCAGTAACATTTTTTTAAAGTAAAAATGATAACAAGGAAACTACCGGCTCCCTTATGTTACCACTAGTAGTTTTGCAGAACACACTTGTTGGACAAGTGTCTATGTTTTCACAATTACAAAGTTTATGTAATATTTTTTTTTTATCGGCCCGGATTAAATGATTAAATTATTAAATGATTCACCCGGTCTCGTCAACACATACGCGCAGGGAGCATGTGCACACATACAAAATCAGTCCAAGAGAAGAAACAAACTATTTGCAATCATGTAGTTGTTATGATCTGTTATGATACATTCAATGACAGCTAACGCAAACGATCCAAATTGCTATTATTAGCTAACAACACCTAAAACCAATCCACGTGCATGTCTTACGTACGTACGTAATTACATCATCACGTAAAGGAAGCTTTGGGAGGGCGGGACGTACTGTGTAAAATAAATTGGAAAGTTGGCGCCCTCTAGACGTGTAGATGTTGCAAACAGCCCCTTTAAGTTGGAGTTAAAAACAAACTGTCAGCAGAATGATGCTTTCCTTCCTCACACATGCACGTTTCTAACTATGAAAGTAGACAAACATGTGTTATTGCTTCCTCCTTATTTTGACTGAGGTTGACTTGCTGTGTTACGCATTGATAAGACAGTGAAACTTTTTCATCAAAACATTGCCGGAACACAAAAGCTCCCAGCTCTTCCTTCAAATATAACAAAGTCCTGAATCAAGCTAAGCCATAAAATGGAATGACTGTTTTTTTATCCCATTACTGACGTTTCCGTCCATAGCTTTTTGAGCTATTTATAGCAGAAGGAAAGAAACAGAGTGAAGCCTCTTGTCAGTAATCCACTCTTTCTCTCTGTGGGTGGAGGCTGGCCCGCTGGCATACACACACACAGAAGTTGAGACTCGTAACACGTGAATAATATTGGAAATTATTATTATTGCAAACACAACAATAACGCTACGTTTCGGCAATTTTCTGAAAGTTTCTTAGAAAAACACTTTTATTTTGGTCACTAACCGTAATTACCGTAATTTCCTGGCTGTAGATTGCACCTGAATATACCACATAATATCTGGATGAATTATATTTTGTACATCTATTGATCATACAAGTGTAAACATGGAAATTCACAATATTAACACACTGAAAAAAGACAGTGCCAGTAACACAACATACAGTAGCTTACTATAGAGGTCATTGATTGCTTTCTTCGTCCTTCTCCTCCTCCCCGCTCTTTCCTTTTTCAATGGCAGGATAGCTCGCCGTCGCCTATGGGGCTGTGTCTTGTGCATTTTAGAAATTTGTATTCCATGATGAGGGTGAGTCCACAATGTGCTAAATGGCTGACTGAATAATTGTGGGTGTTACGTCCTGTCCGCGTGGCTGCTGTAGACGTGACCCCAAAATGCAGAGTTAGGATACGGCGTGCAGGTAAGATATATGTCGTGTTGAAGCCCAAAAGGCTAGTGAAGCGGAGAAGTGCTGGCTAGCTATGCAGGTTCAAAGCATTGAACATGAACAGGAATCAAACGTGAACGGAGAAACAGTTAACGATTGCCGTCAATCCAGCTCCGACTACACAGTGAGGCTGGCTCATAAAAAAAGGCCTTTGAGTAGTGATCAGTGGCACAATCAGCTCTCCTGACAACAAGAGACAACAACAAGAGGAACGGAGCACCGAAAACAGAAATCAACACTAGACATAGGAAACACCACAAACAAGTCCAGGCTGTCAGATGCAATACTGATTGGATTTAATGGCAACAGGTCATTGGTCCACCGTGACCCGCTCAGCAATTTCATTGGTTTGACGTGACAAAGATACATTTATTGGCAGCATGTGAAGCTTGTGAGCCCCAAAAAATTAGTTGCAGCATTGTATGAAGCATAGGGTTCAAACAGTAGCGGGCTGTACGTTTCCCACCTAAGCCTTCAGTAATTACGTCTGATTACCTCTCGAAATACCATAATTTATGTCACCACATGACCATTGCTGGAGAAATACTATACAGGAACACATGCATGCACTACTGGGCATTAAATCACCACCAACAGTGTACATAACGGCTTATTTTCTGGCGCATTTAAAAATCAAAAAACTTGCATCAGCAATTAAAATATATCTTATGTGGTACTGTCAAAATTAAATTTGCAAAACATGTTAAAGCTAAAGTACCAATCATTGTCACACACACACACACTAGGCGTGGCAAAATTATTCTCTGCATTTGACCCATCACCCTTGATCACCCCCTGGGAGGTGAGGGGAGCAGTGAGCAGCAAGGGTGGCTGCGCCCGGGAATAATTTTTGGTGATTTGACACCCAATTCCAACCCTTAATGCTGAGTTTCAAGCAGGGAGGTAACGGGTCCCATTTTTATAGTCTTTGGTATGACTCGGCCGGGGTTTGAACGTACAACCTACTGACTTCAGGGCGAACACTCTAACCTTAAAGCCGCTGAGTAGGTCAAAAATATATTAAACGTAAAAAAATAAAGAAATAAAATATCTGAACTCACATTTCATCGCCGGGACAGCTGAGCTAGCTTCCGGGGTTGGCCGACATTGTCTCACAAAACTTATTTTCTCGTTAAATATCCTTCTTGAAAATGGCCTTGCAAATATGTGTTGTCTTGACTAATCATAAAAGATGCAAATGAGGCATGGCGTCTGAGTTCTTAAAGTTTACTGCACAGCGTGCTTGTCAGTAACATCCCGCTGCCAGCATGTCTACATTCAACTTAAAGGGGGCTACTGCACATGCTCTTCACTACTGGGGCATGCTGGGTAATGAAGTTCTTATGTTACCTAGCTCAGTGATTTTCAACCTTTTTTGAGCCGCGGCACACTTTTTACATTTAAAAAATCCTGTGGCACACCACCAACCAAAATGAGACAAAATGACACCCTAACAAAGTATATAATACATATAGTTAATAATATAGTTTGTAAATGTATTTATACTTACCAAGTGTGAAACCTGGACCTGTTTCCATGAACACAAAATTGATATCCTGGCAGAAATGGTGGAAAGACACACACAAAGCTCTTCCTCAACATCTCTCAGTCTCTCTCTGTTTTTAGTTATTATCTCAGTCAAGCTTGAGAAGCTCAGCTCACATAGATATGTGGTTGAAAACGGGAGCAATGTCAAAATGGCTTTGTTGGCCGGAATGAGGAACTCGTAGGTAACAGATAACCAAAAATTGTCCAAAGGAAGATCAGCAAAGTTTAGCTTTAAAGGCCTACTGAAATGAGATTTTCTTATTTAAACGGGGATAGAAGGTCCATTCTATGTGTCATACTTGATCATTTTGCGATATTGCCATATTTTTGCTGAAAGGATTTAGTAGAGAACATCGATGATAAAGTTCGCAACTTTTGGTCGCTAATAAAAAAGCCTTGCCTTTACCGGAAGTAGCAGACGATGACGTCACCCGTGTGAGGGCTCCTCACATCCTCACATTGTTTTTAATGGGAGCCTCCAACAAAAAGAGCTGTTTGGACCGAGAAAGCGACAATTTCCCCATTAATTTGAGCGAAGATGAAATATTTGTGGCTGAGGATATTGATAGCGATGGACTAGAAATAAATAAATAATAAAGTAAAAAAAAAAAGGCGATATTTTTAGAGACATTTACTAGGATAATTCTGGGAAATCCCTTATCTTTCTATTGTGTTGCTAGTGTTTTAGTGAGTTAAATAGTACCTGATAGCCGGAGGGGTGTGTCCACGGGTGTCTTCATGCCAGTCTCTGAGGGAATTAATCATGGCAGCAGCAGCACGACGGAAGTTCCGCTGATTTTCTGTAAGAGGCTACTTTTTACCACAATTTTTTTTCACCGAAACCTGCCGGTTGACAAGTGGTCGGGATCCATGTTCCCTTTGACCGCTCTGATCCATAGTAAAGCTTCACCTCCGGGAATTTTAAACAAGAAAACATTGTGTGTTTGTGTGGCTAAAGGCTAAAGCTTCCCACCTCCATCTTTCTACTTTGACTTCTCCATTATTAATTGAGCAATTTCCAAAAAATGCTTCAGCAACACAGTTGTCCAAAATACTGTGTAATTGCGCGATGAGAAGAGACGACTTTTAGCCATTAGTGGTGCTGTGCTAATATGTTCCCTCTAACTCGAGACGTCCACACGCACGCGTCATCATTCCGCGACGTTTTCCACAAGAAACTCCGCGGGAAATTTAAAATTGTAATTTAGTAAACTAAACCAGCCGTATTGGGATGTGTTGCAATGTTAATATTTCATCATTGATATATAAACTATCAGACTGCGTGGTCAGTAGTAGTGGGTGGCCGTGTCAGCAACTTGAGAGTTGCAGGTTCGATTCCCGCTTCCGCCATCCTAGTCACTGCCGTTGTGTCCTTGGGCAAGACACTTTACCCACCTGTTCCCAGTGCCACCCACACTGGTTTAAATGTAACTTGGATATTGGGTTTCACTATGTAAAGCGCTTTGAGTCACTAGAGAAAAGCGCTATATAAATATAATTCACTTCACTTCACTACTGCAACTAAGCAACCAACGGCAACAGTAACATAACATCCTGGCAGAGGAAATAAAAGGTATGTTTGGAAAACTTTACGCAAGGACCACACACATCTCATACTGCTGGGCCGCATGTACCCTGGCAGTCATTTTGAGCACAAGCCCATGGGAGGCAAACAAGTATGAAATCATTGCAAAAGTCAAGTGGAGCCAAGTTTTAACACAGTGACCATTTTGTCATGACTGTTCATTATTTGTTACTTTTCATTTTACAGCTGTGTGCTTTAGGAAACTTCGACGTGAAATGGATTTGATATTGTTAAGTTCCCTCACTATACCTTCCACTGGCTTTATTTGTTCTTGAGAAATAACCTTTTTTCTCCATCCTTATTGATTGCTTATTAATATTAAACTTAGGTATAAACATTTGGCACACAAGATACAGTATGTCTTTGCTAATATAATAGCCCTGGAAAGAGGAATATTTAAACAAGGATACCCACACTTTTTCGAAGATGGCGCCGTCGTGTGTGGCTGGCCGTCTACTGCTCTCAGTCTGCTTTCAGTTTTTGTTGATTTTGTCCTGCTGCGCTAAACAGTTCGAGTCTCTACTGGTGTATGATCGCCAAGAATTGTTGGTTTTTTGACCACCTATCAATTATATTTTTTCTTTTGATTTTGTTGGTCCGAATGAAGTGCCCCCGTTGCTGTCAGGTATAAAAGCTCATCTCTTCCGGTTTCCAGCCCTGAGCTTTCCGCGGAAGCGTCGCCGCGGCACAGATAGTAGTGGCCGGCAGGTAAAGTGGAGAGTACTGTTGGCGTGCTCTTCCAGCGCTGCCCGGACGGGAAACGGAGTAAGCGGTTCCCTTGTTGCTTTCCGGCCGTCTGTGGATCCATCGGGTTACCCTGTACCGGAAATTGTCCCCGATGAGAGACCCTGCACTCGCCGCACCTGTACAGCTCGGTGCCGTCAACGTGGGGTGAATCCTACAAATTCAAAGTCGCTGTGCCGCGATACCAGGTGTGCTGCGACGCCGGTCTCATCTCCTGCCAGAATTGGTCTCATAAACGCCAGATCAGTGGCGAACAAAACGTTCCCACTCAGGGATTTTTTTCGAGTCACGCCATACTTGCAAACCCTCCCAGATTTTCCGGGGGACTTCCGAAATTCAGCGCCTCTCCCGAAAATCTCCCGGGACAAATTTTCTCCCGAAAATCTCCCAAAATTCAAACGGAGCTTGAGGCCACGCCCCCCATCATTGAGTCAGACCTGACTCAATGTTATGACCCTCTTAAAAAGAGCAATACTGCCATCTACTATACATAGAATAGAATGTAAATATATTCTACATTTAAGTGCAGTCAAGGAACATGCATTAGGGAGTCTGTTGTTCTGAAGCCCACAGTAAAGAGATGTAACTTCATCACGTCACAATGTTATTGACTCCAACCCAATATATTACACCGTCGACGAGCAAAATGAAGAAATACGCTTGCAAGTTCCAGAACGATTGGAAACAAGAATTTCAGTATATCCAGGAGAGTTCGAAGGGGAATGGGGTATATAGCCTGTAAATTTTGTAGAACAGACTTCTCCATTGAACACGGCGGCCGAACGGATATTCAGCCATGAACGGTCAGCAAAGCACAAAGCGTCCGCAGCGCAGCATCGTTCACAACCCAGTATTATGGCCCACTTCGCAAAATGGAGACCCGATGGTGTATCTTATGCTGGGACAAAGATGGCTATGCTGATAGCTGGAAGCAACATCCCGTTCTCATTTGCTGATGTCTACAACAAATTCGTGAAGTATGTTCCTGGATTTGGAGATCGTTCGCCAATATGCAAATGCCAGAATAAAGGTTACTCAAATAGTGAAAGGTAAGTGTTGTTGTTTTTTTAAGTAACAAGCAAGCACAGTACAGTTAGTAGAACAACTGTGTTTTTATTACTGTGTATTTGATAGGTGCCGTCGGAAATTAAACTATTTCTTTTATTTATAGATATAATAATATATATAGAATAGAATAGAATAAAATAGAATAGAATAGAATAGAAAGTACTTTATTGATCCATGGGGGAAATTCAGCACCACAGTTCGCTCACAATAGACAATAATAATATAGCTAGAATTCACTGAAAGTCAAGTATTTCATATATATATATATATATATATATATATATATGTATATATATATATATACATATATATATACGAAATATATATGAAATACTCGAGTTGCTGAATTATACGCCACCCCTCTTAACCAAGCCCCCACCCCCGACCACGCACTCCCCACCCCCCACCTCCCGAAATCGGAGGTCTCAACGTTGGCAAGTATGTCTGGACTTCCTTTGCATTACGGAGACGTGGCTCGGTGCCGGTGAGTCCAGTGTTTTCTCCGAACTTCTGCCGGCAGACTGTTGTTATTTTAACTCTCTTCGTACCTCAGGCCGTGGAGGAGCAACGGCGACACTTTATAAAAATTACTATAAATGTAAGCAATGCTTACCTTTGTAGTTTTTGGCCAGCTTTGAAATTACTTTATTTGAGGTGTGTCACGCTGACACAGTTCTGTGCACTGTCATTTACCGCCCGCCCAAATACAATAAGGACTTCATCAATGACTTTTCGGACTTTTTAGCAGGAATAATGCCCCGCTATGATCGTGTCCTCATTGTTGGAGATTTTAATATCCATGTATGCTGTCCCGACAAGCCACTGGTGAAGGATTTTTTCAAGGGGGACATTATCACCAGACCTATGTAAGCGTCAATATATACCTTGGTGTTGCAGAAAAAAGACCATATGTTTTTTTAACCGATTTACAAACTCTAAAAGGGTGAATTTGGCGATTTGAACGCCTTTTAATTGTTCGCCTGTCGGAGCAATGACCTTTCACCCGCAACGTCACGCCGTGAAGCGACCCGCCATTTTCTCAAACACATTACCCACAGTAAGTCAAATCAGCTCTGTTACTTTCCGTTTTTTCGACTGTTTTCCCGTGCCTTGGAGACATCATAACTCGTCGGTGTGTTGTCGGAGGGTGTAACAACACGAACAGAGACGGATTCAAGTTGCAACAGTGGTCAAAAGTCGCGAAAGTCCCTCGTTTGTTCTGCACACTGTACCGACGACAGCTATTCTACGACAGAGATGGCAAGAATGTGTGGATATCCTGCAACACTCAAAGCAGATGCATTTCCAAAGATAAAGTCAACAAAATCACAAAGGTGAGTTTTGTTGATGTTATTGACTTATGTGGAGTGTGCTAATCAGACATATTTGGTGATGGCATGACTGCAAGTTAATCGATGCTAACATACTATTTGGGCTAGCTGTTTGTACATATTGCATCATTATGCCTCATTTGTAGCTATATCTGCATCCAGCCTTTTCCTCCACCCACATGTAATGCCAAACAAACACATACCAATCGTTGGTTAGAAGGAGATCGCCAAATTCATCCGCGCTTCCTCCCGTTCCGCTGTCTGTCGTGATATGGCTCAAAAGCTTCTGTTTCTTCTTTAATTTCATTTTCGGTACCTGCCTCCACACTCCAACCATCCGTTTCAATAGATGCGTGATCTGTTGAATCTCTTGTGCCGCTGAAATCCGAGTCTGAATCCGAGCTACTGTGCTATACCTTTCTGTACTATCCGCCATGTTTGTTTCTGGTGGCTTCACGCAGTGACGTCACAGGACAATGCACGGGTGGATATAGCGATGGTGTGAATCAGGCACTTTGAAGCCGTTTTTCGGAATATTGCGTGATGGATAACATTTTGAGAAAAACTTGGAAAAATAAAATAAGCCACTGAAAACTTATTTGTATTGGTTTTAACCCTTCAGAAATTGTGATAATGTTCCCCTTTAAACCTTATAGACTCGTTTATTTTGACACAGTTTGTGTCTGCCCCCACACACGGACGTGGTCACACGCTTGATCTTGTCCTGTCATACGGTCTACATGTGTCTAACTTGGACATTTGTGACAATGTGCTGTCAGACCATATGCCTGTCATATTTAAGGCCAGTTTTAACCGCTTGACAGCTGGAGCGCGTGCTCCTGCGCGTCTCTGTCGAGTCTTCAACCCTTCCACTGCTGTTTTCAGTTTATTATTGCTTTTAACCAAGGTTTTTTACTCTCCGACTCTGTTTTTTCTGACACTGAGAAACTTAGTGCATTGTTGACTCCACCTGTGAGACTGCCTTGAACTCAGTGGCTCCTTTAAAAATCAAAAAGGGCAAAACTAAATCAGAACCCTGGTTTGATGAGCGAACCGATGCGATCAGACGCGAGTGCCTCAAGGCTGAACGCAGGTGGAAGAAGGACAAGCTTCAGGTGTCACTCCAGATTTTAAAGGACTGTTGGCATCGATATCAGAGCACAGTAAAAGAGGAAAAAAGAGAACATTTGGCAAACATTATTGCCTCAAATGGTTTTGACCCTTGTGTTTTATTCAAAACCATTGACTCTGTTCTTAATGCCCCTCAGTCTACATGCTTGGAACCCTCCTCTGGATTGTGCAATGCCTTTTTAGAGTATCTTATTCATAAAATTGCCACAACAAGGGCTCTCATTTCTGTTCGGACTTCTGACCCTTCTGTCCCGTTTAACTACTCTGCTGTTTTTAATCAGTTTGAGCAAGTGACTCTGCGGCAGTTAGAAGAATTAATGAATCATATGAAGCCCTAAGGTTCCCCTCTGTCCCTCCTACATTTTTTAAAGAAATGTTTTTTTGCATAGGGCAGCCTGTTCTTAATATTTTAAATAGCAGTCTGTTTTCTGGTGTAGTTCCTACCAGTTTTAAAAACGCCGTGGTTCAACCGCTTTTAAAGAAACCTGGTCTTGACAGTTCAGTTATAGCCAATTTTAGACCCATTTCTAAGCTGCCTTTCCTCTCAAAGATCTTGGATAAGATTGTTTTTACCCAGTTAATCACTTTTTAGAGGACTGTAATATTTTAGAAGTCTTTCAATCTGGTTTTAAACCCCTCCATAGTACCGAGTCAGCATTACTAAGGGTTTTTAATGACATCCTGAGAGCAACAGATTTAGGTGATCATGTGATTTTAGTTTTACTGGATCTAACTGCAGCATTTGATACGGTGGACCATAATATTTTAATTACCCTCCTATAGCATCAAGTGGGCATCTGTGGTACTGCTTTGAGTTGGCTGAAGTCATATTTGACCAACAGGACTTTCTCTGTAAATGTTGCTGGTTTTGAATCATCTGTTGCTCCATTGACATGTGGGGTCCCACAAGGCTCATTTTTAGGACCACTGCTCTTTTCTATTTACATACTTCCTCTGGGCTCAATCCTAAGAAAGCATGATATTTGTTTTCATTGTTAGGCCGATGACACACTAATTTATTTTCTGTTAAAAAGAAATCATGCCTCTTCAATGCAGCCACTACTTGCTTGCCTTAAAGATATCAAGGCCTGGATGGCCCTAAACTTCTTAAATTTCAATGATAAGAAGACAGAAGTGATAGTGTTTGGACCTAGTGGTACCTGTGAGCTCCCCCCTGTTGACTTTGGCCCCTTCACTTTGCACATTAAGCCCATCGTCACCAACATGGGCTTTCGTATCGACAGTGATTTTAAATTGGACCATCAGATTGGCACAGATTTACAGCTTTTTTTATTGACGTCAGCTGGCCTAGGTTAAAAACCTCCTTTCTAGGCAACAGTTTGAGACCATAATCCATGCATTCATTACATTTCGGCTGGATAAGTGTAACTCTTTGTATTTTGGTATTAAGCAATCCTCTCTCTCATGTCTGCAGCTGGCCCAAAATGCAACTGCCCGACTTTTAACAAACACAAGAAAAAGAAAGCACATTACTCCTGTTTTAGCCTCCCTCCACTGGATGCCTGTGTCCTTTAGAGTCCATTTTAAAATGATCTTACTCCTTTTTAAATCCTTACATGGTCTTGCCCCACCTTACCTCTCTGAGCTGCTCAACCTCTATGCCACCACCCGGTCCCTCAGGTCAGCTGATCCTGGAGGTATCCAAATCAAAGCGCAAGCTCAGAGGGGACAGAGCCTTCTCTGTTGCGGGTCCCAAACTCTGGAACGATTTCCCTCTCCATGTGAGACAGGCTCCTTCTTTGGCTATTTTTAAGACCCTTTTTAAAACCCACTTTTTTTCACTGACTTTTAACCCAGCATGAGACTTCAAACTGTTTTTAACTTTTAACTTTTTTAACTCTTTTTAACTTTTTAACTGCTTTTTATCTAACACATTGTTCTTAGGGTAATTTGTATTTGCTATTTCAATGTGTTTTTTTACTTCTGTTTTAAATGTTATTTTTTAGTCTGTCCTTTGCCTTTATTTTTTTGTGGTGTACAGCCCTTTGTCCTTCAACTGTAGTTATTTTTAAAGGGCTTTATAAATAAAGCTGGTATGGTATGGTATAGGACGTCTACAGTGCCTCCGTCAGCCTCATTGGAATGGCTTCATTTTCTTTTACGCATTAAGTCTCTGTATTTAAATTATGTAAACAAGAATACGAGACGTAAAACACACATTAACTTGTAATAACACTCAAATAAAATATAGTTTCAATTTATGTTTACAGTTTTAACCTCTTTAGGATTTAAATACCTTTTAAGAACAGTTGCCGACTTTAGACGCATTGCAACATGAAATTTTCTCAAAACTTACAATGAAAATTTACACAAGTACATACCCTAAGTATTAATAACTCAAAATAAATATGCAAAGGTGCTACACGCATCACTACTGACATTATTGCGCCTACTGGCAGCTACGAGAACAGCAGTCTATTAGCAATGTGCTCTTTAGTAACTCAAGCACGAGGGACCTCACTTTGCTTCAAATGTTACCAAAATGCACTGAACATGCTCAAAATACATACACAAAGAGCAAAACTTTAACTAACCTGTGCAAAGGCTCATAACATAACTGAAAAGGAGAAGATTTAAAGAGGTCATATTATGATATTTTCCCCCTACATTTAAAACACTTCCTTGTGTTCTACAAAACATTTGATAGTGGTTGTTTGGTCATAATTTTACGTGGATTATGTTTTACACACTATCTTCAAGCGGTCTTATTTGCGTGCCTCCACTTTGACTGTCTTCTCCCTGCTAGCCATGTTTTTGTTTTTAGCACTTCCATATGGAATTTACTGACATATATAAGTTAGGTTAAACGCTACTTCCTATTAGAAATGGCAACAGTGGAGGATGCATGTGCATGTACGAGCCAGTCTTCCTCAGAACAAGAAGAGAGAGAAAAAAGTAAGAGTTTATTGACGACAGCCCGGGCAACAATTTCAGTAGTGTGTGTGAGAGAAAAACATTTCAGTTGTTTATGTGAGAGCATTTCAGTAGTTTCTTGACGAGTGTTTCAGTAGTGTGTATAAGAGTGTTTCAGTAGTGTGTGTGGGAGAAAAACATTGCAGTTGTTTAAGTGAGAGCATTTCAGTAGTGTATGTAAGAGGTAATTCTAAATAATGTCCCTCACGGCCCCTCATACTAGGCAAAGGCACTCTGGGTATATTTATACCATATATGGATAATCCGCCAACGTTTTTCCCAACCGGTGATGTCACAGTTTGTACAAAATTCAAACGGCTCGTTTGGAGGAAGTATGAAGGCATTTTTGCAGATCCCAAATACACAACAGCAGGCACTAATAAGTGACAAAAGTTTGTTTTGCATTATAGGACGGGACACAATATGTACCTCTGGCAGCCTCATCCAGCATGATACATCATGGCCAACAGCTCCCCCCCCCTCAGTTTTGCAGACATAACCAATCAATGTCTTAGCGATCACCCTTAAACTGATCCCTATTAACTCATGACAGTTACAGGTTGTTTTGATTATTTTAACACATTTTTCACATTTTAAACACTTTCATTGACTTTACTATTTCATAATTTGAATACAAAACTTAATAAATGCTAGTTATGAAGGGAACAGAGTTATTACAAAATTGCTGATTTTTTTTTTTTTTTTACCACTTTTTATGCCTCATTGTATTTTTATTAAATCAATCTATCACACAATTTAAGTGTGCAGTCCATGAGATTTATCCATCCAGTACTAGGTTACTGAAGTGGGGTACACTATCATAGAGTGTAAATGAATTGGGATTTAATAAAAAGCATGACTACATTGAAGTTTGAACACTTACAGTTAAGCAATGCGCTTGAACGACTCATGTTCGGGTCTCCCCATGTCTAGCATTAAAAGATTCCAGTTGGTACAAAATGCGGCTCCTACACTTTTGACAAGAACAAGAAAGTTTGATCACATTACGCCTGTACTGGCTCACCTGCACTGGCTTCTTGCCGATTGTATTGTACCGTATGTCCGGCAAGAAATCTGCGTTCAAAGGACTCCGGTTTATTAGTGATTCCCAGAGCCCAAAAAAAGTCTGCGGGCTATAGAGCGTTTTTCGTTCGGGCTCCAGTACTCTGGAATGCCCTCCCGGTAACAGTTCGAGATGCCACCTCAGTAGAAGCATTTAAGTCTCACCTTAAAACTCATTTGGATACTCTAGCCTTTAAATAGACTCCCTTTTTAGACCAGTTGATCTGCCGTTTCTTTTCTTTTTCTTCTCTGTCCCGCTCTCTCTTGTGGAGGGGGTCCGGTCTGATGGCCATGGATGAAGTACTGGCTGTGCAGAGTTGGGACCCAGGATGGTCCGCTCGTCCAGAGTCGGGACACAGGATGGACAGCTCGCCTGTGTGTCGGCTGGGGACATCTCTGCGCTGCTGATCCGCCTCCGCTTGGGATGGTTTCCTATTGGCTCCTCTGTGGACGGGACTCTCTCTGCTGTGTTGGATCCACTATGGATTGAACTTTCACAGTATCATGTTAGACCCGCTCGACATCCATTGCTTTCGGTTCCCCTAGAGGGGTGTGGGGGTTTGCCCACATATGCGGTCCTTTCCAAGGTTTCTCATAGTCATCATTGTCACCAACGTCCCACTGGGTGTGAGATTTTCCTTGCCCTTATGTGGGCTCTACCGAGGATGTCGTTGTGGTTTGTGCAGCCCTTTGAGACACTAGTGATTTAGGGCTATATAAATAATCATTGATTGATTGATGTTTCCGCACAGCAGAGAGCCTAATGTTTTCAGATGTTGCACAACACATTTCTTTTTTTACTAGACGCATTGATTAATATTTGGAAAATAATCTTTACCCAGTTACACAATGCTGACACATGTAATCTTATTTATTGAGTCATGTTTTAATAAACAAGAGATATGGGATGGCTGGGGCTGTACTTTGGCTACCGCACATTCAAATATATTGTACATCCAAACACACATACATAAGCACATACACACAATTATTTATAAATATATACATACATTCATTCATTCATACATACATACAGCCACATACATAGGTACATAATCTCCCACATACATACACAAACACAGTACATACATCTACACGCACATTTATTGTACAAACATACATCATCGGCGGTCACTCGAAGTGAGTATGACGATCCTCCTGGTAGGGGGGTTTCCCTTTAAGGAGGATGCCTGTGCGTGACTTTCTTTAACGTGGGGAGACTGGTGCACAGACAGTCACCACACGATCCTTGAGAGATCTGGGTCAGGGTCCAGTGGCATGGAGTCCAAGACGACTGGGGACCCTTTTCTGCTGCAACCTTCACCCGCCATCCCAGCCGTTGTGACGCTCCATAGGGTGAGCAATCATCCTCCGCCGTTGTGGTGGTTCTTACATTTACCGTCTTCCGCCTGCTCCGCCTTTGAGGTCTTCACCGTATCCCTGGCTAGGGGGCAGTCAGGTACAAGGCCTTTGCCAAGGGCCACCTGGGGTAACATTAGTAAAGGGGTGAATCTATTAGTAAACCAAGACTCCTTAGAGCAGTGTTTTTCAACCACTGTGCCGCGGCACACTGGTGTACCGTGAGATATTATTTGGTGTGCCGTGAGATATTATGTAATTTCACCTAATTGGGTTAAAAATTTTCTTTGCAAACCAGTAAATATTGTCTGTGTTGTCAACTTCCATATCAGTAGGTAGTTAATGTCTATGTAGACGCCAGGAACAGGATTTGTCGTGATCACAATATGCAGATGATAGCGGGAGGCAGCATGCAGGTAAAAAGGTATCTAAAGCTTAAACCAAAAATAAACAAAAGGCATTGAAGCTTAGGGATGGCTATGCAAAACAAATCTCAAACAGAACTGGCTGTAAAGTAAAAAAGCAGAATACTGGACGACAGCAAAGACTTACAGCGCGTGGAGCAGACGGCGTCCACAAAACACATCTCTACATGACATGACAGTCAACGACTAAATAGGAGTGCCAGACAAGAACAAAAACACTACACACAGGAAAACACCAAAATACTCAAAATAAGTCAGTGTGACGTGACAGTACACCTACTTTGAGACGAGCTATAGTGATGCATGGTTGGTTATGGTTTGAATTTTTATCCAACAATTGCGAGAACGACTTTTTACTGTCAATATCGGGTGCTGAGTTAAATTTTTTAATGTTTTCGGCTGATGGTGTGCCTTGGGATTTTTTTAACAAAAAAATGTGCCTCGGCTCAGAATAGGTTGAAAAACACTTCCTTAAAGGAGCCTCCACTGCCGGATGCACTTTGACGTCATGCCCAGACATACATATACACATACTGTACATGCATATACACATACTGTACATGCATATACACATACTGTACATGCATATACACATACTGTACATGCATATACACATACTGTACATACATATACACATACTGTACATGCATATACACATGCTGTACATACATATACACATACTGTACATGCATATACACATACTGTACATGCATATACACATACTGTACATGCATATACACATACTGTACATACATATACACATACTGTACATGCATATACACATGCTGTACATACATATACACATACTGTACATGCATATACACATACTGTACATACATATACACATACTGTACATACATATACACATACTGTACATACATATACACATACTGTACATACATATACACATATGCATACAGTACATACTGTCGACTCACTGTTTACAGTATGTATCGTTGTTCCCCTAGGGGACACTGGGTATAACAGGGTACAGTGATAAAGCTTAATATATATGTGATATAACAATCTACAAGGTTAATATAGTTTGCATCTCTTTCTTCCCCTCAGTTAATCTGCTTTCTTTTGTAATTCAAGTTTACATTACGTATATGCAATGTTGCATTTGAAACAACCGTATTATTAAAATTCATTATTAATAGGGCTATTTCTATTGGTATTTGTATTGCTCCACAATATAAAAATACCAATAAGGTTTATTGTCATTTGTGTTAATAATATTTACTTCACTAACTGCTTCTTTGCTATTGTTGTCCGTATCATATTTGTACATTATGTATTTGCTGATGTTGTTCTGTTGTTGTTGTTGTCTATCTGTCTTATCCCCCTTTTGTCCCCGCAGTTTCCCCCTTCGTTTTCCATTTTTACCCCCTTCTTTCAATCCCCTTCTGCTTCGGTCCGGCTGCACCAAATATTAAATAAGTCCATCTAATAAAGTCAAATACAAAAAAAAGGGACAAAAGACGTATCCCAAACTTATCTTTTGTAAATTAAATCTGTAAAACAAATATAGGCATCTACATCAATGATATGATCTGCCTGACTGGGTGGACTGGACAAAAAAATAATAAATAGGAGATATGCTGCATATTTTAAAACTGTTTGGTGCACACATTTCTTTACTTTCAATCATAGTGGTTCCTGTTTCATAGTGTCAAGGTGTGGACTTTGGTGTGATTTGTTTTCCCGTAGTGCAAAGCGACTGGATCGGACACGATGTGAAGGTAATGACATATTTTAATTTTACTATAAACAGGTACAGCAAAAAGGCGCTCTCAGCGGAGGTTCAAAACTTGGCTATAAAAACAAAAACTTGCACTAAGGCAAAACTATGGACATAAAACAAAACTTGCACTACGGCATGAATAACGAAAAACTTACTTGGAACGAGAAAGGAACATGGATCATCGGCATGGATAACAAAGGTGTGCCGAGGGTGAGTAGAAGGTGATGTTGTCAGGCTGACTGCCTGGCAACTACAGGCTTAAATAATGCTGTGGTGATTAACAGGTTCATGAGTCCAAATGACAGGTGAAAACTAATTGTTGTCATGGAAACTAAAACAAACTAGGGTCCGCAAAAACAGGAACTAATTGAGTCAAAAACAAAACAGAACATAACTAAACAGAACATGATCACAAAGACCTGACACATAGTAACAATTTTCATCAGATTATTAATACACTCATTTTTATAGTCTTGTTTTTGGACATGATTAGCCCAATAATGGTTGCCTGTGATGTACTTGACCACTATGATTACTTTTCAATCATCACACATAATGATAGAAGGCAATTATGTCAGTTACCCTGCACAGTCATACCAAATATTGTTTTAGAATAACATGACTGTTTGAAACTCAATTATCCCATCATCATCGCAATAGATTAATAATGGCTTTTTATTCTGCCTCGACGGGTTGTGCGATGTTGCTATAATTTGTTTACAGTTTGATTTGTTCTTCATGCAAGGCAAATATTGTGCCAGTATAATCTGTGATTCTAGCCAGTGTTTTGTTGCATGGCTACTATGGACAATAAGGCCTACAATCTTTATTCTGATATATATTGCAGACTA
Organism: Nerophis ophidion; assembly: GCF_033978795.1. Lineage (NCBI taxonomy): Eukaryota > Metazoa > Chordata > Actinopteri > Syngnathiformes > Syngnathidae > Nerophis > Nerophis ophidion. Next base: position 66,504,832 of record NC_084615.1, on the reverse strand, counting down.
TTGCAAGAAGATACAGTATATTATGATATATTATTTTGGATATAAATGATTATAGAACCATTTCAAAACAGGGTTGCACGGGCTCCCCTAATTTAGCTGCAGTGTGTGATGTTGTACATTATCTATAAACACACACGTATGTTAAAATTACCCAGGCATTAATTCTGCTATTGTTTGCATAGTTTACATTAGATGTGGGCGATACTACAAATTTGCATATCGATCCAAGTTGATACCGATGCTCATATTTAAAATTGTCCCGATCATTGCGTGATTAAACTTTTGAACATAACTGTAATCAGATGAAATTAGACTTTCACAGCCGTTGCCAGTTATTGCCAATGGTTCACGCTGCTAGAAGGACGTTTCCATTCGCATGACTCCATTGTGATCAATTCTCCCATTAGCTCCGTTCAGACTTACACTCTTGGCTTCATTCTGGTACAGTTGTATAGCTTATTTCTCCACTCCTTTTGAGTGCGCTTTTTGTTAATTCCAACTCTGTCTGAGTCAGATTTGAGTTTTGTGAGTGTGCTTGACTTGTCCAGAGTGTAAGCGCCTTCCGCCCGATTGTAGCTGAGATAGGCTCCAGCGTCCCCCGCGACCCAGAAGGGAATAAGCGGTAGAAAATGGATGGAGGGATGGATGGATTATTGTTTTTTGTAAGTGTCCATCTGTGCTTTGGGGTCATATTAGGGCTTGAGCTGTCCTAAGATAAACAATAACCGCAAATATTAGCTTTTATATTTTAATTCAGTTCAATCCCGGACTCGGGATCTGTCTTTGTAGAGTTTGCTCGTCCACCCCGTGACTGCGTGGGTTCCATCTGGGTATTACGGCTTCCTCCCACTTCCAAAGACATGCACCTGGGGATAGGTTAATTGGCAAAACTAAATTGGCCCTAGTGTGTGAATGTGAATGTTGTGTGACCATCTGTGTTGGCCTGCGATGAGATGGCGACTTGTCCAGGGTGTACGCCGCCTTCCGCTTGAAGCAGCTGAGATAGGCTCCAGCAACACCCGCGACCCCAAACGGGACAAGCGGTAGAACATGGATGGATGGAAGGATGATTGTAAACCACACAAAGGACAACAAATTATTTTGTGATTACAAAAAAACATCAATTTATTCACCGTAGTATCGACCATTAACTGATACTATACTGTCTTTTAGTATCCATCCGCCCACCTTTGTTTACATTCAATGTCTCGAGCATCAGCTATATTTTTTTAATCTTTCTACAACGTGAAGTTTAGCATGTTAAGCTATTCTACTTTAAGAAACAGTGTATTTGCCGCCATGGAGAGGAGGATTAGGACATCATTGTTCGCTTGTTGTTGTCAAATTTGCAACACACAGCTAGAAACTGTCATAAACATGCATTCTCCCAAAAAAAACAATTGCATTAAAAGCTTTACCATTGGTCAAATATGTATGTAATGTATATCGTATATCTTCTATGTCCTGCAACCCTAGTAGGTACCTGTAAAACTGGGGTCACCAACCTTTTTGAAACCAAGAGCTACTTCTTGGGTACTGATTAATGCGAAGGGCTATCAGTTTGATACACACTTAAATAAATTGCCAGAAATAGCCAATTAGCTCAATTTACCTTTAACTCTATGTTATTATTAATCCATCCATCCATTTTCTACCGCTTATTCTCTTTTTTCTGGGGTCGCAGGGGGCGCTGGCGCCTATCTCAGCTACAATCGGGCGGAAGGCGGAGTACACCCTCGACAAGTCGCCACCTCATCGCAGGGCCAACACAGACAACATTCACACTCACATTCACACACTCGGGCCAATTTAGTGTTGCCAATCAACCTATCCCCAGGTGCATGTCTTTGGAGGTGGGAGGAAGCCGGAGTACCCGAAAGGAACCCACACATTCACGGGGAGAACATGCAAACTCCACACAGACAGATCCCGAGCCTGGATTTGAACCCAGGACTGTAGGAACTTCGTATTGTGAGGCATTATTATTAATAATAATTAATGATATGTATCTTTTTGGAAACACTGATAATCTTAATGATTTCCCACAATAAATACTGTATAAATAGAAACAGATAAATATCAATATGCAACACCTTATTTTTATATTTTCTCTAAGTGCACATTTTTCAAATTGAACATTTTCAAATGATCACTTCCAAGACAGTCTTGTGAAATCATAATATCCCATTTCAACTAGCTAACCACTAAAAAATTTTAACAAATCATGAAATACTTTCCTTTTACGGAAGGTTTTTTTGTAGAGAATAAATGATGAAAAAAAACACTTAATTGAACTGTTTAAAAAAAGGAGAAAACAAGGAAAAAAAGGAAAATTACATTTTTAAAAATAGTTTATCTTCAATTTCGACTCTTTAAAATTTTAAATTCAACCTAAAAAAATAACAGAAAAACTAGCTAATTCGAATCTTCTTGAAAAACTTTAAAAAATAATGTATGGAACATCATTAGTAATTTTTCCTGATTAAGATTAATTTTAGAATTTTGATGACATGTTTTAAATAAGTTAAAATCCAATCTGCACTTTGTTAAAATATATAAAAAATTGAACCAAGCTATATTTCTAACAAAGACAAATCATTAGTTCTTCTAGATTTTCCAGAACAAAAATTTTAAAAGAAATTCAAAAGACTTTGAAATAAGATATACATTTGATTTTACAGATTTTCAAAATTTGCCAGTTATTTTTTTTTATTTTAATCAAAATAAGTTCGAACAAATAATTCAAAAATATTCTTGGTCAAAAAAACAGAAGCTAAAATGAAGAATTAAATTAAAATGTATGTATTACTCTTTACAAAAAAAAAAAGAATTTACTTGAACATTAATTTAAATTGTCAGGAAAGAAGAGGAAGGAATTTAAAAGGTAAAAATATACATGCATTTGAAAAATCTGAAATAATTTTTAAGGTTTTACTTTTTCTCAAAAATTGTCTTTCTGAAAGTTATAAGAAGCAAAGTAAAAAAAATAAATGAATTAATTTAAACAAGTGAAGACCAAGTCTTTAAAATATTTTCTTGGATTTTCAAATTCTATTTGAGTTTTGTCTCTCTTTGAATTAAAAATGTCAAGCAAAGCGAGACCAGCTTGCTAGTAAATAAATACAATTTTAAAAATAGAGGCAGCTCAATCAATCAATCAATTAATGTTTATTTATATAGCCCTAAATCATAAATGTCTCAAAGGACTGTACAAACCACTACGACTACGACATCCTCGGAAGAACCCACATAAGGGCAAGGAAAGCTCACACCCAGTGGGCAAGGAGAACTCACACCCAGTGGGACACCCGTGACAATGATGACTATGAGAAACATTGGAGAGGACCCCCTCTAGGGGACCGAAAGCAATGGATGTCGAGCGGGTCTAACATGATACTGTGAAAGTTCAATCCATAGTGGCTCCAACACAGCCGCGAGAGTTCAGGTCAGAGCGGATCCAAGACAGCAGCGAGAGACCCGTCCACAGGAAACCATCCCAAGCGGAGTCGGATCAGCATCGTAGAGATGTCCCCAACTGATACACAGGCCAGCGGTCCATCCTGGGTCCCAACGAGCGGTCTATCCTGGGTCCCGACTCTGGACAGCCAGTACTTCATCCATGGTCATTGGACCGGACCCCCTCCACAAGGGAGGGGGGGACAGAGGAGAAAAAGAAAAGAAGCGGCAGATCAACTGGTCTAAAAAGGAGGTCTATTTAAAGGCTAGAGTATACAAATGAGTTTTAAGGTGAGACTTAAATGCTTCTACTGAGGTAGCATCTCGAACTGTTACCGGGAGGGCATTCCAGAGTACTGGAGCTCGAACGGAAAACGCTCTATAGCCCGCAGACTTTTTTTTGGGCTGTAGGAATCACTAATAAGCCGTAGTCTTTTGTTGCCGGGACATATGGTACAATACAATCGGCAAGATAGGACGGAGCTAGACCGTGTAGTATTTTATACGTAAGCTCACTGGTAAGTGCTGCTATTTGAGCTAGTTTTAGAACAGGCCAGCGGGCGACTCATCTGGTCCTTACGGGCTACCTGGTGCCCGCGGGCACCGCGTTGGTGACCCCCGCTGTAAAATGTATTCATAATTGCCTTGCCACATTGTTGAGTGGCAAGCCATCAATAAGAGGCCACCTGCTCAGTGACTGTAGGTGCACCGGGAACAAGGAATATAAAACGGATAGATGGGAAGATGCGAGAACGCAGCGGGGAGTATTTCACCCCCTCATCAGTAAAGCTGCAGCTGTCCTGTTGTCGGTTCGGGATGGGCAAAGGTGTGATGAAAACCTCTGATCTTGATCCACCTTCTGTGAAGAAACCGACTTGAAGTGCTCGCTAGAAGACATGAGAGCATTCCAGCGTGAGTCAAACGCTGTTAGATAAAATCCAAGTAACTGGGGAACATTCACTGATAGATGTCATTGCAGTTGATTTATTGATGCATAAGTTAAGATAACAAAAACCTCTCGTCTATACAGCGCCTCGTTTCCTTGAGGAAAACGCTGCATAGGGGATGCCCTGTTAAAGTGTACCATTGATTGGTCCGTCTCGGAGAGTATGAACAAGATTGAAGTGTTGGCTTAAATGGAAATGACTGATGTTTATTGGCTGCTAATAAGCCATTACCTCAACCTTGCTGCAAGCTAAAAGTCAATCCATGCTCATTTTACTTGTAAAGAGAATGGGGGGGTGGTGAAAATGCAGGGGGAAAGATGGCAGCAGAAGGGCGTGTACTAAGGAGAAAGAGGGCAGAGTGAGATAAAATGGAAGGATCATCCGTGTTTGTATTTCAGCGTGCGGAAAGTAAGCCCAGGCTTAAAGCAATTTACAGTATACTGTATACCTGTGAAAAATGTGCCTCGCAGTTAATGGCGGTGGAATTAGTCGGGAATGAAAGAGCAGCCATTTCAAGGGCAGGGCCGCTTCCAGATAAGCATCACCATTTACTGTAATATTGGAGCTGCAGGATCGAGTCCTGTTACGGGAGATTAATGAGGCCGCTGTGTGTGGCTGCATGTGTGGATATTGTATTTATACCTTACTGGAAATGTTAAGGCTTACAGGAGCAAAGAAATTAATATAACTTCACTTTTGACATCGTACACCACATGAATTGATTGCTGCTTTGGAAAAAAAAATGAATAAAAGCACTCAGTGCTGCACCGTCCAATGGACAGCTCAGTAATGACGTTGGAGTAACATCTTTTACGGTGGGTGACGTGTTGTGAGGCTCACGCCAAGTGAGCCAATTGAGTTTTTTTTTTTCTACTTTGAATTTGTGGGGCGGTATAGCTCGGTTGGTAGAGTGGCCGTGCCAGCAACTTGGGGGTTGCAGGTTCGATTCCCACTTCCGCCACCCTAGTCACTGCCATTGTGTCCTTGGGCAAGACACTTTACCCACCTGCTCCCAGTGCCACCGGGAGCAGGTGGCACGAATTATTTATTAAATCAACATAAAAAACACTATATACACTTACAAATAGTGCACCAACCACAAAAAACTAAATTTTTCATGACAAAAACATCCCTTTTTCATGACAGAGAAGAAAAAAAAAAAAAAAAAAAAAAAGGACACCCCCCCGGGCCGCAGGACAAATTATTAAGCGTTGACCGGTCCGTGGATACAAAAAGGTTGGGGACCACTCCTCTAAATCAGTGGTTCTCAACCTTTTTTCAGTGATGTACCATCAACAATGTTTATTAAGTGCACTGGCTTCCTGTGCACTTAAGATGTGACTTTAAGGTTTTACTACTTACGTATAAAATACTACACGGTCTAGCTCCATCCCATCTTGCCGATTGTATTGTACCACATGTCCCGGCAAGAAATCTGCGTTCAAAGGACTCCGGCTTATTAGTGATTCCCAAAGCCCAAAAAAAGTCTGCGGGCTATAGAGCGTTTTCATTTCGGGCTCCAGTACTCTGGAATGCCCTCCCGGTAACAGTTCGAGATGCCACCTCAGTAGAAGCATTTAAGTCTCACCTTAAAACTCATTTGTATACTCTAGCCTTTAAATAGACTCCCTTTTTAGACCAGTTGATCTGCAGTTTCTTTTTTTTTTCTCCTATGTCCCACTCTCCCTTGTGGAGGGGGTCTGGTCCGATCCGGTGGCCACCGAAGATGTCGTAGTGGTTTGTGTTGTGGTTTGTGCAGCCCTTTGAGACACTAGTCATTTAGGGCTATATAAGTAAACATTGATTGTTTGATTATTTATATAGCCCTAAATCACAAGTGTCTCAAAGGGCTCCACAAACTACGACATCCCCGGTAGAGCCCACATAAGGGCAAGGAAAAACTCACACCCAATGGGACGTCGGTGACAATGACAATGATGACTATGAGAAACCTTGAAGAGGACTGCACATGTGGGCAACCCTCCCAGGGGACCGAAAGTAATGGATGTCGAGCGGGTCTAACATGATATTGTGAAAGTCAAATCCATAGTGGGTCTAACGTAACGGTGAGAGTCCATTCCAAAGTGGATCCAATATAGTAGCGAAAGTCCCGTCCATAGTGGAGCCAGCAGGAAACCATCCCAAGCGGAGGCGGATCAGCAGCGCAGAGATGTCCCCAACCGATACACAGGCCAGCGGTCCATCCTGGTTCCCGACTCTGGACAGCCATTACTTTATCCATGGCCACCGGACCTGTGTCCCTCTCGCCCCCGTTAAGATTGCTGTCTGTAATGACCTCATTAACTAATAACGTTTTGCGAGACAATGATCTTATGTTTAAAAAGCCCATATTATAGGTAGTGGGCTGTTTTAAGGAGTTTTTGATCAAATTATCCGTAGTAAGAATATTAATAATGTTGCGTTCATTATGCATAGTGCACTTAAAATAATTACGACCATATCTAGGAATTGATATGACGGGAATTTTCAGATCGTTTGCTTGGTGCTTTGATAAACTGAACGCATCATAATTTGCCACCTCAGTAGAACGCATGTCCAACTCTGACACAGTCATAGCAGAAAAAACATTATGAGTTGTGTATCATTCTAAGAGAATTGCTATATGTGCAGGGATTATCCAGCTTGGCACTGGCTAGTTCTAATTTAACTTAACTGACTCCTCACCCGGACTAGTAGGCTCTGTAATTGCCTGTGACCGGGCTTGCTCTAGTGCAGTTAGTCAAGTGTGACTCAAACAGAAATCTATGTTTCTATACAAGATGATAGCGCCTTCCCAGTTAAGGTGAAGGCCGTCTTTCATCAGCAAGCCAGGTTTGCCCCAGAAAGAGGGCCAATTATCATTAAACGTTAGTCCCTGTTGTCTACAGAAGCTAGCCAGCCACTTTTTAAGCAAGACTAATCTGCTATACCTCTCATCATTGCCTCTCGCAGGCAGGGGGCCAGAGACAATTACTTGATACCTGGACATCTTTGTAGCGGGATCACAAGTCCTGGCTATGTTTCTTCTTGTAATCTCAGACTGTCTCATCCTAGTGTCATTGGAGACAAAGTGTATAACTATGTTCGCTTAACTAGTGGTGTGATTAGCCTGTTGTACGTGTTTACTAGGCCTGTTGCGAGTTAGCTCCCCAAGATTAGCTTCAATGTCAGGTGCTCTGGCCCCGAGAATACACTTAATAGTGGCTGGTTTGCTCAGCTTTATGTTTCGGGTGATGGACTCGCCTTTGAATAAGGTGTGGTGCTCGGTAGACTGGGGCGTAGGACTAGCTAAAGGGCTAAATCTGTTATGCGTCTCAACCGGTACACCGTAGCTTGTAGGCCGCTTAGGGCTGCTACAGGCTGGGCTAGTTAGCTCGCTACAGCTAACACTAGCAGATGTGTCCGCAACATCTAAAGTTATGAAATTACACTGCTCTAACTGGCAGACACGTCTCTCTAACAGAGCCAACCTATCCATGAGTAAGGTGCACGAAGTGCAGGAAGCGGATTTTCCGGGAGACTCCCGAAATTCAGCGCCTCTCCTGAAAACCTCCCGGGACAAATTTTCTCCCGAAAATCTCCCGAAATTCAGGCGGATCTGGAGGTTACGCCCCCTCCAGCTCCATGCGGACCTGAATGAGGACAGCCATTTTTTCACGTCCTCTTTCCCACAATATAAACAGCGTGTCTGCCAATAAGGTTATAACTGTAGAATGATCGAGGGCGAGTTCTTGGTTTCTTATGTGGGTTTGTTGTTAGGCACTTCCATTAACGTCCTCCCAGCGCGGTAACAACACACAACAACAGCAGTCATGTTTTTGTCTACCGTAAAGCAGTTCGTCTGCCGTAAACAGCAATGTTGTGACGCTCTTAAACAGGACAATACTGCTATCTACTGTACATGCACCACAACACCTCCAGGCAACTTCAACCCTTTACTAATACCTTCCTGGACAAGTCGCCACCTCATCGCAGGGCCAACACAGATGGACAGACAACATTCACAATCACATTCACACACTAGGGCCAATTTAGTGTTGCCAATCAACCTATCCCCAGGTGCATGTCTTTGGAAGTGGGAGGAAGCCGGAGTACCTGGAGGGAACCCACGCATTCACGGGGAGAACATGCAAACTCCACACAGAAAGATCCCGAGCTATATATAAATATATATATAAAGTACAGGCCAAACATTTGGACATACCTTCTCATTCAATGCGTTTTGTTTATTTTCATGACTACATACTAGGGCTGTGAATCTTTGGCTGTGTCACACGATTCAATTCAATATCGATTCTTGGGGTCACGATTCGATAATATATCGATTTTTTTCGATTTGATTCGATTCTCGATTCAAAAACTATATTTTTCCGATTCGAAACGATTCTGTATTCATTCAATACATTGGATTTCAGCAGGATCTACCCCAGTCTGCTGACATGCTAGCAGAGGAGATTTTTTTTTTTTTAAAAGCTTTTATAATTGCAAAGTACAATGTTTTATCAACTGATTGCAATAATGTAAATTTGTTTTAACTAATAAACGAGCCAAAAATATGACTTATTTTATCTTTGTGAAAAAAGTGTTGTCAAGCTTATGAGATGCGATGCAAGTGTAAGCAACTGTGACACTATTGTTCTTTTTTATTATTTTTATAAATGTCTAATGATAATGTCAGTGAGGGATTTTTAATCACTGCTATGCTGAAATTGTAATTATTATTGATAATGTTGATGATATTCATTTTTGTTTCATTACTTTTGGTTTGTTCTGTGTTGTGTTTGTGTCTCCTCTTAATTGCTCTGTTTATTGCAGTTCTGAGTGTTGCTGGGTCAGGTTTGGTTTTGGAATTGTATTGCATTGTTATGGTATTGCTCTGTAGTGGTTTGTTGGATTGATAAAAAAAAATAAATAAATATATATATTTTTTTTAAATTAAGAAAAATAAATAAATCGATTTTTTAAAAATGAGAATCGATTCTGAATTGCACAACGTAAACAATTTGATTCGTATTTGAATCGATTTTTTCCCATACCCCTACTATATACATTGTAGATTGTCACTGAGGGCATCAAAACTATGAATGAACAGATGTGGAGTTGTGTACTTAACAAAAAAAGGTGCAATAACTGAAAACATGTTTTCACATTCTTTCTTCAAAATAGCCACCCTTTGATCTCATTACTGCTTTGCACAGTCTTGGCATTCTCTCGATGAGCTTCAAGAGGTAGTTACCTGAAATGGTTTTTCACTTCACAAGTTTGCCTTATCAGGGTTGGTTATTGGAATGTCTTGCTTTATCAATAGGGCTGGGACCATCAGTTGTGTTGTGAATGAGAAGGTTTTCTCCAAACTTTTGGCCTGGACTGTACGAAATATGTATATACCTTGTTATAGTGCTCCACCATAACAAGGATGTAATGGTTCAACAATCTCTTTGTTATGTAATCAACACAACAACATTAAAGCAAGCTTAAATGTCAACAAGCACACACACAACATCCTTGTTGAAGCACTCTCAAACAATAACCACCATGTTGCTACGATAAAAAAAGAAAATAAAAAGAAAATCATTGTACCTTGAGTCTGTGAATATTTGTGGAATTTTTAAACACTCTGGGAGTTTTAAAGTGATGGGTGTGGGGTGTCTGCTCTTTAGGATGCACCAGACTCTGTCTCAGGGTGTTGCCTGTTTTGAAGTATACTTGGATGTTGTCTTGGATAAAAATTCTTCTGAATTCCTCACATAGACATGATACATATGGAATGACAAAGAGAAAGACCATAGGCATCCGAAAGAAGCCCTCAAAACCTGTGGTCACCCCATCTGGTCGTTTGTGAAAAGTGCATCCACTTCCAGAAATAACAAGAATATTGGATGAGTCTGTCACTCCGTTCTTGTTCAATTCAATAATCTTTTATTAAGTCCACTCTGCGGAAAGGGGACTCAACTTTTTAGCCTCAGTCTCTCTTGCCGCTCTGTTCTGCTCTCCAGCGTGTGTTTGTCTCCCTCTCCAACTCCAACCCGGTGTCTGCTGCTAATAAGAGCGGCAGGTGATTAGATAACCAGTCCCAGCTGGGCAATTTATTCACCTGCCGCTAGCTTCGAGGCCGGTCCTTACACACCCGCTCCGCGGGAGGCCCTCAGACCACGCCCCTCTCCACATAACTCCACCAACCAGACTCAGGCCGGGAAGCCGTCCGGCTCAGGGACTCGAGCACCGCCCCCACCCTCTGCATATGCTCCGCCCAGCTGTCACTTTGGATGATGACATCATCCAGGTAGGCGGCAGCATTTGCAGCGTGGAGACGCAGCACCCGGTCCATGAGTCTCTGAAATGTGGCGGGCGCACCGAACAAGCCGAACGGAAGTGTCACGAATTGGTAAATTGGTATACACGTTCCGGAGTGTAGAACGCCGTTTTTTCCCTAGACTCTGGCGACAAGGGAATCTGCCAGTAGCCTTTGGTCAAATATAAAAAAATGGGCAGTGCCCAGCCGATCCAGGAACTCGTCGACCCGGGGCATTGGGTAGGCTTCATAATTTACCTTGCGGTAATCCACACAAAACTGCACAGACCCGTCTTTCTTCCCTACCAGAACTGTGGGGCTGCACCACGCACTGTGAGACTCTTCTATTACCCCTAACTCCAGCAGAGATTTTAATTCTTTCCGAACCACTTTGCAGTTGTGTTCAGGCAGCCTATAGGGCCGAGACCGCACCGTCACACCCGGGCTGGTCTCAGTTTGATGTTGGATGAGGTTGGTACGGCCTGGCTGTGGGGAGAACAAATCAGAAAAGCACTGCTGCAGCCTGGCAACATCTTCTTTCTGTGATGGTGTAAGATGATTATCGCAGAGGAGAAGGGAGGGCTGGGTGGAGCGCGGGACCTCCGGCCCGAGCTCCTCCCTCTCCTCAAACGCTGTCATCATGGAAACAGGGTCCGCCTCTTTCCATGCTTTCCGGGGGTTGAGGTTGTTAAATTTGGGTGTCTCCGAACGCCAGACCTCATAATCCACATCATTCACTCGCCGTGTGACCACAAAGGGTCCCGACGGTAATCTACTCACCTGCCGCTGGCTTGGAGGCCGGTCCTTACACACCCCGCTCTGCGGCAGGCCCGCAGACCACGCTCCTCTCCACAATACTCAATGGTAACATTATTTAAACTATCGATCCATCTATTTTGTACCACTTGTGACTATCGGGGTCACGGGGGCTGATGGAGCCTATCTCAGCTGCATTTGGGCGGAAGGCGGGGAAACCCTGGACAAGTCGCCACCTCATCGCAGGGCCAACACAGATAGACAGACAACATTCACACTCACATTCACACACTGGGGACAATTTAGTGTTGCCAATTCACCTATCCCCAGGTGCAAGTCTTTGGAGGTGGGAGTAAGCCGGAGTACCCAGAGGGAACCCACGCAGTCACGGAAAGAACATGCAAACCCCACACAGAAAGATCTCGGAATCGGACCCAGGACCTTCGTATTGTGAAGCACATGCATTAACCCCTGTATCACTGTGCTGCTCCGGACAAAATTATCATTATTATTATTATTATTATTATATATTATTACTTGTGCTTTAGATTGTAAAGTCAATGACAAAAAAAATTGTAAATAGATTTTAAAACATGGAAATTTCTGGATTTTTTTTTAATCTTGGCAATTGGTGAATAATTTGCAGAGGGGTTTCTTAAGCCTGTATTGTTATCTAAACTATGCTGGTTCATTGATCTCCTATTGAACATGCTGTACCCTGTGTTAGTTGTGCACTCATACATGTAAGTTTGTATTTTTTAACCTCTCCCACCTATTTGGCGTTTTGTCAGTTTAGTATCTCGGCTCGCTCAAAGACCTTTGCTTCTTCCACGCTGCTGCTAACTTACTTTTTCATTATTTAAATATTATTTTACTTGCATGTCAACTGTCGTCCCTGCATTTTGGGATTATGCCAACAACGGCAAGCTCATCCCTTGACAGATACTACCTCTAAAGATGGACTGACTTGGTCCCGACATTCTGTATCAGTGTTGATAGAGAAGAAAGATCCGGAAAAAAGGTGCAAAGGCATAATAATAATAATAATAATGGATTAGATTCATATCGCGCTTTTCTATTGTTAGATACTCAAAGCACTCACAGAGAAGTGGGAACCCATCATTCATTCACCTGCTCGACATCCATTGCTTTCGGTCCCCTAGAGGGGGGGGTTGCCCACATCTGAGGTCCTCTCCAAGGTTTCTCATAGTCAGCATTGTCACTGGCGTCCCACTGGATGTGAATTCTCCCTGCCCACTGGGTGTGAGTTTTCCTTGCCCTTTTGTGGGTTCTTCCGAGGATGTCGTCATAATGGTTAGTACAGTCCTTTGAGACATTTGTGATCTACGGCTATATAAATAAACATTGATTGATTGATTCATTCATTCATTCATTCACACCTGGTGGTAAGCTACATCAGTAGCCACAGCTGCCGGAAGCGTGGCTGCCAGTTTGCGTCTACGGCCCCTCCGACCACCACCTATCATTCATTCATCATTTATTCACCGGTGTGAGCGGAACCGGGGGCAAGGGTGAAGTGTCCTGCCCAAGGACACAACGGCGGCGATTTGGATGTCAATAGGTGGGAAACGAACCTGCAACCCTCAGGTTTCTGGCACAGCCGCTCCACGCACCACGCCATGCCATACCCAAAACTGAACTGGTTCATTAAAAGGGGCATCTCTCGGAGCTTTTGGGTAAATGTTAGACAAAAAAAAAAAAAACAACATAAATGCGCTCACACATATAATCTTGGAGACAATTTCCCATAGTTGCTCCCCCACCATTTTTTTTTTTTTTATCAGAAATGATAGATGAGACTACACTTTCGCTGTATTGATTGAATGCTTTTATGGAATTACATCTTTGCAGTGGCTTGTGCTTTAAAAGGAAGACAAATAGGTCGGACTAAATGAGAGTAAGCACAATTTACTCGGAGCTGGTTTGAGAGATTGGGCAAGGGGCACTCAAAGGCCAGGACGAGGCCAGAAACCGCAGACAGCCATCCATCCCTCCCTTCCATTTTGTCATCACTCAGAATAAAGATTGCAGAACCCAAGTGGAGATCTTGAAATGGAATCTTCTCCGGTCCTCCTTTACATGCTACACACAACCGGATGTGGTAACACTCTGGCAAACTGAGTGAAACAGTTTAGCCTGATGAGTTTCTCCTATTGCCACAACATTTAAATGGACTCGTTCTCTCTCCTTTATTGATTACCCTGCAACCATTTCATTATACAGGAAGTGCTATGACCAACAAGCAATTATGAATTCAATATAGCAAATGTAAAAGAAAATGCATCTTCAAGGAAAGTGTGCGGGGTAAAAAAGTCATTACATGTCCCCTAAAACACACATAAATAGACTCACACTCATTAAATGGAGGGCAAGCGGGAAAGTCCCGCCATTTTTAGACATTGACTAATTTGCTCACATCGCTTGCAGTGATGTCGGATAATTTGGCGATGGCCAGCTTGTCCATTAACAGAATCACACTGAAGCTGTTTTTGCATGCTGTGATGCAAAACAGGCATTGAACCCCTCACCCCACCTGTAGACACAACTATTACTGCTGACCAACTAAATAGTTAAGTATATGCACCAAAAGGGACAGTTTTTCCTTTAAACAGTTTATTTCAACGCGAGGGGTTAAGGCTGTCTTTGACTTAAAAGTGTCACCATCAATGATAGGGGAGACTTCATTTATCCCGCATTGGGGTTGATTGGCAACCATCTAGTGCAGGGGTGTCAAACTTATTTTAGATCGGGGGCCACATGCAGAAAAATCTACTCCCAAGTGGGCCGGACTGGTAAAATCCCGGCATGATAACTTAAAAATAAAGACAACTTCAGATTGTTTTCTGTGTTTAAAGATACAAACCCCGTTTCCATGAGTTGGGAAATTGTGTTTTATGTAAATATAAATGGAATACAATGATTTGCCAATAATTTTCAACCCATATTAAGTTGAATATGCTACAAAGACAACATATTTGATGTTCAAACTGATAAACTTTTTTTTTTTTGCAAATAATCATTAACTTTAGAATTTGATGCTGGCAACACGTGACAAAGAAGTTGGGAAAGGTGGCAATAAATACTGATACATTCGAGGATTGCTCATCAAACACTTATTTGGAACACCCCTCAGGTGTGCAGGCTAATTGGGAACAGGTGGGTGCCATGATTGGGAATAAAAGCAGCTTCCATGAAATGCTAAGTAATTCACAAACAAGGATGGGGTGAGGGTCACCAATTTGTAAGCAAATTGTCGAACAGTTTTAGAACAACATTTCTCAACGAGCTATTGCAAAGAATTTAGGGATTTTACCATCTACGGTCCGTAAAATCATCAAAAAGTTCAGAGATTCTGGAGAAATCACTGCACGTAAGTGATGATATTACGGACTTTTGATCCCTCAGGCAGAACTGCATCACAAACCGACATCAGTGTGTAAATGATATCACCACATGGGATCAGGAACACTTCATAAAACCACTGTCAGTAACTACAGTTGGTCGCTACATCTGTAAGTGCAAGTTAAAACTCTACTATGCAAAGCCAAACCAAATATCAACATTATCCTGAAACGCCGCCGGCTTCTCTGGCCCGAGCTCACATAAGATGGACTGATGCAAAGTGTAAAGGTGTTTTGTTGTCTGACGAGACCACATTTCAGATTATATTTGGAAACAGAGGACATGGTGTCCTCCAGAACAAAGAGGAAAAGAACCATTCGGATTGTTATAAGCGCAAAGTTCAAAAGCCAGCATCTGTGATGGTATGGGGGTGTATTAGTGCCCAAGGCATGGGTAACTTACACATCTGTGAAGGCACCATTAATGCTGAAAGGCACATACAGGTTTTGGAGCAACATATGTTGTCATCCAAGAAACGTTATCATGGACGCCCCTGCTTATTTCAGCAAGACAAGTGTTACAACAGCGTGGCTTTGTAAAAAAAGAGTGCGGGTACTTTCCTGGCCCGCCTGCAGTCCAGACCTGTCTCCCATTGAAAATATGTGGCGCATTATGAAGCGTAAAATATGACAGTGGAGACCCCGGACTGTTGAACGACTGAAGCTCTACATAAAAAAAGAATGGGGAAAATTTCCACTTTCAAAGCTTCAACAATTAGTTTCTTCAGTTCCCAAACCTTTATTGAGTGTTTTTAAAAGAAAAGGTGATGTAGCACAGTGGTGAACATGTCCTTTCCCAACTACTTTGGCATGTGTTGCAGCCATGAAATTCTAAGTTGATTAATATTTGCAAAAAAAAATAAAGTTTATGAGTTTGGACATCAAATATCTTGTCTTTGTAGTGCATTCAATTGAATATGGGGTGAAAAGTATTTGCAAATCATTATAATCCGTTTATATTTACATCCAACACAATTTCCCAACTCATGGAAACGGGGTTTGTAGAAAAAGCATATTCTCAAAATGTACAAATCATAATAATGTTGTTTTTTTACACTTACATGTTGCGGTTGATAGTTTTGTATTTTTATTTGTCATTATTTATATTTTCTGAATGAATGATGTGATAATGTTCATCTGTCAACACAATAGTGTTCATTTTCAATCAATCAAGATAAAAAAATGTCAAAATCAAATTACAGTATGCCATGTATGTAGTTTGATCATTTT
Source organism: Nerophis ophidion (assembly GCF_033978795.1). Classification (NCBI taxonomy): domain Eukaryota; kingdom Metazoa; phylum Chordata; class Actinopteri; order Syngnathiformes; family Syngnathidae; genus Nerophis; species Nerophis ophidion. The sequence goes on along the minus strand of NC_084615.1, from coordinate 66,488,729 downwards.
CCTCGATTGATGTACTAACATCATGTGGTTTATTTTGTACATATGTACCATCATCTACAGCAGGGGTCGGCAACCTTTACCACTCAAAGAGCCATTTTGACCCGTTTCACAAAATAAATAAAACTATGGGAGCCACAAGACTCTTTTGAAATTTAAAATGGCAATAACACAGCCTACAAAGTTTTTTTTTGCTTTGTGCTCTGTATTAACCAGGGGTCTCAGACACGCGGCCCGCACCTTAATTTGAAAATGTAATATTGGTGCGGCCCGCGAGTTTTATTTGAATGCCGCTTAACAAAATCACATTTGCCAACCATCTCAATTTTTCCGGGAGACTACTGAGTCTCAGAGCAACCATTCTCTCGACTGCTGGTTTTCACCCAAACAACAATAATAAGGGACGGCGTGGCGCTGTTGGGAGAGTGGCCGTGTGCAACCCGAGGGTCCCTGGTTCAATCCCCACCTAGTACCAACCTCGTCACGTCCGTTGTGTCCTGAGCAAGACACTTCATCCTTGCTCCTGATGGGTGCTGGTTAGCGCCTTGCATGGAAGCTCCCTCCATCAGTGTGTGAATGTGTGTGTGAATGGGTGAATGTAGAAGTAGTGTCAAAGCGCTTTGAGTACCTTGAAGGTAGAAAAGCGCTAACAAGTACAACCCATTTACCATTTAATAAGGGCGTGCTATGATTACAATGCGTTTAGCGCCCTATAAAACCGTAACAAACAGCTTACCTTCTGTAGACACACATAAGCGACTGCAAGGCATACTTGCTCAACAGCCATACAGGTTACACTGAGGATTGTGATATAAACAACTTCAGCACCCTTTTTAATGTGCGCCACACTGTGAAACCACACCAAACAAGCATGACAAACACATTTCGGGAGAACATCCGCACTGTAACACAACAAATACCCAGAATCCCATGTATCCCAAACTCTTCCGGGCTACATTATACAACCCCGCTACCACCAAACCCCGCCACCCCCAACGCACGGAGGGGTGGAGAAGGTAGTGGGCGTACGTTTGACACCCCTGATCTAGTCTGTGAATGTGAGCGTAAAAGTTGTCTATCTTTGTTGGCCCTGTGATGAGGTGGTGACTTGTCCAGGGTGTACAAAAATCTCGTATGCAGCTGAGATAGGCTCCAGCGCCCCCCACAACCCCGAAAGGGACAAGCGGTAGAAAATGGATGGAGGGATGGGGAAATTATGTGGTTGCAGTGCAGATATAAAAAGTCCACATAAAAAAGGGTAAAAAGACATGAAAACAAGAGGAAAACATCAAAGAACACAAAGGATACACCAACAAAATTAGAGCACGGAGCTAATTAAACCAGCAGCCCTTGGAGCGGCGCCGTTTCGACATCCATCCATCCATCCATCCATCATCTTCCGCTTATCCGAGGTCGGGTCGCGGGGGCAGCAGCCTAAGCAGGGAAGCCCAGACTTCCCTATCTCCAGCCACTTCGTCTAGCTCTTCCCGGGGGATCCCGAGGCGTTCCCAGGCCAGCCGGGAGACATAGTCTTTCCAACGTGTCCCTAAACACATCCCTAGGGAGGCGTTCGGGTGGCATCCTGACCAGATGCCCGAACCACCTCATCTGGCTCCTCTCGATGTGGAGGAGCAGCGGCTTTACGTTGAGCTCCTCCCGGATGGCAGAGCTTCTCACCCTATCTCTAAGGGAGAGCCCCGCCACCCGGCGGAGGAAACTCATTTCGGCCGCTTGTACCCGTGATCTTATCCTTTCGGTCATGACCCAAAGCTCATGACCATAGGTGAGGATGGGAACGTAGATTGACCGGTAAATTGAGAGCTTTGCCTTCCGGCTCAGCTCCTTCTTCACCACAACGGATCGATACAACGTCCGCATTACTGAAGACGCCGCACCGATCCGCCTGTCGATCTCACGATCCACTCTTCCCCCACTCGTGAACAAGACTCCTAGGTACTTGAACTCCTCCACTTGGGGCAGGGTCTCCTCCCCAACCCGGAGATGGCACTCCACCCTTTTCCGGGCGAGAACCATGGACTCGGACTTGGAGGTGCTGATTCTCATTCCGGTCGCTTCACACTCGGCTGCGAACCGATCCAGTGAGAGCTGAAGATCCCGGCCAGATGAAGCCATCAGGACTACATACAGCTACAAAAGTAACAAACCAAAAAATTACCAATACATATTGCACACAAATGATTGCACCATGTATAGACAAACAACAATATTTCAACACCAACATGGCCTCTGCAGTGCTCAATATCTTTGTCTGCAGGGGTTGAGGCCTCCACGGCCAGATACAGGAACAGACTCAATAAAGAGAGCCGACTTCGTCCTGGGCTGACTAGTTCTTGGCCAATGTCCAGTGGAGAATCCGTTTAGGGAGACCGAAGTGTCCGATACATGCTCATTCAGCCGGGACTCCGTGAACCTTGTCCATCCCGACTCTAAACGCAAGTTCCGCAGCTGTGTCTGTTCCTCCACATCTTTCACCATGTGGACTCTGGTGTGGCGAAAAGCCAGCAGTTGGTCTCCGCTGCAAACACGGCCATAGTCAGAAAGCAACCCAGAGGAAGGCTAAAAAGTCACGAAAGTGCCACCACTTGTTGTGCAGTCCCAAAGGAGTTCGATCCAAAAGGCAAAAACACATTAAAACATGTGGGAAACATCAAGGATCCACAACAGCAAAGAGCTCCTACCACCAGCCGCCATTACAGCGGCGTCATTAAATCGCAATCCTAACAAAAAAAGGTTGCGGCGAACTACGCCTTTTTCACCATCTCAGGAAAGTCGAGCAGCCTCTCTGTCCATGGCCACATTTGTCTACTACCAGGTGAAAGATGCATGAATTTACTTTACAAAACCAGTGAAGCTGGCACGTTGTGTAGTTCGTAAATAAAAATGATTTGCAAATCCTTTTCAACTTATATTCAATTGAATACACAGGAAAGGTAAGATATTTAACGCTTGAACTGGTAAACGTTGTTATTTTTTGCTAATATTAGCTAATTTGGAATTTGATGCCTGCAACATGTTGCAAAAAAAGCTGGCACAAGTGGCAAAAAAGACTGAGAAAGTTAAGGAATGCTCGTTAAACACTTATATGGAACATCCCACAAGTGAACAGGCTAATTGGGAACAGTTGGGTGCCATGATTGGGTATAAAAAAAGCTTCCATGAAATACTCAGTGATTCACAAACAAGGATGGGGCGAGGGTCACCACTTTGTGTACACATGCGTGAGCAGTTTAATCGGCCTACTGAAACCCACTACTACCGACCACGCAGTCTGATAGTTTATATATCAATGATGAAATCTTAACATTGCAACACATGCCAATACGGCCAGGTTAGTTAACTAAATTGCAATTTTAAATTTTGCGTCGAAATATCTTGCTGAAACGTCTCGGTATGATGACGCGTGCGCGTGATGTTACGGATTGTAGAGGACATTTTGTTCCAGCATCGTTCCCAGCTATTCGGTCGTCCGTTTTCATCTCAAAATTCCACAGTATTCTGGATGTCTGTGTTGCTGAATCTTTTGCAATTTGTTAAATGAACAATGGAGACATCAAAGAAGAAAGCTGTAGGTGGGAAGCGGTATATTGCGGCCGGCTTTAGCAACAAAAACACAAACACAGCCGGTGTTTCATTGTTTACATTCCCGAAAGATGACAGTCAAGCTTTACTATGGAACAGAGATGTCAAGCGAACACGGTTGGATTGGACCACACATGCAAAGTACAGTGTATTATGTGTATTAATAAAAAACATTTTACCACTCTGTATGCTGAAGGCGATCTATGTCATGTGCTACTCCAGGATCAATATGCGTCCTCCTGACCATCACCGTCAGCATCGGGTTCAAAGCGGTTTGGCTTTATCCCTTGTTGCGGTTGGACCTGGCCGAGTGGTCCTGCCACCACCACAGCCGCCACGGTGCCTCTCACAGCATATTCCCTATCTGAATCGCTCCCACTGCCCTCTTTTATTCATGTTTTTATTTGATATTTATTTTTTATTTAATTTTTTTTTTTCTTCTAGTCCTTCACTTTCACTTTCCTCATCCACAAATCTTTCATCCTCGCTCAAATTAATGGGGAAATCGGCGCTTTTTTGGTCCGAATCGCTCTCGCTGCTGGTGGCCATGATTGTAAACAATGTTCAGATGTGAGGAGCTCCACAACCCCTGACATCACGCGCATATCGTCTGCTACTTCCGGTACAGGCAAGGCTTTTTTATCAGCACCAAAAGTTGCAAACTTTATCGTGGATGTTCTCTACTAAATCCTTTCAGCAGAAATATGGCAGTATCGCGAAATGATCAAGTATGGCACATAGAATGGACCTGCTATCCCCGTTTAAAATAAGAAAATCGCATTTCAGTAGGCCTTTAAGAACAACATTTCTCAATGAGCTATTACAAAGAATTTAGGGATTTCACCATCTACGGTCCGTAATATCATCAAAAGGTTCAGATAATCTGTAGAAATCACTGCACGTAAGCGGCAAGGCTGAAAACATGCCTGTGACAGGCATGTTTTCAGGGACGGCGTGGCGCAGTGGGAGAGTGGCTGTGCGCAACCTGAGGGGCCCTGGTTCAAATCCCACCTAGTACCAACCTCGTCACGTCCGTTGTGTCCTGAGCAAGACACTTCACCCTCGCTCCTGATGGGTGCTGGTTGGCGCCTTGCATGGCAGCTCCCTCCATCAGTGTGTGAATGTGTGTGTGAATGGGTAAATGTGGAAGTAGTGTCAAAGCGCTTTGAGTACCGTGAAGGTAGAAAAGCCCTATACAAGTACAACCCATTTATTTATTTACCTTTGCTTTGTTTTGGCGAGCTGGCACAGTTTAAGAAAAACTAGATTTTACAACAGCTTTAATTTATATTTCCAAATTTTCAATTGTTGGAACTTAAAAAACCTCGGGATCTTTCTGTGTGGAGTTTGCATGTTCTCCCCGTGAATGCGTGGGTTCCCTCCGGGTACTCCGGCTTCCTCCCACTTCCAAAGACATGCACCTGGGGATAGGTTGATTGGCAACACTAAATTGGCCCTAGTGTGTGAATGTGAGTGTGAATGTTGTCTGTCTATCTGTGTTGGCACTGCGATGAGGTGGCGACTTGTCCAGGGTGTACCCCGCCTTCCGCCCGATTGTAGCTGAGATAGGCGCCAGCGCCCCCCGCGACCCCGAAATGGAATAAGCGGTAGAAAATGGATGGATGGATGGAACTTAAAGCATATATTTTACTGTTGATATTGTTAAACTGTCAATAGAACTCATCATAAAAAAATGTCTTTAAATATAAAGTAAATACTAATCGGTAATGGTATCGGCCGATCACACTTAAAGAAGATCAAAGTTGGCAGGATAAAATCTTGATCAGAACATCGCTGCAAATAGAGACTGAAACATTTTAGTATACCATTCATCCATCCATTTTTTATTGCTTGTCCCGTTCGGGGTTGCGGGGTTGCTGGAGCCTATCTCAGCTGCATTATCACAACGAATGCATGACCCAACAAAAGAATAGGAAGAGAAAGATCCCCTTAGGTGAGCCTGTGTTGCAAAAGGCATTGGGAAAGAGCGATGTCCCTGTTGCCATTTTCGTCTCATTTGTAGTACAGAGATGAAACTGGGAGCATCCCTGCAAGACAACTGACCAACGGTGGCACGCCTGCCTAACTGGAGAGAACTAGATTAAAGCAGTGACCGAATCGGAAAGACAGTTTGGCCAATTTCTCCAAATCTGATTGTCATACATGAACCGCCTCTGACAACATTAATTTTTCACATGCGCTGGGCCAATGTTATTTGTTTGCTGTGATTTCATAGCTCGTTGGGTGGTGTGTCTGCAAGCAACATGGGGTAGAACAATGCATTATACATAAACGAAAAGATATAAAGGAAACCAAAACAAAAGAAACCCCTAGCAGGAGTTCGCTTTGCGTTTGCAATTTTAATAAGTCAGTCTAGTGGTGCATGGTTTCAGAGGCTGAATATTTCAATGTGTAGGCTACATTAATGAACTCTGAAAAGGCTGTGCTACTGTGGAAACAATCATATTTACCACCAATCATTACAAACCCCGGTCGGCAACTGCCAGGAAGAGTATTTATTGCGCAAAAATATTGATATTCCATTGGCTTTACAGAAGTCTTAAATAACATCCCATGAACAATGCCTTGCTCTTAGTATGTGAGAAAAAGGAGAAATGAAAAATAAAGATTTGAGAGGTTGGTTCTCCTTTAGATACAGTGGGGCTAAAAAGGTATTTAGTCAGCCACCAATTGTGCAAGTTCTCCCACTTAAATTGATGACAGAGGTCTGTAATTTTCATCATAGGCACACTTCAACTGTGAGAAACAGAATGTGAAAAAAAAAATCCAGGAATTCACATTGTAGGAATTTTAAAGAATTTATTCGTAAATTATGGTGGAAAATAAGTATTTGGTCAACCATTCAAAGCTCTCACTGATGGAAGGAGGTTTTGGCTGAAAATCTCACGATACATGGCCCCATTCATTCTTTCCTTAACACGGATCAATCGCCCTGTCCCCTTAGCAGAAAAACAGCCCCAAAGCATGATGTTTCCACCCCTATGCATCACAGTAGGTTTGGTGTTCTTGGGATGCAACTCAGTATTCTTCTTCCTCCAAACACAACAAGTTGAGTTTATACCAAAATGGATACATGGATGATACAGCAGAGGATTGGGAGAATGTCACGTGGTCAGATGAAACCAAAATAGAACTTTTTGGTATAAACTCAACTCGTCGTGTTTGGAGAAAGAAGAATACTGAGTTGCATCCCAAGAACACCATACCTAATGTGAAGCATGGAGGTGGAAACATCATGCTTTGGGGCTGTTTTTCTGCTAAGGGGACAGGAGGATTGATCCGTGTTAAGGAAAGAATGAATGGGGCCATGTATCGTGAGATTTTGAGCCAAAACCTCCTTCCATCAGTGAGAGCTTTGAATGGTTGACCAAATACTTATTTTCCATCATAAATTACAGATAAATTCTTTAAAATTCCTGGATTTTTTTCACATTCTGTCTCTCACAGTTGAAGTGTACCTATGATGAAAATTACAGACCTCTGTCATCATTTTAAGTGGGAGAACTTGCACAATCGGTGGCTGACTCAATACTTTTTTGCCCCACTGTATATCACCAGGAGCAAATTAAACCATATGTAGTCAAATAGGCCCAATAAGAGGTTTGAAATGACTCACCACAATATTCCCCTTCCACCAGAATCTATAAATGGCTCATTTGAACATATATGACCCTGATACCTGCTACTGAGGGAGAGTTATGGCTTTTCAAAAAGGAAGCTATCATGGATTTTAGTGAAGTAAGAAAATGTCCCCAGGTAGCGCTGGAGCAAATGAAATTATGCATGACCTCCTCGTTGCTTGGCTTAATAAGTGATCTATGGACCGGGAACAATAAAGATCCAGATGTCATGAAGACACATGAACAGAGCTAATAAAAGAGCTCAAGATGGAAATGTTAAAGAATAGATATTCAATGCTGAACACATGCAAGAAAAAAGGACCTTATTTTTTTCTTGGTCAAAAATAATGCACACAAAATTGGCTCTTCTTGATATTCCTTGTCCCTTGAATGGAAAAATGGATGTACCAGTTTTGGTTTAATCAGACTCTTGGGATATTGGGATCAATGTGTGTGTGTGTGTGTGTGTGTGTGTGTGTGTGTGTGTGTGTGTGTGTGTGTAGACGGGATGCTGGATGCAGGCTGTCAGCAGATATTAATGCAGATTTTCATGGTTGGGGAGAAAAGATGGAACCTGGGAGTGGGTTAAGTAATTGTATTTTTGTTCAATAAAATTTGGGGTGGGAGTACTTATCAGGTTGTTTCTATGTGTTGTGCTTATGGTTGAAAAAACTCTACCTTTTTAAAAAAAAAATGTTGCTTATCATCTACAATCCCTATTTGAGAGAAGAACAAATCCATTCATCCATTTTCTACCGCTTATTCCCTTTGGGGTCGCGGGGGGTGCTGGTGCCCATCTCAGCTACAATCGGGCGGAAAGTGGGGTACACCTTGGACAAGTCGCCACTTCATCGCAGGAGAAGAACAAATGTGTTTCTGTTTCCTTTGCTTTTTTAAATAGTGAAAAACGGCTACAATGAGGTGGCTACCAATGCAAGTAATTGACATTGATCTATTCTGCCTAAAAAGTGTCCTAAAAACCTCCATAACAAATGCCAAAAACACTCCATGTACAAACCCCGTTTCCATATGAGTTGGGAAATTGTGTTAGATGTAAATATAAGCGGAATACAATGATTTACAAATCCTTTTCAACCAATATTCAGTTGAATATGCTACAAAGACAAGATATTTAATGTTCAAACTCATAAACTTTGTTTTTTTTTGCAAATAATAATTAACTTAGAATTTCATGGCTGCAACCCGTGCCAAAGTAGTTGGGAAAGGGCATGTTCACCACTGTGTTACCTCACCTTTTCTTTTAACAACATTCAATCAATCAATCAATCAATAAATCATTCAATGTTTACTTATATAGCCCTAAATTACTAGTGTCTCAAATAAACGTTTGGGAACTGAGGAAACTATTTTTTCAAGCTTTGAAAGTGGAATTCTTTCCCATTTTTGTTTTATGTAGAGCTTCAGTCGTTCAACAGTCCGGGGTCTCTACTGTCGTATTTTATGCTTCATAATGCGCCACACGTTTTCGATGGGAGACAGGTCTGAACTGCAGGCGGGCCAGAAAAGTACCCGCACTCTTTTACTACGAAACCGCGCTGTTGTAACACGTGGCTTAGCAATGTCTTGCTGAAATAAGCAGGGGCGTTCATGATAACGTTGCTTGGATGACAACATATGTTGTTCCAAAACCTGTACGGACCATTCAGCATTAATGGTGCCTTCACTGATGTGTAAATTATCCATACCTTGGGCACTAGTACACCCCCTTACCATCACAGATGCTGGGTTTTGAACTTCGCGCCTATAACAATCCGGATGGTTATTTTCCTCTTTGTTCCGGAGGACACCACGTCCACAGTTTCCAAATATAATTTAAAATGTGGACTCGTCAGACCACAGAACACTTTTCCACTTTGCATCAGTCCATCTTAGATGAGCTCGGGCCCAGCGAAGCCAGCGGCATTCCTTGGTGTTGTTGATAAATGGGTTTTGCTTTGTTCGCCCGGTAACTATTATAATGGGCGTGCCGTGACAACACTGCCTTTATCAACCTCAACAACCTTTCGTCGCATTCGCTCGATCGCAACATTAAAAGCGTGTTGACTTGGCCGCATGTTGCACAAGGCTTCGGCAGACATACAAAAGAGACTGCAAGACATACTTGATCAACAGCCATACAGGTCACACTGAGGGTGGCTGTACAAACACATGTAACACTGTTACAAATATGCGCCACACTGTGAACCCACATCAAACAAGAATGATAAACACATTTCGGGAGAACATCTTCACCGTCACACAACATAAACACGAAAGAACAAATACCCAGATGCCCATGCGGCCGTTACTCTTCCGGGCTACACCTCCGCTATCCCGCCCCACATCACCGCCCCCCTCCGTGCGTCGGTTGAGGTGGGCGGGGTGTGGTGGTACCTGGGGTATACCGGTATATTGTATCACGGAAAATTAAGGGCCGCATGGGATTCTGTGTATTTGTTATTTTGTATTTATGTTGTGTTACGGTGAAGATGTTCTCCCAAAATGTGTTTGTCATTGTTGTTTGATGTGGGTTCACAGTGTGGCGCATATTTGTAACAGAGCTAACAGTTGTTATTACAGCCACTGTCAGTGTGACCTGTATGGCAGTTGGCTGTTGATCAAGTATGTCTTGCAGTCACCAACGTATGTTATATTACAGAGAAAAATTTTAAATTGTTAGTATGAGCATAAACCTTTGTATAACAGGCTACATATATTTTTCAACTTGAATGTAAAAATACACATACATATTAAAGAAATAAGATTTACCTTAAAATTACATATAAAACTGTTAAGATTGTTTGTATGGACACAGACTTTTATATAACAAGCTACATATTTAATGAAAGTTAATTACTGTAATTTTACATAAATTTGAAAGTAATTTGAGAAAACAGAAAATGATATGTATAATTAATTGGGAATTTTTCTGTAAAAAAAATTGAAATATACATAGTTTGTCATTACTGGGATATTACTTAAAAATACAGGCGATTTTTTTTTTTTTTTTTTTACAGATAATGTCTTCAATTCTACAGTTTTATAACCTTTTTAAAAAAAATAGAAAAATTACAGTAGAAATTTAAAGTAAATTAACCATAAAAATATATTTTTTTTTACAGTGTACGAAAGTCTCCTCAAGGCAAAAAGCAGACTTGCTCTTCAACATGAGAATTAACATCCACTCAGTCATTCAATGTAATTGGTGGTGAGCAGAGAACAGCAACTTTTTTACACTAAGTAGCTGCATGAGAGCCCCACACATGCTGAAATCAGCTGGAAGCTGTCATCGTTCCACTTTGTTCGAGCAGGGACGTGTCCTCCCAAAGCTATAGTCACAGGAGGCATCTTTAAAAGGTTCGTGAGCCACCGTGCCTCGATGGAGTTGCAGCTTGACCTTGAGACCCTCACATATCCTCAAGCTGTCATTGGGGGTGAGACCAGTCCCCATGTGGAAAAAACTAATTTCAGTTGCGTGTGTCTGGGACCCTGTTTTTTGTTACAGTCCAAAACCTGTGACAAAAGGTTAAAGTCATGGAAAAGAACTGAGTAGAAAACTTGGCTCTCATCTTCTTTCACGATAGTCTTATAAAACAGTCACATATTTACTTCGGAACATGTGCACAAAACAAAAGTTGTCTTTTTCTAAAAAAGGGAATCAAAGTTATCAAAATATAAAGCATTGTCCCAATGTGGAGAAGACTGGACTGGACTGGGTAATGAGTTTGGTTTGATTGATGTTTGGCCTTGGACATTTTTGGATCTTCATCTTCATCTTCATTCATTGCAAGATTGAGTGATGTTAAGAGCCTTGAAACTGGACTGAATTTCCCAGAGAGCACAAAGCTCAAACTTCAGTAAAGCAATGCAACTGCTTGCCTGAGGCAAAGGTAAACCTAGACCATGGGTGTCAAACTCTGGCCCGCGGGCCAAATCTGGCCCGCCGTGTAATTTCATTTGGCCCTTGAGGCAATATCAATTTAGCATTAGAGCTGGCCCGCCGGTGTTATACAGCGTCGGTGCCGCTGTAACACCGCATTCACCGCTAATACTCATACTTGCCAACCCTCCTAATTTTCCCGGTAGACTCCCGAAGTTCAGTAGGTAGGTCTTTATTGTCATTGCAACAAGTACAACGAAACTTTGTTTTCAGCACAAACCTGTTTCAAGATTAGACAAACAAACAGAGTACAGGGTTACAGAACAAGAACGTAGATGGGTCGCCATAAGTGCCCCTCCTGAAAATCTCCCGGGGCAACCATTCTCCCGAATTTCTACCGATTTCCACCTGGACAACTATATTGGGGGCGTGCATTTAAGGCACTGCCTTTAGCGTTCTCTACAACCTGTCGTCACATCCGCTTTTCCTCCATACTAACAGCGTGTCACAAAATATTTGTGGCTTTTACACACACACATACACACACACACAAGTGAATGCAATGCATTCTTGGTCAACAGCCATACAGGTCACACTGAGGGTGGCCGTATAAATAACTTTAGCACTGTTACAAATATGCTCCACACTGTGAACCCACACCAAACAAGAATGACAAACACATTTCAGGTGAACAGCCGCACCGTAACACAACAGGACAAATACCCAGAACCCCTTGCAGCACTAACTCTTCCGGGAAACTTCAAGCAAACTGACCAATAATTAACGTTTTATTCATGCATTTTCTCTTGCTACTTCAAGGCTTAAATGTTTGGTTCATTCATTATTGTTATTTTATTTTCAAATGTATTATTAGCCTGTGGAATATATTTGATATTTACCTCAGAAGATTGCAAATAGAAAAAAAGGCATTACATTTTAATTTAAATTTTATTTGATATGCCATTGATATTTTTTTAATTATTATTATTATTATTTGAAACTGGATTTTGCATGTCACTAAAGTTATGCAAGCCTCGCTTGTTCAATATTTAATGCAAAACTTGTTTGGGTCCCTGTTAAAAGGTTAATTTGTTCAACCTTGGCCCCCCGCTTTGTTCCATTTAAAATTTTGGCCCACTCTGTATTTGAGTTTGACACCCCTGACCTAGACAGTCCAATGCTTTATTGTTCTAGGTGATGTTAGATGTGGCTGAGTGCCTCCATGACTGTATATTAATTTGGGTATTTCTGAATATTTCAAATGTGCATGCTCAAAATCCCTTTATGTACTGATAAATGTAGATATAAAACCAGCTACACAACAATGGATGATACACACAGTACTGTAACTCACCCTGTTATAACTGGATTACTGCGATGAGGTGGCGACTTCTCCAGAGGGTACCCGGCCTCCTGCCCGAATGCAGCTGAGATAGTCTCCAGCGACCCTCCGCAACCCCAAAAGGGAAAGCGGTAGAAAATGGATGGATGGATGATTAAGCTATTGCTCTGACATACAGTAGCACAATCATTCCTAAGAAAAACACATGCTGTTCATACATAATGTAGAACATAAACATTGACCTTGGAAAGAACTTGGTAAGAACCAAAAGAAAAACAACCAACCATGGATGACAAAAGGACTGAGTAATGCTTGTCACAGAAAAAACACATTATATCGAATATTTATAACACAGAGATCTATAGAGGCAGAAAATAAGTATAAGAAATATAAAAAACAACCTAATTGGTATACTACGAAAATCTAAGAGGGAATACTACAGTCAATTATTAAACAAGAACAGAAACAACATGGGGCATCCTAAATAACATCATTAAAAATGGTGCTAAGAAAGATTACCCCCAGTACTTTCTAGATGGAAATACAAAAAATGACAATATGAACCAAATAGTTGAACATTTTAATGATTACTTTGTTAATATCGGAAAAAATCTGGAACAAAGAATCCCAAATGCAGTCAATGGGTCAGTTGAGAACTTGAGTGACCTCATAGACAGAAATCCCAATTTAAGAAGGTGACAAAAGAAGAAGTAATCCATCCATCCATCCATTTTCTACCGCTTATTCCCTTTCGGGGTCGCGGGGGGCGCTGGCGCCTATCTCAGCTACAATCGGGTAGAAGGCAGGGTACACCCTGGACAAGTCGCCAAGAAGAAGTAATCAAAATTGTAAATCTAAGACCTCAATCGACTGTCATGGAATAGATATGGGAACGATAAAAAAAAGTTATAAAAGACATTTCAGAACCTCTTCCATACATCAGTAACGTATCATTTCTAACTGGCAAATTCCCTGACAAAATGAAAAATGCAAAAGTTGTACCATTTCATAAGAATGGAGACATACACCAGTTTCATTACTTCCACAATTCTCCAAAATCATGGAAAAATTATTCAATAGCAGATTAAATAAATTTATCAACAAAAGTGGGACGCTCGTGGAGAACCAATTTGGATTTAGAGCAAATATTTCAACATCCATTGATCCATTTTCTAACGCTTATTCAATAGCATTAATCAAAATAACAGAGGAAATTACCAATGCAATAGACAGTAAAGAATGTGCAGCCGCAGTATTCATGGATTTAACAAAAGCATTTGACACAATTAATCATGATATTTTAACACAAAAACTACAACGATTAGGCATCAGAGGTTTGGTATTAAACTGGGCAAGAAGCTATTTAACCAACAGGAAGCAATATGTGAAGATGGGTGGAAATTTGTCAACACGGTTGGATATATCTTGTGGTGTACCCCAGGGATCAATACTGGGACTAAGACTGTTTAAAGTTACAAAGGACTTGAAGTTGGTTTTATTTGCAGACGACACAACTGCTTTCTGTTCAGGAGAGAACACGCTGAAGATAATACAAATAATCAATCAATCAATCACTGTTTATTTATATAGCCCTAAATCACAAATGTCTCAAAGGACTGTACAAACCATTACGACTACGACATCCTCGGAAGAACCCACATAAGGGTAAGGAAAACTCACACCCAGTGGGCAGGGAGAATTCACACCCAGTGGGACGCCAGTGACAATGATGACTATGAGAAACCTTGGAGAGGACCTCAAATGTGGGCAACCCCCCCCCCCCCCCCCTCAAGGGCACCGAAAGCAATGGATGTTGAGCGGGGTCTAACATGATACTGTGAAAGTTCAATCAATAGTGGCTCCAACACAGCCGCGAAAGTTAAGTTCAAAGCGGATCCAAGACAGCAGCGAGAGTCCCGTCCACGGGAAACCATCCCAAGCGGAGGCGGATCAGCAGCGTAGAGATGTCCCCAACCGATACACGGGTCCCAACGAGCGGTCCATCCTGGGTCTCGATTCTGGACAGCCAGTACTTCATCCATGGTCATCGGACCGGACCCCCTCAACAAGGGGGGGGGGGGGGGGGGGGGGGGGAAGAGGAGAAAAAGAAAAAGAGCGGCAGATCAACTGGTCTAAAAAGGAGGTCTATTTAAAGGCTAGAGTATACAAATGAGTTTTAAGGTGGGACTTAAATGTTTCTACTGAGGTAGCATCTCGAACTGTTACCGGGAGGGCATTCCAGAGTACTGGAACCCGAACGGAAAACGCTCTATAGCCCGCAGACTTTTTTTGGGCTTTAGGAATGACTAATAAGCCGGAGTCTTTTGAACGCAGATAATAACAGAAGAAATGAACAAATTGAAAAAAACGGTTTGATAAAAACAGACTATCTTTGAATCTCAGTAAAACTAAAATAATGCTATTTGGTAACAGTAGAAAAGAGCATCAGACACGAATACAAATAGATGGAATAGATATTGAAAGGGTAAAATAAACCAGATTTTTGGGAGTATTAATAGATGATAAAATGAACTGGAAATATCATATACACAACATACAACATAAGGTGGCAAAAACCATTTCAATAATGAATAAAGAAAAAAAAAATGTCCGGTGCCAAAAATCACTTTATATTTTCTACTGCTCGCTAGTGTTACCATATGTGAGTTATTGTGCAGAAATAAGGGGAAATAAGTAAAAATGTGCGGTACATTCATTAAGTGTGTTACAAAAAAGATCAATTCAATCAATCAATCAATGTTTACCTATATAGCCCTAAATTACTAGTGTCTCAAAGGGCTGCACAAACCACTACGACATCCTCGGTAGGCCCACATAAGGGCAAGGAAAACTCACACCCAGTGGGACATCGGTGACAATGATGACTATGAGAACATGATACTGTGAAAGATCAATCCTTAATGGATCCAACACAGTCGCGAGAGTCCAGTCCAAAGCGGATCCAACACAGCAGCGAGAGTCCCGTTCACAGCGGAGCCAGCAGGAAACCATCCCAAGCGGAGGCTGATCAGCAGCGCAGAGATGTCCCCAGCCGATACACAGGCGAGCAGTACATGGCCACCGGATCGGACCGGACTCCCTCCACAAAGGAGAGTGGGACATAGAAGAAAAAGAAAAGAAACGGCAGATCAACTGGTCTAAAAAGGGAGTCTATTTAAAGGCTAGAGTATACAAATGAGTTTTAAGGTGAGACTTAAATGCTTCTACTGAGGTAGCATCTCGAACTGTTACCGGGAGGGCATTCCAGAGTACTGGAGCCCGAAATGAAAAAGCTCTATAGCCCGCAGACTTTTTTTGGGCTTTGGGGATCACTAATAAGCCGGAGTCCTTTGAACGCAGATTTCTTGCCGGGACATATGGTACAATACAATTGGCAAGATAGGCTGGAGTTAGACCGTGTAGTATTTTATACGTAAGTAGTAAAACCTTAAAGTCACATCTTAAGTGCATAGGAAGCCAGTGCAGGTGAGCCAGTACAGGCGTAATATGATCAAACTTTCTTGTTCTTGTCAAAAGTCTAGCAGCAGCATTTTGTACCAACTGTAATCTTTTAATGCTAGACATGGGGAGACCCGAAAATAATACGTTACAGTAATCGAGGCGAGACGTAACAAACGCATGGATAATGATCTCAGCGTCTTTAGTGGACAGAATGGAGCGAATTTTAGCGATATTGCGGAGTTGGGAAATTGTGTTAGATGTAAATATAAACGGAATACTGTGATTTGCCTATCCTTTTCAACCCATATTCAGTTGAATATGCTACAAAGACAACATATTTGATGTTCAAACTGATAAACATTTTTTTTTTTGCAAATAATCATTAACTTTAGAATTTGATGCCAGCAACACGTGACAAACAAGTTGGGAAAGGTGGCAATAAATACTGATAAAGTTGAGGAATACTCATCAAACACTTATTTGGAACATCCCACAGGTGTGCAGGCTAATTGGGAACAGGTGGGTGCCATGATTGGGTATAAAAGCAGCTTCCATGAAATGTTAAGTAATTCACAAACAAGGATGGAGCGAGGGTCACCAATTTGTAAGCAAATTGTCGAACAGTTTTAGAAGAACATTTCTCAACAGGCTATTGCAAGGAATTTAGGGACTTTACCATCTACAGTCCGTAAAATCATCAAAAGATTCAGAGAATCTGGAGAAATCACTGCACGTAAGCAATGATATTACAAACTTTTGATCACTGAGGCGGTACTGCATCAAAAACCGACATCAGCGTGTAAGTGCAACTTAAAACTCTACTATGCAAAGCAAAACCCATTTATCAACAACACCAAGGAACGCCGCTGGCTTTGCTGGGCTTGAGATCATCTAAGATAGACTGATGCAAAGTGGAAAAGTCTTCTTTGGTCTGACAAGTCCACATTTCAAATTATGGAAAATAGCCATCCGGATTATTTGAGGCGCAAAGTTGAAAAGCCAGTATCTGTGATGGTATGGGGGTGTATTAGTGCCCAAGGCATGGGTAACTTACACATCTGTAAAGGCACCATTAATGCTGAAAGGTACATACAGGTTTTAAAGCAACATATGTTGTCATCCAAGCAACGTTATCATGGACGCCCCTGCTTATTTCAGCAAGACAATGCCAAGCCACGTGTTACAATAGCGTGGTTTCGTAGTAAAAGACTGCGGGTACTTTCCTGGTCCGCCTGCAGTCCAGACCTGTCTCCCATCGAAAATGTGTGGCGCATTATGAGGTGTAAATTACGACAGCGGAGGCCCCGGACTGTTGAACGACTGAAGCTCTACATAAAACAAGAATAGGAAAGAATTCCACGTTCAAAGCTTCAACAATTAGTTTTCTCGGTTCCCAAACGTTTATTGAGTGTTGTTAAAAGAAGAAGTGACCCAACACAGTGGTGAACATGCCCTTTCCCAACTACTTTGGCACATGTTGCAGCCATGAAATTGTAAGTTAATTAATATTTGCGAAAAAAAATAAAGTTTATGAGTTTGAACATCACTAATGTGGTCATTGTAGTGCATTCAACTGAATATGGGTTGAAAAGGATTTGCAAATCATTGTATTCCGTTTATATTTACATCTAACACAATTTCCCAACTCATATGGAAACGGGGTTTGTAGAATAATACATAATGTTGGATATAGCGAACATACAAACCTTTTATTTATTGAGTCAAAAATATTAAAGCTCGATGATTTGATAATATTTCAAACAGCTAAAATTACCAAAGAATGTACAACAATTCTTCTCAACTAAAGAGGAGAAATATAACCTTAGAGGAAAATCTAATTTAAAACATTTGAATGCACGTACAACACTTAAAACCTTTGGCATATCAGTATGTGGAATTAAATTATGGAATGGATTAAGTAAAGAAGTTAAACATTGTACTGATATGATCCAGTTTAAGAGGATGTTCAAATTAATAGTGCTTAAAAAGTACAAAGTAGAAGAATTATAAAAAACCACTTTCAACCTTATTTAAAATAAGAAATAAGATATTCTTCACATCAGTATGTTGGTAATGACTGAATTAATTAATTACATGTTACAGAACTGTTGTATTACTCATTCACGGATGTCATTTTACCATTTTGGTGTAAAAAGAGTCAGTAAATGAATGTATATATTTGTGGGCGCTCTGACGTCGGAAAGAAAATAAAATAAAGAACATTTACTGGATCACCAGATCGTAGCTCCATTAACCATCTTGGATAATTTGGTCTTTTGATTTTAATAAGTTCATCACAGTTTTTGCCAAACTGAGCTCATGTCAGACGGATTGAAGTATCATGCAACATGCTAGCATCATCTTTTAGAGAAAGTATTGCAAAGCAATAAAAAGCCAAAATAATACCTTGATGATTGCTGAACAGATGTCTTTTGAGACGTTCTGAGGTCTTGCAAGATGTTCCATGGTCTTGTGATATGATGCTGAAGTTGGAGGCTATCCTGGCTGAGGATTTCCGGTCTCTAGTCAATCACAATGCATTTTGGTTGGCGCGGTACGGAAATTGTTCCTCCCGGATCAAGCAACACATTGAGATAGGATAGAATTGTGTACACTTTATTCATCTAATAATGGGTTTTTAAATTTTTTTTCAATAGTGTATTTACAACGCAGATACAAAAAGTCGCGGAGCTCGGCTGTTAACTGTGATAACAGTGCATAGCATGCACCGTTCTGCTGTATTCTCTCAACCAACGCATTTGTGTGCTTTCAAGGGTCACAAATGTTGTCAGATGATGGATTGTGTTCTCAAGTTGGAAGTATTTGTATATCGGATGTGTACATTTTAGTGACACATTTCACAATTTGGTTCAACCAAAATTGACTGAAGCCATCCATTATTTAGAGCAGTGGTTCGCAACCTTTTTTCAGTGATGTACCCCCCTGTGAAATTTTTTTTATTCAAGTACCCCATAATCAGAGCAAAGCATTTTTGGTTGAAAAAAAGAGATAACGAAATAAAATACAACACTATGTCATGGAATAAGCGGTAGAAAATGGATGGATGGATGGCACTATGTCATCAGTTTCTGATTTATTAAATTGTATAACAGTGCAAAATAAAATATTGGTCAGTTATGGTCTTTCTTGAAGTATTTCGAAAAAAAGATATAAAAATAACTAGTGATTCAATTATAAGATTTTCTACACGTAGAAGTAATCATCAACTTAAAGTGCCCTTTTTGGGGATTGTAATATCTATTTAGATTCATGAACTTAATTCTAAACATTTATTCTCCAAAAATATATATTTATGGAACATGTCGACAAAAAATCTATCTGTCACCACTGAATATTGCATTGTTACATTTCTTTTCACAGTTTATGAACTTACATTCATATTTTGTTGAAGAATTATTCAATAAATATACATATAAAGGATTTTTGAATAGTTGATATTTTTAGAATATTTTTGAAAAATCTCAAGTACCACTTGGCATACCTTCATTTACCCCCAGGGGTATGCGTACCCCCATTTGAGAACCACTGATTTAGAGTAAGGCTAAAATGTTTCTCCAATATGGATGTGACGATGTAATGAGCTCTTACAAGATTAACGCGTGTAGCAAATTCTCCTTTAGAGAAAAGATGTCTTGCAGAACACAGTCAGGAAAATAATAATGGATTAGACTTCTATAGCAATTTTCAAGATACTCAGAGCACTTAACAGTGAGAAGTGAAAACCCATCATTCATTCATTCCATGTTCGCACTTTGGTGGTATTAAGCTACATTTACAGCCCTAGCTGCAGGGGGGGTGATGGGCTGACAAAAACGTGGCTGCTATTTGTACCTACGGCCTCTCTGACCACCACCAGGAGAGGTTTAGTCACGTTCATACACTGGTATGGGCTGCACTAGAAGCAAGGTTGGTGAAGTGCCTTGCCAAAGGACATAATTAACGGCAGTGCCTAGGATGGCGTAAGCACTGTCCCATAATAGTCAGAAGCATATCAATTAGGGGTGTGCATCTCTACGCTAAATGGAGATCTGATATGAATCTAAATACATGGGTTAAAATAACATTCACTAACAACACATTTTAAAACGGTACGATTCGATGTGATATATTTTGATGCAGATGAAATCATTGCATGGTAAAAAAAAAAAGAATGTATGAACAATGTCATTATGTTTATTTTTTAAATAGACACTGTCACGGCCAGAAAAGGACTCTGAACACAGATGCAGGGTTTTAAGAAAATACATTTGGATAAAGGAAAGGGTCCAAAAGGGGAAAAACTGAACAGGCTATCAAAACAGAGCTTACTTAACCTCTAAACTAACAAAAATCTCAATAAACTCAAAACGCTCCAGCAGCGGAGGGAAAAAAGGTGCTAAGAATACCAAATGCAAAATACAACAAAAAGCGCTCCAACGGAGGCAATGCTAAGAAGCGAATCTTACCTGACAAAAAGGTTTACAAACAAATAAAGTCCCGTGGATCAAAAGGGTACAAAAACGTGGCAATGACTGTGGACATGGAACGCTGGAGGTACGCACAAAAGATACGAAACACTCTGGCACAGGACAAGAGGAGGGCGAGACATTTATACACATGAGGGAGGGTGACACAGGTGTGCACAATCAGGCAATCAGGAAGGACGTCAGACCAGTGAAACAGGAGGAAGGGCAAGTGATCTGAAACGAGAGGCAGAGTCAGCATTTCAAAATAAAACAGGAAATGAAAAAACATGAAACCAGACGAAACCCAGACAAGGCTTCACCCAGGTGTGACACATTCAAACAAGGCGGTTCCTGTATTAGTTATGAAAAAATAGTAGAACTAACAACTTCAGTGCATTGCAATCCATCAACTTTAAGAAAAGAAGATGTAAAAACAAAACACTTTTGGAAAAGCTACCAAGTTTTAACTGTTCTTTGCTAGGTAGGTAGTCTGTCTTGCGAACTGGTAGTTCTCCTAGCATTAGATAGATAGATAGATGGATAGATATGTCTTAATTGCCATTGCACAAGTACGACGGAATTTAGCATCCCTAGCTCCCTCATCGCCATGCCCTCACAACAGCTACTTTATTGCTGCTTTCCAAACTTTTAACCAACTGATTTTTATTTTTTTTTAAATCCAAGCGTTTACCACCCTTGAGATTTAAGATTTGGGAGTGCGTTGTTTGTAAACTCTTTCGGTGCGGTCTGCTATGTTGCTCTGTTGTTATCAGTCGCAAACGTTACTTTCGTATTACATCATCGCAGAAGGCTAGCATATTTTGTTGCAGAGCGCCAATCAACGATCGATGACTTTTCAACCAGACATAACTATCTACCGAGGATGTCGTTGTGGTTTGCGCAGCCCTTTGAGACACTTGTGATTTAGGGCTATACAAATAAACATTGATTGATTGATTTATTGATTGATCTATACTAGACATAGATCAATCCAAAGACTCGCCAAACAATGTATACACCGCTTTAAAGTAAAAATCTGTTTTCGATGTTTACCAATTAATTTTTACACTCCTAACATCATCCATCCATCCATCTATTTCCTACCGCTTATCATGCCGTAACTGTGGATGTTTGTGCTTCCTCGATGCAAGGATGATGTGGGACGAGTCAGGCTTGAATGTAAGTACATTTTTTATTTGTTACTAAAATACAAAAGGCAAAACAAAAAGCACGCTCGATGGCGGATAATAATCTATGCTAAAACGTTAACAAAAACAGCACAATAGCATGGCTATCTATAAATCAATCAATCAATCAATCAATGTTTACTTATATAGCCCTAAATCACTTGTGTCTCAAAGGGCTGCACAAACCACTACGACATCCTCGGTAGGCCCACATAAGGGCAAGGAAAACTCACACCCAGTGGGACGTCGGTGACAATGATGACTATGAGAACCTTGGAGAGTAGGAAAGCAATGGATGTCGAGCGGGTCTAACATGATACTGTGAAAGTTCAATCCATAATGGATCCAACACAGTCGCGAGAGTCCAGTCCAAAGCGGATCCAACACAGCAGCGAGAGTCCCGTTCACAGCGGAGCCAGCAGGAAAACATCCCAAGCGGAGGCGGATCAGCAGCGCAGAGATGTCCCCAGCCGATACACAGGCAAGCAGTACATGGCCACCGGATCGGACCGGACCCCCTCCACAAGGGAGAGTGGGACATAGGAGAAAAAGAAAAGAAACGGCAGATCAACTGGTCTAAAAATGGAGTCTATTTAAAGGCTAGAGTATACAAATGAGTTTTAAGGTGAGACTTAAATGCTTCTACTGAGGTGGCATCTCGAACTGTTGCCGGGAGGGCATTCCAGAGTACTGGAGCCCGAAATGAAAACGCTCTATAGCCCACAGACTTTTTTTGGGCTTTGGGAATCACTAATAAGCCGGAGTTCTTTGAACGCAGATTTCTTGCCGGGACATATGGTACAATACAATCAGCAAGATAGGATGGAGCTAGACCGTGTAGTATTTTATACGTAAGTAGTAAAACCTTAAAGTCACATCTTAAGTGCACAGGAAGCCAGTGCAGGTGAGCCAGTACAGGCGTAATGTGATCAAATTTTCTTGTTCTTGTCAAAAGTCTAGCAGCCGCATTTTGTATAAACTGTAATCTTTTAATGCTAGACATGGGGAGACCTGAAAATAATACGTTACAGTAATCGAGACGAGACGTAACAAACGCATGGATAATGATCTCACCGTCTTTAGTGGACAGAATGGAGCGAATTTTAGCGATATTACGGAGATGAAAGAAGGCCGTTTTAGTAACGCTTTTAATGTGTGCCTCAAAGGAGAGAGTTGGGTCGAAGATAACACCCAGATTCTTTACCGTGTCGCCTTGTTTAATTGTTTGGTTGTCAAATGTTAGAGTTGTATCATTAAATAGAGGTCGGTGTCTAGCAGGACCGATATAATAAATGGATCTTACGTGGCGTGGTCCAAAGGTTTAGCAGCGTGGAGGTTTGTTCTAGAAATGAAGGCAGGAGGCAGAATGCAAAAACCCCAGACTGATGGACAGAAAGAAAATGACATAAGTAGTGGCTGTGATAATTAGGAACAGGTGCGGGACTGAGGGTAGGGGCGTGACTAGGAGGGCAAGGTGAAAATCAATGAGTTGTCATGGTAACAAAAACAAACCAGGAAGTGAAAAAACGGAACAAGAGTCCAGAAAACAAAACAAAACATGATCAAACATAAAACCAAATTTACAGGCGTGACACCGCTTATTCCCTTTGGGGTCGCGGGGGGCACTGGTGCCTATCTCAGCTACAATCGGGCGGAAGGCGGGGTACACCCTGGACAAGTCGCCACCTCATCGCAGGGCCAACACAGATAGACAGACAACATTCACACTCACATTCACACACTAGGGCCAATTTAGTGTTGCCAATCAACCTATCCCCAGGTGCATGTCTTTGGAAGTGGGAGGAAGCCGGAGTACCTGGAGGGAACCCACACAGTCACGGGGAGAATATGCAAACTCCACACAGAAAGATCCCGAGCCCGGGATTGAACCGTGACTACTCAGGACCATCGTATTGTGAAGCATACACACTAATCCCTCTGCCACCGTGAAGCCCTTCCTAATATCAATCAATCAAAATATATTTAAATAGCCCTTTAACACAAGTGCCTCAAAGGCTTCACAAACCACAATGGCATCCCTTGATCCGAACCCAAATCCGGGTAAGGAAAAACTTCAAAAGCCAAATCGGGGAAAAACCTTGGGAAGGGGCTGCAGATGTGGAGTCCCCCTCTCCTGGGTGACCGGCTGCAATGATGTCGAGTGGGTACAATTATGTAATAAGGTGAGAGTCCAGTCCACCGAATAGCCAGTAGAGGGTCATAGAGGGATTTTCTTGCCTGTTGACAAGTCCACAAGTGACCACCTGGTTGGTATCCTCCTAATGAAGTGAAGTGAATTATATTTTATATAGCGCTTTTTCTCTAGTGACTCAAAGCGCTTTACATAGTGAAACCAAATATCTAAGTTACATTTAAACCAGTGTGGGTGGCACTGGGAGCAGGTGGATAAAGTGTCTTGCCCAAGGACACAACGGCAGTAACTAGGACGGCGGAAGCGGGGATCGAACCTGCAACCCTCAAGTTGCTGGCACGGCCACTCTACCAACCGAGCTATACCGCAGGAGAGGGGGGACATAGCAGGAAAGAAAAGCGGCAGGTCAACTGGTCTAAACAAGGTTACAGCATTAAGCTTTTTATATCTAAAAACTAAAGTATGTAAATTATTTTTAAGGTGGGTCTTAAATGATTCTAATGCTTTAAATTATTGTGTTGTGTCGTTTGTATTTGTTATGGCTTTAGCAAGCGTGCTGTTATTTAAAGCTGTTAAGCTTGATTAAGGATATTGTCTTGTAGCGTTTGAGTTTGTTGTGACTTTACTCAGCTACCTTAGCAATCCGCCATTTTTGTTTTGATGCCGTTACAGGCGATAAAAATAGACTTAACGTATAACATACTTATTTTTGAAAGGTCATTTATAGTCTGCCGTGTCCAATGTTTTTCTTTTTATGGTACCAATAAAATTGATTGGTTCACTTTTAAAACGATCTTGACACTATTTTTCTTTTCTCTTTTTTTTAATGTTTTTATTTTTAATTTTTTTTTTTTTTTAGTAAATTTCTGTAATGATGATGTCATTGAGGGATTTTTAATCACTGCTATGTATAAATTGTTCTTAATATTGATACTGTTGTTCATAATATTAGTTTTTGTCGGACTGCTTTTGGATTATTTTATGTCATGTTAGTGTGTCCTCTCAATTGCTCTGTTTTTTGCTATTCGGAATGTTGCTGGGTCAGGTTTGGCTTTGGGATTGGAATTGCAATATTATGGTATTGTTGTTTATTGTTGTGTTGGTTTGATAAAATAAAATACAATAAAATACGATTTTGGATCAATACCTATCTTCTGGAAGGCAAACTTGCCGTGCACGGATCGATATTGCTTGGATTTTACTGATGTCATGTCCGGCTTATGTCTCAACCATTAAATATGCGTGGTGATCAAACTAGCTGTGTTTTCAAGGGTACTGGGCTCCATTTAGCTTTTCTTGTAGAAAATTAACCCAATTGTTGTATTGTTTTTGTCTGTACAAATCGTTCAAATTGCCAAAAGGATACATGTTTCTTCAGCGTTCCATCCATCCATTTTCCTTCGCTTATACGAGGTCGGGTCACGGGTGCAGCAGCCTAAGCAGGGGAGCCCAGACTTCCCTCTCCCCAGCCACTTCGTCCAGCTCCTCCCAGGGGATCCTGAGGCATTCCCAGGCCAGCTGCGAGACTTAGTCTTCCCAACGTGTCCTGGGTCTTCCCTGTGGCCTCCTACCGGTCAGACGTGCCTTAAACACCTCCCTAGGGAGGCGTTCGAGTGGAATCCTGACCAGATACCCGAACCACCTTATCTGGCTCCTCTCAATGTGGAGGAGCAGTGGCTTTACTTTGAGCTCCTCCCAGATAATAGCGCTTCTCACCATATCTCTAAAGGAGAGTCACGCCATTCGGCAGAGGAAACTCATTTCGGACGCTTGTACTCGTGATCTTGTCCTTTCTGTCATAACCCAAAGCTCATGACCATAAGTGAGGATAGGAACGTAGATCGACCGTTAAATTGAGAGCTTTGCCTTCCGGCTCAGTTCCTTCTTCACCACAAAGGATTGATACAGCGTCTGCATTACTGTCGCACCGATCCGCCTGTTGATCTCACTCGTGAACAAGACTCCAAGGTACTTACTCGAGAGTTAAATAAAAAAGGAAGGAAAAGTGTAACATTTTACAAAATGACGACAAAAGATGCACACACTACAGTCAAAGGGAGTTTGAATTGAATTGATTAACGTGGACCCCGACTTAAACAAGTTGAAAAACTTATTCGGGTGTTACCATTTAGTGGTCAATTGTACGGAATATGTACTGAACTGTGCAATCTACTAATAAAAGTATCAATCAATCAATCAATCAAAGTCGAACAAATGTCAGCAAAAACCTAAAAGAGTCAAGCTTTTACCCAAGATCATAAATGAAGCTTTCAGCACATACACAACGTTGACATCAATAGTTATATTTTTATACAAATAGGAAAAAACACGGTAATCGTAAACGGCGCGAGCAACAGCAACAAACATCAGTAGAGGCAAAGTTAAATCATGAAATGTAACCTTATCTATGCAGGAACGATACATATTCATATTAATACTAATTTTCTTTGACTTGTCGAGAACCATTCTTTTCCATATTTCCAACTGTTTTGTCGTTCAGAATAAATAAATAAATAAATGGGTTGTACTTGTATAGCGCTTTTCTACCTTCATGGTACTCAAACTACTTCCACATTTACCCATTCACACACACATTCACACACTGATGGAGGGAGCTGCCATGCAAGGCGCTAACCAGCACCCATCAGGAGCAAGGGTGAAGTGTCTTGCTCAGGACACAACGGACGTGATGAGGTTGGTACTAGGTGGGGATTGAACCAGGGACCCATGGGTTGCGCAATGCCACTCTATCACTGCGCCACGCCGTCCCTAGAATGCCATCTGGAGCACTATAGTTTGATATGTCTGAGAACGCAACTGATCTATAATCCTTGATATCGCTCGATAAATCTTTTTTTGATAAAGTATAGGGATCTATTCCAAGCTAGGGTAGATTTTTTTTGCTCATATCTGCTTTTTGCACAAAGATTAAATTCTCTTTTGTACGCATATGGTTTGTGCGCTGCTTGCTGTACAACAGACAATTTAGTTTGGTTGACCACCACTGTTTTTTTCCTCCAATTAAGTGGCGGAATAAAACCAATACTTGAAATATAAGGAATATAAATTGGTCTATTGATGGATCGATAGATCGTTATATGCCTAAAATGCTGACAGTAAACCTCTTTGATAGGCAACAAGAAGGAGAGATTAAAAGTTGATTTATGGTATTGATAACTAAATCAATTAAATATTCTATACCTTTTTTTACTGTTCAGGGTCATTAGGTTTTAGAGCCCATACCAGCTGATGTGGCAGAGTATTGTATACAGCACTGGATGGACCACCACTCAATCTCAAGGCTGTTCTAGATATGATTCTCATGAGAAATATTTTACAAATACATTCCTCCAAAACTGTTATTTAATTGATTGGTTAATACCATTGGTGTAAAGACTTGCCAAAAAGCAACTTTGGGAATTACCTGAGATTTACATATGAGGTTGTTTATTGATGAGAATACTTCAAAGATAACAAGTGCCAAATTGTCCTCCACCGAACACAATGCATTTGCCACATTCGGTGCACAGCGAGCAGGCGGCAGTGTTGAAGTGTGGCTTGGTGCAGAGCAGCACTCAGTCTTCATTACTGGAAGAGCGGGAGTGTTTTTGTGAAGCCAGAAAAGCTCAAGGTAACATCATAGATTTGACCAGTCAGTCGTAGCAAGCACTAAGTCCCCCCATTTACTCCCCACATTTTGATGCCTGACAGGCTCACACCGATGCCCTCGTATGCAGCCAAACACACTACAACACACAAGACACTAACATTCCTGATCCCTCAACTCTCTCCCTCCATCTCTTTGCACACACCACTTTAGCAGCCTTGAAAAGCTAAATGGTGTGAAGTTGAGAGTTGGTCCATCTGTCTCCTGGGTGTTTAGAAGACATCGAGAGACAGTCGGCAGTGGGGGGTACAGGGGAGGGGAGAAGGATTGGAAGATGAACAATGAAAGGAGGAATTGGGGTCAGGCCCATTAATATGAATCACGAGCAGAACCCCACTGTGGATCCATCTGTGGTTGTACGGCACAGAGAAACAATTCAAAGCCAAGATAACAGGGCACTAATGGATAAAACGAACTTATGTTGAGCATGGCTTTTGATAGTTTCAACATGATTCAGTGAAAACGACTTATAATTTGAGCCAGCAAGACTGTACTTAAAAGGGAACCGCATTTTTATTTTGCCCATCATTCACCAAGACATGACAACAGATGGATCTTTTTAATAACGCATTCTAAACATTAAATAAAAGTCCGCTTAGAGCGGAGCCAATGGGAGCTCCTCTTTTTTGCCCATAAAATCCGATAAAAAAAACGCAGACGATACTCCTTTTACATTTTGTGACTTGAATATTAATCAAGTATTATTGATATTGTAATTGTATTGTAATAAGCACTAAGAGAAGAATTATTAAGTACTTACAAACTCGACAAAAGTCACAAGTCATCAACCAGTGTTGTATTACCGATTATACCCACAAGAAACCGTCCCAGGTATTTATGCTTTCCAAAAATACACAAAGATGGGGCTCCCCTCAGACCCATTGTCAGGAGCATCATCTCTGTGACATACGATATTGCTAAGTGTGTGGCTGACATCTTAGCACCTTTGGTTGGCAAAACTCCACATCATGTCCAAAACTCAATTGACTATGTAGCAAAGATCAAAGATCTAAAGGTAGACAAACATGAAACTAAAGTTTAATTTGACATCACCTCCTTATTCACCTATATTCCAACCCAGGATGCAGTAGAGACAGTGAGGCAATGTCTTCTAGGGGGATCACACCTCCACACTAAACCCACAAGAGATTTGCCTTTTGCCGGAACTTTGCCTTAACACTACATACTTTCAATTCATGGGAATGTTTTACCGACATAAACATGGTTGTGCCATGGGATCGTTTGTATCCCCAATAGTAGCAAACCTTTACATGGAGGACATGGGAAAGAGAGGTCTGAGCTCTTGTAAGGGAACAGCACCAAGTCATTGTTGGTACAGATATGTGGATGGCACATGGGTGAAAATCAGAAAACTAAGAAGTACAAGCCTCCATTGAGCACATTAACTCAGTGGACAAAAACATCAAGTTCACACGTGAGGGTGTCAAAGACAGCACGTTGCCTTTGTTGGACTGTGATGTCCACATTGCAGAAAACTGGGGCCTCCATGTCGGGGTTTACCGAAAACCCACACATACTGATCAGTACCTGCTTTTTGACTCACAACACCCACTGGAACACAAACTGGGCGTAATCAGAACCCTACAACACAGAGCTGATAATGTTCCTACCAACCCACAGGCCAAAGAAAAAGAGCATATGCATTTAAGGGAAAACCTCAAAACCTGTGGTTACCCAAGTCGGTCATTTGTGAAAGATGCATCCAGTTCCAGATATAAGAAGAACAGAGTGGATGAGGAGGAAAAAGGTGAAAGCGCAAACATTTTATCATTCCATATGCATCAGGTCTATCTAACAAACTCTGAATACTTTTTAATCAACACAACATCCTAGTATACTTCAAACCAGGAAACACCCTGGACGGGACTCTCGCTGCTGTCTTGGATCCGCTTGAACTGAACTCTCGCGGCTGTGTTGGAGCCACTATGGATTGAACTTTCACAGTATCATGTAAGACCCGCTCGACATCCATTGCTTTCGGTCCCCTAGAGGGAGGGTGGGGGGGGGGTTGCCCACATCTGAGGTCCTCTCCAAGGTTTCTCATAGTCAGCATTGTCACCCTGCGTCCCACTGGATGTGAATTCTCCCTGCCCACTGGGTGTGAGTTTTCCTTTCCCTTTTGTGGGTTCTTCCGAGGATGTTGTAGTCGTAATGATTTGTGCAGTCCTTTGAGACATTTGTGATTTGGGGCTATATAAATAAACATTGATTGACATTGATTGATTGATTGATTGATTGATTGATTGACCCTGAGACAGAGACAGGTGCATCCTAAAGACCGGACACCCCACACCCACAAAGACAATCTGTTGTATGCTATCTAGTGTTTTAATGAATGCCACAATTCATATATTAGGGAACCAAAACAACCACTAAGCCTACGCATGGCACGGCATAGACGGGCAAACTCTTCAGGCCAAGACTCAGGTAGAAACATGCACTCCTTTGAGAAACAAAATTACAGATTCTGGACAGGGAGGACATATGGTATGAAAGAGGAGTGTTGGAAGCCATCTATGTCAGCAGGGAATTACCATCCCTGAACAGAGGAGGGGGTCTGCGACACCAACCGTCTCACACATAAAACACTGTCCTTTAAACCATTCCCAAAAGACTGCAATTTAGCCTCCAACAAATAACAGGAGTTAGAAACATTCTGGTACAGAAGCTGACCAGTATGCCATTTGTTTAAAACTGATTGGAATGCTTACATGGGGGATTCCGTCTATTTTGGAGTGGTAGTAGTCAATACACAGCGTTTGTTCTGGAACACAATATCTCAATGCTAACAAAGGGAAATTTCACTTCAACACACAGTCTTAGTAAATCACACGCAACACACCCACTAATAGCACACGCTATTTTATACATTCATCATGCTGTTTAGTGCGTTGTATATGGATCTTAGTAAATCAGGCCCATACTGTAGCCAACAACCAAATTCTATGAAGAAGGCAATGTTACTACCGTATTAGCACATTTTTGACTGCCCCCTCATATATGCCTGACTAGAACCGGCTCTGTTACCGTGTGTATTTAAGGAAGCAGTCAAAGTCATCCCTTACATACCATGTTCAATTCAACCTCCAGCCCCCAAGGGGTGGTGTCTCAGATTTAGAGCTGTCTCCTCCTTTCTCACCCAGCCACCTGCACACACACACACACACACACACACACACTCAAACACACACACACACCCCTGCTGGCACTGACCCATCTGGTTTCTTCCTACTTCTGTGCTTTCCCCATGTCTGATAAAAAGCCAGAGACGGTTAGCAGCCAAAAATACATTTAATTACCCGCCAGCAACCCACCAACCTGAAATAGCCAGACAGACAGGCAGATGGTCAAAGAGACACCGACACATTTTTGGTGCTTTCTGGCCTTTTCCATCATCTTGTCACCTGTCTAGCCTTGACAGTGTAATGTAAGGGTCCTAAGGCCACGGGGAGATTTCACTGTGTTTGCACATATAGAGTGCAAAGTTTAAATACAACCAGGGACATGCACTGTGAACACACAGCCTTAGTGTAAGGCTGGTTACGTATCTGCAAAAAAAAAAAAGGATATTTCTCCAAGATGTCCTGTTCTTACACTTAAGCCGTCATAAAAGCATTGAAAAGACAGTGACAAGCCCATCTGTCTGTGAACATATTGCACAATGAATCATTTGTAAAGCGTAAAGAGTGGCTGATGGGTCACCTCTCAACGTAACCCAAATAATGGGTGAGCAGAATGAATATTTGAATATTAAATGTTTGGAAATATAACAATTGCATTGCTGAAACTAAAACTAATCCCATTATACATTAATATAGTAGGGGAACAAACAAAAACATTTTACGCACATGTTAAGAAAAAGTAATGAAGAGATGTTGTCAGATGTCAATCAGCTGAAACAAGGTGGTTTGAAAAATTATCAATGTGAAGTTTGTGACTCATTAAAAGCATTCAACGCTATTGTTTGCTCTAATTTTAAACAATAAATATCACCAGTGCAGCAAAATGCATCAAAAAATGTTATTGTGTCTATTGGAAAACAAACTCTTAAGTTTTCAGAAGCATTAGTCACAGAGATTCCAACCATAGGGAACAAAACACCAACCATTCATTTACAAAACCTGTTTCCATATGAGTTGGGAGATTGTATTACATGTAAATATAAACGGAATACAAATATTTGCAAATCATTTTCAACCCATATTCAGTTGAATATCCTACAAAGACAACATATTTGATGTTCGAATAATCATTAACTTTAGAATTTGATGCCAGCAACACTTGACAAAGAAGTTGGGAAAGGTGGCAATAAATACTGATAAAGTTGAGAAATGCTCATCAAACACTTATATGGAACATTCCACAGGTGTGTAGGCTAATTGGAAAAAGGTGGGTGCCATGATTGTGTATAAAAGCAGCTTCCATGAAATGCTAAGTAATTCACAAACAAGGATGGGACAAGGGTCACCAATTTGTAAGCAAACTGTCGAACAGTTTTAGAACAACATTTCTCAATGAGCTATTGCAAGGAATTTAGGGATTTTACCATCTACGGTCCCTAAAATCATCAAAAAGTTCAGAGAATCTGGAGAAATCACTGCACGTAAGCGATGATATTACGGACTTTTGATCCCTTAGGACAGGGGTCGGGAACCTTTTTGGCTGAGAGAGCCATGAAAGCCAAAGATTTTAGAATATATTTCCGTGAGAGCCATATAATATTTTTTAACACTGAATAAAAATAAATAATAATAATAATAATATTGGCCAGTTTGCGCCTACGGCCTCTCCGACCACCACCTATCATTCATTCATCATTCATTCACCAGTGTGACTGGCACCAGGGTAAAGGGTGAAGAGTCCTGCCCAAGGACGCAACGGCAGCAATTTGGATGTCAATAGCCGGGGAGCGAACCTGCAACCCTCAGGTTTCTGGCACTGCCGGTCTACCCAGTACGCCATGCCGCCCCTGAATGCATGCATTTTTAATTAATAACATTTTTAGAGTACATTAAGTCTCCTATTATTTTTAATATGATTTTTATTCTGAAGCTAACCAATAATAAATAAAGCATTTCTTACCAATAATGCGACTTCCTGAACAGGTGCGGTAGAAAATGGATGGATGGATTAAAATGCATGAGAATGTTTTATATTTTGAATGTTATTTTTAACACTGTGATTACCGGCAGAATTATTCATTACTTATTGTGTTAAGCAATGCCAACTAAGATTTATCTGAGAGCCAGATGCAGTCATCAAAAGAGCCACATCTGGTTGTAGAGCCATAGGTTCCCTACCCCTGCCTTAGGCGGTACTGCATCAAAAACCGACATCCGTGTGTAAAGGATATCACCACATGGGCTCAGGAATACTTCATAAAACAACTGTCAGTAACTACAGTTGGTTGCTACATCTGTAAGTGCAAGTTAAAACTTTACTACGCAAAGCCAAACCCATTTATAAACAATATCCTGACACGCTGCCGGCTTGGCTGGGCCCGAGCTCACCTAAGATGGACTGATGCAAAGTGGAAAGGTGTTCTGTGGTCTGACGAGTCCACAATTCAAATTATATTTGGAAACAGAGGACGTGGTGTCCTCCAGAACAAAGAGGAAACTAACCATTCGGATTGTTGTAGGCGGAAAGTTCAAAAGCCAGCATCTGTGATGGTATGGGGGTGCATCAGTACCCAAGGCATGGGTAACTTACACATCTGTGAAGGCACCATTAATGCTGAAAGGTCCATACAGCTTTTGGAGCAACATATGTTGTCATCCAAGCAACGTTATCTGCTTATTTCAGCAAGACAAGTGTTACAACAGCGTGTCTTCGTAAAAAAAGAGTGTGGGTACTTTCCTGGCCCGCCTGCCATCCACACCTGTCTCCCATCGAAAGTGTGTGGCGCATTATGAAGCGTAAAATACGACAGCGGAGACCCCGGACTGTTGAACGACTGAAGCTCTACATAAAACAAGAATGGGAAAGAATTCCACTTTCCAAGCCTCAACAATTAGTTTCCTCAGTTCCCAAACATTTATTGAGTGTTGTTAAAAGAAAACGTGATGTATCACAGTGGTGAACATGTCCTTTCCCAACTACTTTGGCACGTGTTGCAGCCATGGAATTCTAAGTTAATTATTATTTGCAAAAAAAAAATAACGTTTATGAGTTTGAACATCAAATATCTTGTCTTTGTAGTGCATTCAATTGAATACGGGTTGAAAAGGATTTGCAAATCATTGTATTCCGTTTATATTTACATCCAACACAATTTCCCAACTCATATGGAAACAGGGTTGGTACTATGCAGTCTGTTGTGTTGTGGGTCACTGGGCAATTCATGCTTCTATCTAAGTATTTCAACCTTCTATGTCTTCTATGTCCCCAAAACAATCATGCCTGACCGTTGACACAGACACTAAAAATCAGTGGTATTGTTGTCTAATAAAAATTATTATTAGTGTGCATGGGGCACTTTCCATGCGGATATACAATATCCGGAGGGATTGGCTAAACTGATCTGATCTCCAACAACACAATACAAACTTTGAGAAATGTTTTCATTGGATCAGACTTTGTGGGAGACTAAACCAACCGAATGCGAAGAGCATCAACAACTACAAAGCTGTGTGTTTGAAAATTTGTTCAAATTTAATGAAAAAATAACATTCAAGAAATCTCAGTTATAGCATTACAACCATACATTTAAAGGATAACAATTTACTTTCCTTTAGTAATTGTTTTGTTTTTGTCGATGACACCTGGCTTAAGTGTGTAGCTAAAGACCTACTGAAAAAAGGTATTGTTTATTTTATAAATGGTGAACGAAAAGACATAGCTTTATTATGTAGTAGTTTTGAATGTCGATAGTACTTGGCCGACCTCTATGTTTGTAGCTACAGGCCTAGTGAAAAATTTGTATTGCCTTTTTATTTCATTTTATTTTAAACATGGTAAAGAGGTATAGCTTGTGGTGGAATGTAACACTACTTACGTAACTTTCATCCTTTAATGTCGCAATCAGGGTGATTTTTTTTCAGAAAAATGTTAATCATTTCAAACTTTTTATTTATATTGCACGTTTCAGACATATAAAATGGAGCTTAAAGTGCTTTGCATTTCAAACCTATGAAATGTGTAGTAGGGTTGTACGGTATACCGGTATTAGTATAGTACCGCAATACTAATGAATCATATCCGGTACTATATCGCAATATGACACAACGACACAATATGTTACTGCATACGTACGCAGCTAAATTAGGAGTCTTTGTTTGTTCACTTACCACTAAAAGAGAAATTGTTTAGTATGTTCACTATTTTATTTAGGGACAAACCTGCAATAAGAAACATATGTTTAATGTACTGTACTATTTTTTTTGTTAAAATAAAGAAATTAATCAAATTGTTTGTGGTCCCCTTTATTTAGAAAAGTACCGAAAAGGATCAAAAATACACATTAGTGACAGATTTTTCTTCATTTCGCATCAACACGAACGTCGCAATTTCCGCTCTACGAAACACAAATTTTATGACTGTCATCAATTGGCTACATCTCTCAAGTTGTCCTGACATTCCTTCAGCACCTGGGATGGAGATCCGAGGACTGAAGGACGCCAGAAACAGTTTTTGACATAGTGTTATTGTCAAAAACATTCAAGGTTAATTCTTTACCAACATACTGACACATTATTTTTTCAAATGCCTGGTTCCTGCCAACTGCTATTTAGGGATGGGTTGAATGCAGAAAAAAAATGTTGTTTACAAGTCTTTGCAAGTCTGGTAAATAAATTTTTTTAAATGACTCATCTAGCTATATCTGGGTCATCAAAAAAGGACTTTGGAAATAATAAACAGATTCTAATGTGACCACTCCAACCCACAGTGAGATCACCTGACTGTTACAACTGAACTGAAGCTCTTTGTCTAAAAAGTCCAGTTGCGTTTGATGTAATCGTCTTAAGACCATTATGACCTGGATAACTGTCGATTCATACTTTCTCTGATAGTGCGCTGTTATGATTGCAACTGTATTAACAAGTCATTTGTGGCGGTCTAACATTTCAAGTTATACTATCCTGTCTGTGCAAGATCAATAAACACTATGCCACTATGAGTGTTTAAGACACTATGACAATTTGCATACCCAATTTTGGGTAGGCCTTCCTCTGGGCTAGATCTTTTTGTGTTTATCCCCCGTAGTAATGTCTCTGCGTCTGTGTTTTAGATCATATGCTGTATTATATGTTTGGTTGCATTTCAACACCAACACGGTATTTCCAACCGCAACCTGAGTAAAACCCTCATCCAAATTCAGCGCTGGGTCATTAAACACATCAGCAGTTATAGTAAGGAGCCACAGCTGTGATTTTTCATCTAATACAATGATGCATAATAGCTCCAGCCTTGTGGACAGAATAGCCGTACTGTACGCTCGCTCGCACACACAGACCGTAAAGGGCGACTTACCTCAGGTAGTCTAATCTTGGCAGCCGGTCTTGGCACATTCACGGTCTTTTACTATCAACACAGTAATACAGGGCCCTGGTTCTTACAGCGTGGAGCCAACATAATACGTCCTTGGATAAACTGAAATACTAACTGCATGCAGAAAGAAAAGTGTTTCCACTCACCTATTGTCCTTTAGCTAACAGAATAGTACATTTTCGGAAGACCATTTCTGGATTGTCTATTGTATGAGATCTGAGTGGGGAGCACTTTATCCTCAGTTTAACTGATCATCACAATTATTAATGGTTATGGCTGTGCTACTTTTGAGCAAAGTCCTACATTCAGGAGTAGCTTTACCATCAGTCTGCACACATATTAAAAAAATATCTTTGCGGACAGTACCAGCTCTGTCCACATTGGTTATGAGGACTACGGTGAGGAGAGGTGTCAGTTTTCTACTTGAAGATATTGCCAACAAAAAGAAGAGGAGCTTATTCAATCGTACTCCTTTTCCACCTCATAGGAATTTCCAACACATCTGTTCACTTCCTGTTTTCGATTTGAAACCCATTTGAAATCAATGATGAATAAACACAACAGTTCTCATGAATAAATAGTCACCGTATTTTCTGGACCACAGGGTGCACCGGATTATAAGGCGCACTGCCAATGATTGGTGTATTTTTGATCTTTTTTCACATTTAAGGCGCACCGGATTATAGGGCGCATTATAGGGGACATTATATTATAATTTTTTTCTATATTGAAAACACTTCCTTGTGGTCTACATAACATGTGATGGTGGTTCTTTGGTCAAAATGTTGCATAGATTATGTTAATGGATCATCTTCAAGCAAGTTTGTGACAGTTGTTTCCGAATGTGCCGTTTTGTGGGCGGTCTTATTTACGTGGCTCACCTTCAGCAGCGTCTTCTCCCTGTCACCTTTGTTGCAGCGGTGTAGCATGCAAGGACGGGGGGTGGAGGAAGTGTCAAAAGACGGAGCTATGTTATGATAACATTTAGACTTTAGTTAAATCAATAAGAGAGCAGCATCTCTTCATCCGGAAACAACAACACTGGAAATGTGTCCCGTGAAAAACTGTCCGACCGGAACTCTAATCACTAATGTTCCTTGGTTGAGTAATGTAAACCCACTACATCGGTATGTTTTAGCGCTTTCATGGCGAGTTTACTGACATATATAAGTAAGAACTTTACACTACTTTATATTAGAAATGGCAACAGTGGAGGATGAA
The DNA here is from genome assembly GCF_033978795.1 of Nerophis ophidion. Classification (NCBI taxonomy): domain Eukaryota; kingdom Metazoa; phylum Chordata; class Actinopteri; order Syngnathiformes; family Syngnathidae; genus Nerophis; species Nerophis ophidion. Next base: position 66,451,603 of record NC_084615.1, on the reverse strand, counting down.
TCTCCAATAACAAGAAGATTGAGAAAAAGAAGAAGCTTCTCAACTACGGAGTCGACACTGACTACAAAGGTGGTTGCCTGCAATTTTTCAGGATTCATGCAGATCCCAAATACAGATCAGCAGGTACCTGAAAGTAGCTTTTGCATAATATTGTGAAACAAAACGTTTTACACACACACACACACACCATAATAATACTCATATGTTTAATGCGACAATCCTTCAAGAGCTGCGGCTTCATAGCTTACCAAAGTCATCATAAAACATTTTCATAGATTTTTGAGCGCCGTGTGTAATGTTCTATATTTGCAATGGAACATTTAAAATGTTGGTGTTGTTTACTTGAGACGTATTGCCATCATAGTGCAGTCTATGCTTATCTCTTATGTTTGACTGCCATCTACTGGTCACACTTATCATTACACCATGTACCAAACAAAATTGTTTCGAGGTGGGTAAGCTCAACCAAACTTATTCCTTAGGCGCACAAGGTTACAAGGCGCACTGCCGAGTTTTGAGAAGAAAAAATGATTTTAAGTGAGCCTTATAGTTCGGAAAATATGTTAAGTTCTGATTGACATAATAAGATTACTATGATTATTTCATTTTCAATAAGGTTCAAATGTCTATCAGAATTCTTCTTCTTTGTACTTTGTAAACATTCTGAATTTGAGTTGTGTACTTGCATGACATTTTCCCTGATCATTGAGCGACCTAGCGTTTAGATTAAATCCTGGTATTAACTTTACAATCTCAGCTAACCACATAACTGAAAATACTACCTGGTTTGTAGCATGTGGAGCCCTGTTGTGCAGGGTCACAATGCTCTGCAGCATGCAATTGGTAGATTGCGATTGTTGTCTAAGGAAGATTTGTAATTTGTTATTGGTATGAAAATGTATTTTAGGCCCAGACATAGCTAAATCTAAATGTAATCATAAATGTGTACAATGAAATTATATGCAAATCTAGCTACTAGGGCTGTGAATCTTTGGGTGTCCCACAATTCAATTCAATATCGATTCTTGGGGTCACGATTCGATAATATATGGATTTTTTTCGATTCGATTCTCGATTCAAAAACTATATTTTTCCGATTCAAAACGATTCTGTATTCATTCAATACATAGGATTTCAACAGGAACTACCCCAGTCTGCTGATATGCTAGCAGAGTAGTAGATTTTTGTAAAAAGCTTTTGTAATTGTAAAGGACAATGTTTTATCAACTGATTGCAATAATGTAAATTTGTTTTAACTATTAAACGAACCAAAAATATGACTTATTTTATCTTTGTGAAAATATTGAATACAGTATGTTGTCAAGCTTATGAGATGCGATGCAAGTGTAAGCCACTGTGACACTATTTTTTTTATTTTTTATAAATGTCTAATGATAATGTCAATGAGGGATTTTTAATCACTGCTATGCTGAAATTATAATTAATATTGATACTGTTGTTGATAATATTCATTTTTGTTTCACTACTTTTGGTTTGTTTTGTGTCGTGTTTGTGTCTTCTCTCAATTGCTCTGTTTATTGCAGTTCTGAGTGTTGCTGGGTCAGGTTTGGTTTTGGAATTGGATTGCATTGTTATGGTATTGCTGTTTAGTGGTTTGTTGGATTAATTTAAAAACAAAAAAAACAAGCGATTTAAAAAAAATTAGAATAGATTCTGAATCGCACAACATAAACGATTCGATTCGTATTCGAATTTATTTTTTCCCCACACCCCTACTAGCTACAGTATCACTGTGATATGGATTGGCATATATTGTTGGGGTGTCAAACTCATTTTCAGCTTGGGCCACCTCATAGTTTTGGCTGTCTTGACAAGGCCACTTGTAACTGCGAAACATGTATGATATAACCATGTACATTTAAAAAATATTTGCCTTACTATATTAAACAATTGCCTATTCATTTAATTATTATCATTGCCTAACAACAAACCCTCTTTGACATCACAAGTCAGAATGACAAGCAAATATTAAATTTCAGCTATTGTATGATTTTATTTGAATAGCTTGTTGCATCAAAAATAAAATCATATTCAGTTAAGAATAATGGCAGCAGCATGCAGTACATTTTTATCTGTTAAAGTTAAAATACATTTAGCAAGAATGATGAAGTGTCTTATTATTTCCAAGCTTTCGCGGGCCACATAACATGGAGTGGATTGGCCAGATGTGGTAGTTGGGGGCGCTGTGTTTAAATGGGTAACAGTCGGGGTTGGACCAGCATAGGCAGACCTCAGCAATCTAACTGGAGAAAAGTCTGAACACAAGTCTTTAGTATAAGTTGCAGTTCATAAACTGGCTTTTTGTTCTTTGTTTTGACCAACCCCACTCATTTTAGTTGTTTGTACCACCCATTAAGACTTTTTACTCCTTTTGCCTCCCATCTGTGTATCATCCACCATATCACTAGTCCTGTCTTTCCTACTTGCCTGGCCGGGCCTTCAGGGTCATAAAAAAAGGGGCTGGGCAGATTGAACAGTAAATTAAATTAATGTTAGCCATTTGTCAATCATTTTCTTCCCTCTAAAATGATTAAAGCTGACGTAAGGAGTTCATTAAAACAAAAAAACATTAGACTCATTAAAAGGCCATTAAAACTATCGCAGACAGGTGATTTATGCCCGAGAAGGACTAGGAGAGGAAATGATTGGACAAGGATGAGGTGAGTTCGAATAGAAATAAATATTACAGTATAAGTGTAGGGAAGATGATGGGAGGATCGCCTGCTTATATTTGTAAACCGCAAACAGTAATCTGCAGAGGAACCTCCAAAGTAGATTACTGGGGACAATATTGCTGGATGCACATATGCCTGTCAGGACTGTGACTTGGATAGGTTTTGCTCCTTCTACGCAAAGGATGATTTGCATGAGCGAGACATGAATGTAAGTGTATATTGTTTTATTTATACACTATAATACAAAAAGGCAAAACAAAGGGCGCGCTCGGTGGCGGATAATAATCTATACTAAAACTTCAAACAAAAACAGCACAATGGCATGAATATCTACAGTACAATTAAACAGAAGATACTATCAAAGGCACAAAGAAAACCAAAAACTTGCACTGAGGCATAAATACAAAAAGTCTTAAGTGGCGTGGTCAAACAATAAACAGCGTGGCAAGGCATGAGGGTCTGGCAAGGAAAAGTAGGTGCGTGGTCATGAGGGTTCAATACAATCCAGTAGGTAATGTAGCCAGGCCGAGGAACGGAAAAGAAATGGCTTAAATACTAGCTGTGATTATTGGAAACAGGTGTGAGAGCTGAGGACCAGGGTGTAACTAGGAGACCAGGTGGAAACTAATGGGTTACTATGGAAAAAAACAAAACCAGGAAGTGCAAAACGGGAAACAAGAGTCCAAAAAACAAAACATAACATGATCAAACATAAAACCTGATTCACAGGCATGACAATGCCGAAATAATGTGCTGATATATTCCCTTATAACTTTGCGTGTAATTAATGAAATTAATCAAAATTCAAAAGTTTTGTTGTCTATAATGATACATATGTACGGAATAAACCACCTGGTGTTAGTACATCAGTTGAGGAAAATGAGTACATTAAATTAATAACATCTTGTGATTTGATTTTGATATTATTATTCATGTCATCTTCCGATTGATAAGAAGTTAACAACAATAGAAGCATTTTAAAACTCTGCCGGACTCAAATCCACCTATTTGATTGATGAACACTATCACATCATTTATTCAGAAAGAATAAGTAACGACAAAACGAAGATAAAATACTGTAACCGCAACATGTAAAATGTGTAAAACAAAACATCATGATTTTTACATTTTCCGAAAGTGCTAGGTCTATTTCAACCAAAGAAAACAATCTGTAGTTGTCTTTATTATTAAGTTGGGAATGGATATGTGGGCCCTGAGCTAAACTTAGTTTGACACTGCTGATTTAGAGTCTTCGTTTATCCTAGCATGTATGTTTTTGTAAGAAAATCGTTTATTCATAACTCTAAATAAATTATTTTTTCATTGCTTTTTTCAAAAATATTATTAAAGTTTCTGGCAATTAACAAAACGGAATGCCAACGTCATATTGTCTTAGCCTTATTATTTGCTTGCATTGCAGTTGCAATTTGCTTAAAAAAACACCATATTTGAACACAAATGCAATTTGGTGGTCAAAATGTCACAGAAGACACATTTTAAATGTTTTACAAAACTGCAAGTCATTGATTTGCTCAAAACATGTTACAGTAAGTATGGTAAGAATTAAGTGCACAATTTGAAAGTCTTTGCGATAATTTTATAAAAACAAAGTAAACTTACGATTAGATAATGTAGTAAACACACTCATAAACAACTTAACATAGTATATTGTATGAATTTGCATTTAGTCATTTTTAATTTAACCAGTTGCTTATACAAACAAGCTTCTTTACCTCTTCAGATGACAATGCTGATCACTTGTTGTGATTACTTACAGATGTACAATGTTCTCCAGCAAGCAAAATAAATTCACATTAAGCCAGTAGGTGCAACTTGATGCGCTTGTTTGTGTAATACAGTTGGTTTCACCTTGCTGCAATTGTGCCACTCCAAGGTATTATACAACAGATCAGCTGTGGTGATATGAATGATATCTTCTTGCAGGACTTGGTCTTCACAGATGTTGGATGTCCTGCATGCGGTGGCTGTCCATTTAGCAAAGGCATATCTTTACCTTAACTGTGCTCGTTTTGTTGACAACATTGACGCAGCTAAACTGTCAGCGTAGCGTTCGTCTCTGCTTCTTGTTGATGGAACATAAATTCTATCAGTGCCATCCTTAAGTACGTGTTTTGCTTTAAAATAGTATTTTAAACTTGCATGTGCGCTGATGACAAGAATGTTTGTCGCTGCAATACCTCAGTTTTATCAAAAGGTCGCTTTTCAAGCGAAATTGGCTGCCTCGCATCATGATCAAAGACTGTGTAACGATGCGCACGTCTTACGTTAACCCAGATGTGAAGTCCAAAGTTACTGGGATAGAATACAATCAAGCCAGCAACCTCTATTTGGAAAAAGTGGTAGAAGAAAAATAATTAGGTCTTGTTTCTTTTATCAGGATATTCAGTAGCCAGATATGAAGGTTGGTTGCTACAGTGCAGACCTGATAGAGGTTTCATTGTAGTCCCAGAATTTTATAGTTCCTTAAATCAAGAGCAGCCCACCCACAGTTTCTTATCCCAAATGCAGGACATTCCGACAACAAGGAGGTTTATGCGTTGGTCAGAGAATATGAGACTATATTAATTGTATTACAAAATTCAAGGATCCAGTGTGACAGTTACCTTTCCTAAATTATATACAATATTTTCCGGACGACAAGGCGCACTTAAAATCCTTTTTTTTTCTTCTCAAAACTCGACAGTGCGCCTTGTAACCCGAGGCGCTTAATGTACGAAATAATTCTGGTTTTGCTTACCGACCTTGAAGCAATTTTATTTGGTACATGGTGTAATGATAAGCGTGACCAGTAAATGGCAGTCAAACATAAGTGATACGTGTAGACCGCGATATGATGGCAATATGACTCAAGTAAACAACACCAACGTTTTATATGTTCCATTGAAAATATAGAACTTCACGCACGGTGCTCAAAAATCTATCAAAATGTTTTAGTACGACTTTGATAAGCTATGAAGCCGCACCGCTTGATGGATTGTCAACATTAAACATATGAATATTATTATGGTGTATGTATAAGGCAATATTATGTAAAAGCAACTTTTCTTACCTTCTGGTACCTGCTGATCTGTATTTGGCATACATCTTGAAAAAGTGCGCGCTTCCGCCAAAAAACTCAGTGGGCTTAATTTGGCCCACAAGTCCGACTTTGGGCACCCCTGGTCTAGAATTTCCGAAACATAGAAAGGTATTTAAAAGAAAAAAATACTTACAGTACAACATCTTACATAACAGCTGAGTTACTTGCAGCTACAGGCATCTGTTGTATAAAAGGGGAGAAGGAGGAGCGATCGAGGAAGGAAGGAGTTGGAGTGTCCGCAGCAGATGGAGCAGTGCCAGACGAGGAAGAACGACTAAGAAGAACCGACCACAGCGACGAAGACGCGGCAGACTGAAGGCGAGAGAGGAGCGAGCAGGAAGGAGGAGCGGCTGAAAAGCGATCCGATCGAAAAGACGAAAGCTTTATTGAAAAATAAACTTCTTAGCGATGCCCTTCATCAATGGTCCATGCAACCCGCTCGATGGCGGCAGGAAGCCGTTCATAAATACATTCGCTTTGCATTTAACAATCATTATAGTTATCATAATCAGCTCGGTTCCTTGTACTCTACTTCATAAAGTAAATGTAAAGTGTTTATTACTTTTGAAAAAAAACAATTCTGGCTGGCTGATATATTGTGTAAATTTTTATGGTGTGTTCTGATTGAGTCCTCAACTACCATATAATAAGCAGGCTGAATATTACATTTTATTAATTAATACAGAAGTTGCCATGCAGCAATATGGAGACCATTAACTTGTACAACATGTAATGTGCCGAAGATCAGAAGCATTTAGAAATATCACAGATTACATCTGGGATTGTTTATTGTTTATTGTTTATTGAGGATCCCTATTAGCCGACACACAAACGCCAGGCTAGTCTTCCTGGGGTCTTTTTCAAAAGTTCAATGTAAAATAATTATACACCGATTCCAGTTACAAAACCTACACAAATCCAATTACAAATAAAATAAAGGAAAAAAAAAAAGAAGAAAAAACATTCTCAAAATAAAATAAAACAAAAAAACATTACACAAATCCCGTTACAGAACATACGCAAATCTCTAAGTTGTCCTCAGACGAGCCTTCCGTCATTGCTTCCAGTCATCCCGATTCTCCAAACATTTGGCCAGATCCTTGGTACTCTGAGCTCCTGAGTATGTCCACGTATGTTAGTGTGGGACAACCGATGCCCATGTGTTGATTCCTACAGCACCAATTTGCTGGCTGGAAAATCCAGTCACATTAAACAAAAGAAAAAAGGTAAAGAGAGAGACAGAAAAAAAAAGTTTTCAAACTGATACCATGAAAGAATAACTCTTAAGTCTCAGATTTATCCCCTGAAAATATCTGTGTAGGGTACATTTATTAATTTGTTTATTAATAATGAAAAATTCTACCAATCTGCAATTAGCACAGTGGGATAAAATGGTTAGTACTCGTGCCTCACAATAAGAAGGTCCTGGGTTCGATTTCCAGGCTCGGGATCTTTCTGTGTGGAGTTTGCATGTTTTCCCCGTGACTGCAGCAACCCTGTAAGTGACAAGCATTAGAATATATGTATGTATGTATATATATATATATATATATATATATATATATATATATATATATATATATATATATATATATATATGTATATATATATATATATATATATATATATATATATATATATATATATATATATATATATCCAGAATTCACATTGTAGGAATTTCAAATAATTCATTTGGAAATTATGGTGGAAAACAAGTATTTGGTCCCTTCAAACAAGGAAGATCTCTGGCTCTCACAGACCTGTAACTTCTTTTTTAAGAAACTCTTCTGTCCTCCACTTGTTACCTGTATTAATGGCACTTGTTTGAACTTGTTATCTGTATAAAAGACACCTGTCCACAGCCTCAAACAGTCAGAGTCCAGACTCCACTATGGCCAAGACCAAAGAGCTGTCAAAGGAAACCAGGAAAATAATTGTAGACCTGCACCAGACTGGAAAGAGTGAATCTACAATAGGCAAGCAGCTTGGTGTGAAAAAATAAACTGTGGGAGCAATTTTTAGAAAATGGAAGACATACAAGACCACTGTTAATCTCCCTCGATCTGGGACTCCACGGAAGATCTCATCCCGTGGGGTCAAAATGATCATGAGAACAGTGAGCAAAAATCCCGGAACCACACGGGGGGACCTGCTGAATGACCTGCAGAGAGCTGGCACCAAAGTAACAAAGGTTACCATCAGTAACACACTACGCCGACAGTAAATCAAATCCTGCAGTGCCAGGCATGTCCCCTTGCTTCAGCCAGTGCATGTCCAGGCCCGTCTGAAGTTTGCCAGAGAACACATGGATGATACAGCAGAGGATTGGGAGAATGTCATGTGGTCAGATGAAACCAAAATAGAAGTTTTTGGTATTAACTCAACTCGTCGTGTGTGGAGGAAGAAGAATACTGAGTTGCATCCCAAGAACACCATACCTACTGTGAAGCATGGGGGTGGAAACATCATGCTTTGGGGCTGTTTTTCTGCTAAGGGGACAGGACGATTGATCCGTGTTAAGGAAAGAATGAATGGGGCCATGTATCGTGAGATTTTGAGCCAAAACCTCCTTCCATCAGTGAGAGCTTTGAATGGTTGACCAAATACTTATTTTCCACCATAATTTACAAATAAATTATTTAAAATTCCTACAATGTGAATTCCTGAATTTTTTTTCACATCCTGTCTCTTACAGTTGAAGTGTACCTATGATGAAAAATACAGACCTATGTCATCATTTTAGGTGAGAGAACTTGCACAATCGGTTGTTGACTAAATACTTTTTTGCCCCACTGTATATATATATATATATATATATATATATATATATATATATATATATATATATATATATATATATATATATTTATATAAGTGCATGCACAAAACTAATGTTGAGCTAAACAAGCTTCTACATGCATGCTAATGTACTGTGCTCAAAAAGTGTACACAATTGCTGCCCAGTCGAGTTGGTGTTTTGAACCGCAAGTGATCTTGTTAGCTCATTAATTGTGTGTGGAACTGCCAAATGTTATGTCAAGGTTGTTTTTATGTCTAACTATCCAGCTGACACGGAATCACTTTGATTTAGTGGCAAACATTGAGCTAGTTAGCTGTCTGCAACCGTGAAAAAAGTTTGTGTGCGAGTCTATGTGTGTGTGTGTTTGTGTGTGTGTCTGTGTTTGTCTTTCAATGTGAGGGATTTAGTAGCACACGGAGAGGTCGTCAGGAAAGTTAGTCGTGCATTTACAGTAATTTGCAGTCAGGCTTGCTGGTGTCTGCTCTAATTAATTAAAAATAATCAACAAATGTCTTTACTTTGACATTTTTTATATTCTGCTGATTGGGCTTTTATTTCCAAATAACCCCTTTCAATTTGTTTTTTGATACATCCTACACTTTGTAATGTTTGGGCCACAAAACACATTATGGCTTTAAAGTCTTCATGAGGTATTAAAATGCATTACTATAGTTGGAAACAAATAAAAACTATCCATTCATCCTTTCTTTCTCTACCGCTTGTCCCTCTTGGGGTTTCGGGAAAGCGGGGTGGGGGGGCTGGAGCCAATACTGAAATAATACAATTAATTATTTAATTATTTTTGATTCATTTTTTGCCAACGTTCATCCATATTAGGTTTAAAATAATTTTACATTTATTGCACCTACAAATGAGGCATATTGATGCAATATGTACAAATAGCATATTAGCATTGATTAGATTGCAGTCATGCACTGAACCAATACGCCTGGTTAACACACCAACAAGTCAATAACATCAACAAAGCGCACCTTTTGCATTCACGCACAGTATAAAACTTTTGGTGGACAAAATGAGACAAACAAGGAGTGGAAGATTTTACATGTAAACAAATTGTTGCGTCACACTCCACGCTATGGTAAGTTCAAGATCCGCCAAAATTAGTAGGACAAAACAATGTTCACCAAATACTCTCATCAGTGAAGCATACACACAAACTAATTGCACAGTGGGCTTTCTAACAATTAGGAAGGTTTGTGTCATGTTTGTCCTTAAACAAAACATGGCATATTGTTGCCGGATTCGATTCTCCGTGGATGCGTCAGCAAAAACACAGCAAAAGAAAAGAACTAAGAAATTTATTAACTCAAAACAGGCTATAACAAAAACACTGGTGTAAATGGAAAAGGCAAATAAAGGCGCTAGCATGGAAAGCTAGGGAAAGCTAACCGAAACACAGACACTTGGCACGAAGGCACTAAAAAGGGAAACACAAAACAACTAGCATGAAAGCTAGGAATAAAATAAAGCTTAGCGTGAGAGCTAGCGAGATTGAGAGTGAGAGACAAGTCATAAGCAGTTGCATGAGAACAAACTAAGATCCGACAATGAGTGAACGGAAAAGGCTGGCTTATAAAGGGAGGTGATTAGTACAGACAGGTGTGCAGGAACCAAGAGTAGCAGCTGAAACTAATATGTAACCATGGTGACGGACTAAACAGGAAATAAGAGGGTCAGACGGAGAATGAGACAAAAATGGAACAATAAACAATAAAATGTGAAGATCCGTGTAACGAATGGCAACACCGCCATCTTTTTCCATTGAATGAGAGCCACGGGTTCCTGACCCTCGGATTAGACAGTTGATGTGCAAGTTCAATTGGTTAGTTTATTAGCATAAATGTAGAATGTAGAAAGATTTGCACATGTACGAAACCTTTATTGTCATTGTAGTCAAGACGTACAACCACCGCAGCAACTTCGTTCGATAAGGAGCACAGAAACTGTTGAGTCAGAGGATTGACAATGAGACAAGGTCATCGTACACAAATCAGTCTTTTAATGGTGTCTACAAAACAGCACTTTATAGCAAGACTCACACATGCACACTGTAATGCGGTCAACTTGACTCTCTTCTTCCCTCTTGGTTTTGATCCAACCAGCAGGCAAACGCCACTTCCCCCTATAGCCAAACTCTTAAATCACAGCTCAGATCCATACACAATATTGTACTGCCGTTCCTACAATATCATACAAACAGACGAATACAAAAATATGTACATATGAATGGATAAAATGTAAAAAAACTGCCATAAATTCAAAAATCATGTAAGTAAGTAGATGGGTTGTTGGGTAGTATGAGTTGTTTTTTTCCCTTGGCATCAGTCTGGACACCCTCTCCAGGGGCCAAGGCTTAGACCGATTTAATTTTTTCCTCAACCCCCCATCCACCATTGTTTAACTGTATCTTACATTTTTTGTAAGGGGCCCCGGAAGTTGGCAGAAAACGTCAGCGATCCTGTTCTGTCTCCCTGTAAAGTTTGTCTGATCTTGAATGGGATTGTCCATCCATCCATCCATTTTCTACCACTTATTCCCTTTGGGGTTGCGGGATGCGCTGGTGCCTATCTCAGCTACAACCGGACGGAAGGCAGGTTACGCCCTGGACAAGTCGCCACCTCATCGCAGGGCCAACACAGATAGACAGACAACATTCACACTCACATTTACACACTAGGGCCAATTTAGTGTTGCCAATCAACCTATCCCCAGGTGCATGTCTTTGGAGGTGGGAGGAAGCCAGAGTACCTGGAAGGAACCCACGCAGTCACGGGGAGAACATGCAAACTCCACACAGAAAGATCCCTAGCCCGGGATTGAACCCAGGACTACGCATGAACACCTCCGCCACCGTGCTGCCCTTGAATGTGTGACGCTTATCTGGCATTGTGGCTATGCGGTTGCGTTCTCTCGTTGATGCAGGCGGAATGGACACAGCGGGAAGGTAAGAACTGATGATTTATTTATATTACAAAACAGACTAGGAACAGAAAACACTTGCACAAAAGCACTAGAGACATAACCAACAGAACTAGCGTGGGAGCTAAAAATAACTGAAATCGCTAGCATGTGAGCTAGGTTAACAAACACAGGAATAGCGTGGAAGCTAACAAATACAAAGTCTTTACCACAAGCGGGGATAGCGACGTCACCTGTTGCATTGGACAGCAAATTAGACTGCGAGGACGAATAACAAACAAGGGCAGGCTTAAATATGGACAGAAATTAGGAGGCGGTGAACGTCAAAAACACAAGGCTGGTGACACTAATACGTAACTCTGACAACAGAACAAAACAGGAAGTGCCACCAGGAACTAAGGTAGACAAAATAACAGAACAAAACCAGAATATGCCATGATCCTAGTAGCGGATCATGACGGAATGGGATTTTACCCTAAAGTATTTCTGATTCTGATTCTGATGCAGCTCACGTACCACTAGTGGTACGCGTACCACCGTTTACAAATCCCTGTGCTAGGACATTCCCCAATATGCAAAATCGGCATTATTTACATTGCGTACTATCATGTACAAATACTATATTTTCTTATGGACATTTATTGACACAATGTTTGTGCTTTCACAGTTGTTATTTTACATGTTGTTAGAGCCTTGTTGCCTTTTTATGGCAACTTTGCACATACTGTTATGTTAAAATATTAAGATTCCTGTATGTAATATATGGCCCATCTAGTGAAAGAGAGGTACATGGATGAATATACAACACATTGGAAAAGCATGAGAAATAAGGCCATTGTAACTTTGTGTCACATCTTTGTTGATGTAACACAAATATGTAAATAAACCAAAGCCAAATCGCCTTTGGCCAGCATGTTTCCTGACACAAAATGAATGGTATTCGCGGCCATCTTGGTTTTAAATGAATTAGCCGTCACTGTCATCATCAATCAATCAGTCTATCAATCTCGCCTTGCCTGACACCACCGCCATTGCAGCATGCATTATGCAGCAGTGGTCAACTTCCACGGCTATTTGAAAAAGGGACACAAACGACTCATTTAGGAGGCATGAGTTTGTGAAGAACTTCAAAGCACCTTCAGTAGTCTTGTGAAGTGTTAAGGTTCGGCTGACAGCAAATGTGAATCAGCGGCAGCATGAATGACTTTAGTTTCCGCTGAGAGTCATCGGTGCCTTTTGAACATCCAAACAGCAATGCTTCAGGTTAAATTATTCTTGCAGTCTTTCTTTGGTCACTGCTCATTCTGTTACTGGAGGAACTACAAAACTGGGAGTAATCCCTACAGGAAGGGAACATTTACCAATGGCTTTACACAACATGGTTAAAGTAAGACAAAAATATACTGCCGGAAATCGGGCCTCTTCCAATTTGCTTCAATCCAACCAGATTTCTGCCAATGTGAGTTCAGTATTAACAGACGTGTCGTGTAATTGCATCAACATATGCTGACCAATGACATATACCAATAATGCACCTGGTCCGGCATATATAATGAAGTACATTAGTGGTGCCTATACCGTATATCAAGAACAAGAAAGTTTGATCATATTACGCCTGTACTGGCTCACCTGCACTGGCTTCCTGTGCACTTAAGATGTGACTTTAAGGTTTTACTACTTACGTATAAAATACTACACGGTCTAGCTCCAGCCTATCTTGCCGATTGTATTGTACCATATGTCCCGGCAAGAAATCTGCGTTCAAAAGACTCCGGCTTATTAGTGATTCCTAGAGCCCAAAAAAAGTCTGCGGGCTATAGAGCGTTTTCCGTTCGGGCTCCAGTACTCTGGAATGCCCTCCCGGTAACAGTTCGAGATGCTACCTCAGTAGAAGCATTTAAGTCTCAGCTTAAAACTCATCTGTATACTCTAGCCTTTAAATAGACCTCCTTTTTAGACCAGTTGATCTGCCGCTTCTTTTCTTTCTCCTATGTCCCCCCCTCCCTTGTGGAGGGGGTCCGGTCCGATGACCATGGATGAAGTACTGGCTGTCCAGAGTCGAGACCCAGGATGGACCGCTCGTCGGGACCCAGGATGGACCGCTCGCCTGTATCAGTTGGGGACATCTCTACGCTGCTGATCCGCCTCCGCTTGAGATGGTCTCCTGTGGACGGGACTCTCGCTGCTATCTTGGATCCGCTTGAACTGAACTCTCGCGGCTGTGTTGGAGCCATTGCTTTCGGTCCCCTAGAGGGGGGGGGGGGGGGGGGGGGGGGTTGCCCACATCTGAGGTCCTCTCCAAGGTTTCTCATAGTCAGCATTGTCACTGGCGTCCCACTGGATGTGAATTTTCCCTGCCCACTGGGTGTGAGTTTTCCTTGCCCTTTTGTGGGTTCTTCCGAGGATGTTGTAGTCGTAATGATTTGTGCAGTCCTTTGAGACATTTGTGATTTGGGGCTATATAAATAAACATTGATTGATTGATTGATTGATTGAAAATAATGATCTGCATTTTAACTAATGGGAGTCAGTCAACCTACTCAGTGGCCCAGTGGTTAGAGTGTCCACCCTGAGATGGGTAGGTTGTAAGTTCAAACCTTAGCCGAGTCATACCAAAGATTATAAAAAATGAGACCCATTACCTCCCTGCTCAGCATCAAGGGTTGGAATTGAGGGTTAAATCATCAAAAAATATTCCCGGGCGTGGCACCGCTGCTGCCCAATGCTCCCCTCACCTCCCACGGGGTGGAACATGGGGATGGGTCAAATGCAGAAGACAAATTTCACCACACCTGGTGTGTGTGTGACTATCATTGATACTTGAAATTTAACAGTACAAAACAACACAACACGTTATTTATTCTACAGAAGCCAAAACCAGTGAGGTTGGCACGTTGTGTAAATCATAAATAAAAACAGAATACAATGATTTGCAAATTTCTTTCAATTTATATTCAATTGAATAGACTGCAACGACAAGATATTTAATGTTCGAACTGAGAAACAATTTTTTCCAAATGATCATTAACCTAGAATTTAATGTCAGCAACACATTGCAAACAAGTTATTGATACCTGGCTTTCACTTTGCATAGTTGAGTTTGAACTTGCACTTACAGATGTAGCAGAATCAAATTCGGAATAATTTTTATCGTTAAGAACGGATTCAGGAACTAGAATTTTTTTCTCGGTGCAATCGCGCAACATAAAACACAAACAACACAGAATAAGTAATAACATGAACTGTAACTGAGCTGTTAGATCTTGTTACTATTCATGTGCATGATGGCCGAGGGGAAAAAACAGTTCAGGTGGCGGGTGGTGTGGGTCTGGATGGACCGTAGTCTCCTGCCTGAGGTGAGAGGGGAGAATAGTTTGTGTCCAGGGTGAGAAGAGTCAGCTGTGATCCCACCCAGACGCCTCCTGGTCCTGGAAGAGAACAGGTCCTGGAGGGATGGGAGCCTGCAGCCAATAACTTTCTCAGCAACACGCACGCTGCGCTGCAGTCGATGCTTGTCCCGGACTGTGGACCCGGTGAACCACATGGTGATGGAGGAGGTGAGGATGGAGGAAGTGATGGCTGAGTAGAACTGCACCAGCGTCTCGGTCGGCACCTTAAGTTTCTTCAGCTGCCGCAGGAAGTACATCTTGTGCTGGGCCTTCTTGATGAGGGAGCTGATAGTCGGCTCCCACTGTAACCAACGGTAAGCAACCAACTCTAGTTACCGACAATGTTTTTTTAAGTGTTCCTGAGCCCATGTGGTGATATCCTTTACACACTAATGTCGCCTTTTGATGCAATACTGACTGAGGGTTTCAAGGTCACGGGCTTTCAATGTTACGTGCTGTGATTTTTTTTCAGATTCTCTGAACCTTTTGATGATATTACGGACCGTAGATGGTGAAATCCCTAAATTCCTCACAATAGCTGGTTGAGAAATGTTGTTTTTGTTCACAAAGTGGTGAACTTGTTTGTGAATGACTGAGCATTTCATGGATGCTGCCTTTATATCCAATCATGGCACCCACCTGTTCCCAATTAGTCTGTTCACCTGTGGGATGTTCCAAATAAGTGTTTGATGAGAATTCCTCAACTTTCTCAATCTTTTTTGCCACTCGTGCCAGCTTTTTTGAAACATGTTGCAGGCATTAAATTCCAAATGAGCTAATATTTACAAAAAATAGCAACGTTTTCCGGGTTTGAATTTTAAGTATCGTGTCTTTGCAGTCTAGTCAATTGAAAATAGGTTAAAAAGGATTTGCAAATCATTGTATTGTGTTTTATTTACAATTTGCACAACATGTCAACTTAAATGGTTTTGGGGTTTGTAAATTAAATGTAATTTATTAGGGGATACTCTTTTTGAAAATGTATACTGTACACAGGCATGACTAGAGTTTTGTTTTGTTTGGACCATTAGTGGCTGCTGGTCTTTCAAACAGGCCCACTGCACCAAAGACCTCCAGAGAGCTTCCCTGGAAGTGGCTTTATTTTGCCCGTTTAGTCCAATCAGGATCTTACTTTATCACTGGAGCTTTAATGAGGTTTTGCTAAACGTCAAGGGTCTCAAACTCGTTTTTTTATTGAGGGCCAGACCATAGTTATGGCCGCCCTCAGAGGCCGATTGTAGCAGTGAATAATATATGAATATGAATGCAAGGGGATTGGCCTCATGGTCTTATTACACAATAGCCTAGAAATGTAATTATAATATTTTTATATACACTGTGGCTTTTGCGGGAAAAACTGGTACCTCAGTCACCGGAATTTTACTGTACAAGTTTATTTTTATTTTTTTTTTTGACCGTAAAACCTACAAATGTTATGTCGTTTTGTAAATGAAAAAAAAAACCAGCATAATAGGGTCTGCGATGAGATGGCAACTTGTCCAGGGTTTATACCGCCTTCCGCCCGGTTGTAGCTAAGATAGGCACCAGCGCCCCTGCGTACCCAAAGGGAATAAGCAGTAGAAAATGGATGGATGGAAGTATAATAGGGTTGTTGTTTTTTTATGGCAAAATTTTTGCAGCTAAGCTGCCAGTTTTTGACCATAAAATCTATCATCTATTTACAGTTAACAATTAGACGGTAATTTAAGTTAATACTTTAACAACATATTTTTGAAACGAATGTTCATGTTTTTTTCATCATTAGATACATGGACATTTATAAAAATATGCAACTGCACGCCGTACATGTATTTTTTTTCAGTGAAAATGGAAAAAAGGAATACTTTTAGTATGACAAAAATAAAGTACTTAATTATTTCCAGGCTTTCACAGGCTACATAAATGATGTGATGGGCCAGATCTGGCCCGCGGGACTTGAGTTTGCCACCTGATTGATTGATTGAGACTTTTATTAGTAGATTGCACAGTACAGTACATATTCCGTACAATTGACCACTAAATGATCACACCCGAATAAGTTTTTCAACTTGTTTTAAGTCTGATTCTGTTACGACTGGTTGGCATAGTGATGCCAAATTGGTCCCTTCGTGGATGCGTAGGCATGAACACAGCAACGGTAAGTTTAAATGATTTATTACACTTAACAAAAACAGACTATGAACAAAAACACTGGAGCTAACAGACAAAAATAAACCAAGGACGATAGCATGAAAGCTAGGAATAGAAAATACAAAAACTATACTTGGCACGAAGGACACAAAAGAGTAAACAAAAACATTCAGCATGAAAGCTGGAATATCAAGTGGCTTAGCGTAAGAGCTAGCGAGAAAATACATACGGGTAGAAGACAGTCGTGAATGTTGCTCGAAGGCAAATTAGAGTCCCAGAAAGAATAACGAAAAGGGACGGGCTTAAATAGGGGAGTAATCAAAAAGTGACAGGCGTGCAGAAACCTTGATTAGCAGGTGGGATCAATGAGCAACCGTGGTGACTGACTAAACAGGAAGTAAGAGTGTAGAACAACAGTGATACAACAACTGGAAGTATAAACCATATGTGGTGATCCAAGTAGCGGATCGCAACAGATTCCAAATGAATCAATTCATGGTAATTAGAAAAGCACATTACCTGTGCTTAGTAATGCTAAACATAGTCTTTGAAATAGGCACAATGTAGTACACTTTTAATGCAGTTCTAGGTCTACACATTTTTTTTTTACCAATATTGTATTTGCTATGTACAGGAAGAGTAGACGGCACATATACAACAAGGGCGTGGGATTTGGCTCTAAGTTTTGTGTGTATATATATATATATATATATATATATATCTATATATATATATATAGATATATATATATATATATATATATATATATATATACATATGTATATATATATATATATATATATAACAACCAATAATATAGCAAACTATGGTATGGAGTGTGACGGAGCCAAAATAATGTATATGTGTTAGACTATGTGTTAAGGAATTAACTACTGAGTGTTACCAGTGTGTTGAGCAAGAGGCAAGTCCAAAAGTGGCGGGACAGCCTAATAGATCTGTGAGACAAGCAGGAAGTAGTCGGGGGTATAGCGAGGCGTCGAACGTCCGTGTCCAAGCAGGAGGTCGAGAGAAGGGGTAGCTGCAAGAGACGAAAATGAGAGAAACACGAGACCAATCCTAGAAACACGTCGAGAGAAAGACCTTGAGCTTAGTTAGTTGGTTTACTGTACTTGAACAGAAGATTACGTTCTGACCCGGAACCCAGGTCTGCACTGGCTTAAGAAGCCCAGGAAGATCAACAACGACAGGTGCGCAGAGTGCTGATTGATTGGAGATGAGCGGCCGTGGGCATGTCCCGGGGGGCGCTCATTGATGAATGCGCCTTGTCATGCGCCAGCAGCCATGACAGTTTTACATTTATAGGGGAGTACGGTTTAGTCGTCAATGAGAAGTCACCACTGGTGTGTACCTAATGTTACAAGGTGTTACGCTTAGTTTGGGGGTTCGATAAGACAGAGAACCAGATGGGTAAAAAAAAAGAACAGAAGATACACAAAACCGATGAGTTTTAAAATCGTATCGAAATATATCATGTTATTACTCAGGTGTCCTATTAACTGACAGTGGTGTGCGCCCACCTGGTCTTTGTCCAAATGTTCTTTCTAGATGAGATATGTGATGGGAGTCCCCTGCAAAAATGCTCTGACTTGCACACTTCACACCTTGGCCCTCCATCCAGACCTTTGTGGATTCATAATTAATAACCTTTTGATGAATAATACATTTTCATCTCACCCGCTGCTGTAAAACAAAACTTTGTGGCGCATGACCATGGCCGCTCAGCTTGACACAACTGTTTGCCTCCTATCAGTGAAGCCTCGCTTCTCCTGCTGTCCTTGCCATACCTCCTGGATGGATTTTTTGATCCAACAAAAATTGTCTCCCCATCCACCTGCGTACCTCCATTTATTAGAAGCACTTTTCTTTTTTCTCCTCATACTTACTCGTCGCACCGCCTGCATTTAAGAGACGAGCCATTAATCAGCAAATAGTGCATTACCTTTGTAATTAACATTCAAGCGAGTTTCACCCAGTAATGTTTCATTAGTTTACAGTATATGCAAATAATTTTCAGCGATTGCCTCATTTGGTCTTTGAGTGCGATGATGTATTGGCCCACTGAAAAATACGCATGCACAATGCGCATGCATATTTGTGTGCTTATACCAATTTCATGAACTCTATCCCTCTGTCCTCCCAGCTCACAGGCACGTTTTATGTGCCACACACACACACACACATGCAGGCACATACACGGATATGACAGATGACTTGGCCATTTATTCACATGGTGGCTTTTAAATGGCATTAAACTGATGACTCAAATCTAACTAAGGCCCCATTTACAATTTAGGTAAATTAGACCTAACCTTTTCCATGTCCACACACAACAATACCACCGTTTAAGACCCTCGCCAGCCGGCGCAAAGCGACCTAGTACACATGCGTGGAAAATGCACACGTCATTGTCATCTCCAGTGTTGCTTTGTTTGCAAGTTCTCAAATGTAAATAATATCTAGTGTTGCGGTATTTCATTTAAAGGCCTTCTGAAACCCACTACTACCCACCATGCAGTCTGATAGTTTATATATCAATGATGAAATATTAACATTGCAACACATGCCAACACGCCCTTTTTAGTTTACTAAATTGCAATTTTAAATTTCCCGGGATTTTCGTCTTGAAAACGTCGTGTAATGATGACGTGTACGCAAGACGTCACAGGTTTTTAGGAAGTATGAGCGCTGCGCACACACACAGCTAAAAGTCGTCTGCTTCAACGGCATAATTACAAAGTATTTTGGAGATCTGTGTTGCTGAATCTTTTGCAATTTGTTCAATTAATATTGGAGAAGTCACAGTAGAAAGATGGAGTTGGGAAGCTTTAGCCTTTAGCCACACAAACACACGGTGATTCCTTGTTTAAAATTCGTGGAGGTGAAACTTTACTATGGATCAGAGCGCGGTCAAGCGTACATGAATCATGATGGAATGTCAACCAGCAGGTTTCGGTGAGAAAATTGTGGTTAAAAAGTCGTTTCTTACCGGAGAAAAGCTGAGCTTGTGCCGTCCATAGCTGCCGTCGACTCCCCTGAGACATTGGCGTCAAGACACCCGTGGAGACACCCCTCCGGCTGTCAGGTAATATTAAACTCACTAAAACACTAGCAACACAATAGAAAGATAATGATAAGTGAAGCATGTTTTAGATTTTATATATTTTGAACCTTGTTCTTGTTGTGATGGGGTAGGTTTGTATAAGCGTTGCTTCAACCTACACCCTTTCGGCTCAATCATTGCTCAAATGAGTGTTTTTTGTTTTGTTTTTCTTTTCTTGTTGTTGTTCTTTGTTTTATGTGAAGATTGCCGAAATAAAATACATTGATTGATTGATGTATTTCCCAGAATTATCCTAGTAAATGTGTTTAAAAACATCCGAATCCGTCCCATTGCAATCGCGATTTTTTTTTTTTTCTAGTCCGTCGCTATCAATATCCTCAACACAAATCTTTCATCTTGTATCGCTCAAATTAATGGGGAAATTGTCGTTTTCTCGGTCCGAATAGCTCTTTTTGTTGGAGGCTTCCATTAAAATCAATACGAATATGTGAGGAGCCCCCACACGTGTGACGTCATCGTCTGCGACTTCCGGTAGAGGCAGGGCTTTTCTCTTAACACCGAAAGTTGTGAACTTTATCGTTGATGTTTTCTACTAAATCCTTTCAGCAAAAATATGGCAATATCGCGAAATGATCAAGTATGACACAAAGAATGGACCTGCTATCTCCGTTTAAATAAGAAAATCGCATTTGAGTAGGCCTATAACTGGAATCCAGTGTGCTGTGGGGCCCTATTGTAATGAATCACACCTGAGACACCATAAATTATTTAAATCTTAATTAGACACGTAAACAATGTGATAAAGAACATTTTACATCAATCAAACAAGGGATTTAAATATCTGGTCAGGACACTCTTCACTCTTTTCAATCAATGTTTATTTATATAGCCCCAAATCACAAATGTCTCAAAGGACTGCACAAATCATTACGACTACAACATCCTCGGAAGAACCCACAAAAGGGCAAGGAAAACTCACACCCAGTGGGCAGGGAGAATTCACATTCAGTGGGACGCCAGCGACAATGCTGACTATGAGAAACCTTGGAGAGGACCTCAGATGTGGGCAACCCCCCCCCTCTAGGGGACCGAAAGCAATGGATGTCGAGCGGGTCCAACATGATACTGTGAAAGTTCAATCCATAGTGGCTCCAAGACAGCAGCGAGAGTCCCGTCCACAGGAAACCATCTGAAGCGGATCAGCAGCGTAGAGATGTCCCCAACCGATACAGGCGAGCGGTCCATCCTGGGTCCCGACGAGCGGTCCATCCTGGGTCTCGACTCTGGACAGTCAGTACTTCATCCATGGTCATCGGACCGGACCCCCTCCACAAGGGAGGGGGGGACATAGGAGAAAGAAAAGAAGCGGCAGATCAACTGGTCTAAAAAGGAGGTCTATTTAAAGGCTAGAGTATACAAATGAGTTTTAAGATGAGACTTAAATGCTTCTACTGAGGTAGCATCTCGAACTGTTACCGGGAGGGCATTCCAGAGTACTGGAGCCCGAACGGAAAACGCTCTATAGCCCGCAGACTTTTTTTGAGCTCTAGGAATCACTAATAAGCCGGAGTCTTTTGAACGCAGATTTCTTGCCGGGACATACGGTACAATACAATCGGCAAGATAGGCTGGAGCTAGACCGTGTAGTATTTTATACGTAAGTAATAAAACCTTAAAGTCACATCTTAAGTGCACAGGAAGCCAGTGCAGGTGAGCCAGTACAGGCGTAATATGATCAAACTTTCTTGTTCTTGTCAAAAGTCTAGCAGCCGCATTTTGTACCAACTGTAATCTTTTAATGCTAGACATGGGGAGACCCGAAAATAATACGTTACAGTAATCGAGACGAGACGTAACAAACGCATGGATAATGATCTCGGCGTCTTTAGTGGACAAAATGGAGCGAATTTTAGCGATATTACGGAGATGAAAGAAGGCCGTTTTAGTAACGCTTTTAATGTGTGACTCAAAAGAGAGAGTTGGGTCGAAGATAATACCCAGATTTTTTACAGAGTCACCTTGTTTTATTATTTGGTTGTCAAATGTTAAAGTTGTATTATTAAATAGAGGTCGGTGTCTAGCAGGACCGATAATCAGCATTTCCGTTTTTTTGGCATTAAGTTGCAAAAAGTTAGCGGACATCCATTGTTTAATTTCATTAAGACACGCTTCCAACTGACTACAGTACGGCATGTTGGTCAGCTTTAGGGGCATGTAGAGTTGGGTGTCATCAGCATAACAGTGAAAGCTAATACCGTATTTGCGTATGACGTCACCTAGCGGCAGCATGTAGATGCTGAAGAGTACAGGGCCAAGGACCGAACCCTGGGGAACTCCACACGTTACCTTAACATAGTCCGAGGTCACACTGTTATAGGAGACGCACTGCATCCTATCAGTAAGATAAGAGTTAAACCATGACAGGGCTGAGTCTGACATACCAATTCGTATTTTGATACGCTCTAATAAAATATTATGATCGACGGTATCGAAAGCAGCGCTAAGATCGAGGAGCAGCAACATAGATGACGCATCAGAGTCCATCGTTAGCAATAGATCATTAGTCAATTTTGCGAGGGCTGTCTTTGCCTTCACTTTAATTGTCCATTTGTTTTTGGTGACTTTATATACTCTGGACCTCGACGTTAAGTCCGTGACATACATGGCGGACAATCACTTCCGAGTTACGAAACCGCTTTATTATGAAGCAGGCTGTGACGCGTTCTTTCTGACGTCACTTCCTCTCCGCCCTCAGTTTGTAAACGATCAATGAGTCCTTACAAAGCTAAGTGCCGGAGATTCAAGAATTACACAGCTGACTTAGCCGTTGTCAGGTTCAAACACTAATGACATCTATTAAACAAGACAAGAAGCAAGCAATTAAACAGAGACAGAATTAAATTTGGCTCAATGAAGGAAAACGTCTGGACTTTACTCTTTGTACAGTTCCACCACGCTCTGATGAAAGATTGTACTCATCCTCTTTTATTTGGATGAGTACATGGCAACAGCTGTTTCTAAGGGAGAGGGTCATAAACAGCCATTGCCTTTGATTACAAACAGTTCCAAGAAAAGGTTGTAAAACAGTTCAAAGAAGAGATCGCCTGCAGGGGAGTCTGGTCCTGCTTCCTCTCCACTTTTGTAGTTTTCGGGTCATGACAAAATCTGTGGATTACAATACATCAAAGAAACAGAACACCTTCATGTTGCTTCCCATCCTACACAGTGGAGTTTTACAAGCCTTCTTCTTGGTAAGATCAAAGACAGCTTTTGTCTTCTCGCCAGGAACTCATTGCAACACAAAGTTTTGTGATAACTTAGACACAATTTTCTGACACCCGTGTAAAAAAATTGTGGATGAAACAGGGCTTGGCTAAATAATTATTCGTTTAAGGGGTTAAACAACTTAGTGTATACATGGCCTAACTATAAATTCCCTACAATTCATCACACCTGAGATGAGTGTCAAAATAGCTTGGTTAAATTGTTCCATAGTTAACATTAAAATAAACCAAGTAATTTTTGTGGGTTGCACCTCAAATTTATTTCACCCACGTTATGTAATACTTAAAAAATAGCTTTAAACCATAGTTCTTTGAAAAATCTAACTGTCAACAAGCAGGGATCCATTTGACCTATTTTTAAGTACTTCATTGTGTATTAATGTTAAAAACTCTATACTTGCTAAGTTCTTTTTGTTTTATGTATTTATTTATTCACAAATTAAAAATAAATATTTAATATGTCATTACGTATGGATTCCTGACATTGTTAATGGATTCAGCAAACAGCGGTGTTTACAGATGTAAGAAGACACAATCCCAAAAATGGTGAAGCACAAACTCAAAATAATATTTCACCTTTAAAGCTGCGGTAGACCTGCAGGGATTAAAGCAGACACATTTAGTACTTCTGAACAGAAAAGGCATGTGATGTGCTCCCACTGAAGTAAAGCGAATGTTAGATCTGGAAGAGAATTATTTGTTGTGTTTGACAGCGTCGAACGGAAGAAAACTCAACATGTCAGTGCTCAAGTATGCATGTCAAAAAAATAAAATAATAATACTGAATTCTTACAGTCATGATGAACAAACACATCATTACTAGAATATGATTAGGAATGTGATTAGGGCTGTAAAAAAATAAATAAAAAAATGTTAAAGGCGGTGAAATTTTGTTCCATCTTCCATCCATCCATCCATTTTCTACCGCTTATTCCCTTTCGGGGTAGCGGGGGGCGCTGGCGCCTATCTCAGCTACAATCGGGCGGAAGACGGGGTACACCCTGGACAAGTCGCCACCTCATCGCAGGGCCAACACAGATAGACAGACAACATTCACACTCACATTCACACACTAGGGCCAATTTAGTGTTGCCAATCAACCTATCCCCAGGTGCATGTCTTTGGAAGTGGGAGGAAGCCGGAGTACCCGGAGGGAACCCACGCATTCACGGGGAGAACATGCAAACTCCACACAGAAAGATCCAGAGCCTGGATTTGAACCCAGGACTGCAGGACCTTCGTATTGTGAGGCAGACGCACTAACCCCTCTGCCACCGTGAAGCCCTTTTGTTCCATCTTATCAAGTTGAAATATTTGCATGTCTATAATGTATGCACCTTGGGACAAGAAACAACTCTTTGCTATCAAAGGCATATCAAAAAGGCATGGCAGGGCCGAGCCAGTGGGTCCATGCTACATGTAAATTAGGGCCAAAAAAACCCAAAAACATTCAAAGAAATCAGGTTGGTTATAATTATTTTTTTAATCAGGTAATTATCATAAAATCAATTATTAGATTATTTTTTTACTTTTATATATTTTGATATGAGATTAAAAAAAATTCCGATTCAAATCTTATTTTAAAATTTTTTTGACTTCCATATTTTTTTTCTAATTATAAACGTTTGCCCCGGATCTCGCTTCACAGGCATTTCAGTAACTGAGAGGGGCTGCTAATGAAGACAGACAGGCTAGGGGCTGTCCTCAATTATGATTCCTTCAATAGACATATGAACTAAAACAATTCAACGCAAGATGTGCAAACGTGATAGAGCGAACAAAGCTGATTTACTTACTATTTACACTTTAGGTTCAAATAATTTTCTTGGGCTATCTGTGTGTAATATATATATATATAAATATATATTGGCCCTAGTGTGTGAATGTGAGTGTGAATGTTGTCTGTCTATATGTGTTGGCCCTGCGATGAGGTAGCGACTTGTCCAGGGTGTACCCCGCCTTCCGCCCGATTGTAGCTGAGATAGGCGCCAGCGCCCCCCGCGACCCCAAAAGGGAATAAGCGGTAGAAAATGGATGGATGGATATATATATATTGATATATATATATATATATATATGTATGTATGTATGTATGTGTCTATATATATATATATATATATATATATATATAAATATGTATGTGTCTATATATATATATATATAGACATATATGTATGTGTCTATATATATATATATATCCATCCATCCATTTTCTACCGCTTATTCCCTTTTGGGGTCGCGGGGGGCGCTGGCGCCTATCTCAGCTACAATCGGGCGGAAGGCGGCTACAAGTCGCCACCTCATTGCAGTATATATATATATATATATATATATATATATATATATATATATATATATATATATATATATATATATATATATGTGTGTGTATATGTATGTGTCTATATATATAGACTTATATACTTATATATAGGCTTAGGGCCTTCTCTGTGGTCGGCCCTAAGCTCTGGAACACTCTGCCGCTCCATGTTCAAACTGCTTCCACAGTGGAGTGTTTTAAGTCTCGTCTTAAGACCCACTTTTATTCTTTGGCTTTTAACACTACGTGAGTTGTGTGGTCCTCTGTTCTCGGTTGTCCTCTGTGTTTTTTATACACTTTGATTTCTATTTTACTGTTTTAATTGATTTTACCCTTTAAAATAGTTTTTAATCATATTTGTTTTTATATTGTTTTTATTGGTTTTATAGTTATTCTTTTTTTTTTATTCAGTCATTGGTGGAGCATAATATGTATATATATATATATATATATATATATATATATATATATATATATATATATATATATATATATATATATATATATATATATATATATATATATATATATATGTTTTTATTTTTATTTTATTTTATTTTATTTTTTACAATTGTTTTTAACATGGCTGTGCAGCACTTTGGAAACGTTATTGTTGTTTAAATGTGCTATATAAATAAAGTGGATTGGATTGGATTATACAGTATAATACACACATATATGGCACATACTGTATATGGCAGGGTGGTACAGGGGTTAGTGTATGTGCCTCATAATACGAAGGTCCTGGGTTGGATCCAGGCATCCATTTGACCTTTTTTTGTGGAGTTTGCATGTTCTCCCCGTGACTGCGTGGGTTCCCTCCGGGTCCTCCGGCTTCCTCCCACTTCCAAAGACATGCACCTGGGGATAGGTTGATTGGCAACACTAAATTGGCCCTAGTCTGTGAATGTGAGTGTGAATGTCGTCCGTCTATCTGTGTTGGCCCTGCGAGCTGAGATATATATATATATATATATATATATATATATATATATATATATATATATATATATATATAAACGTTAGGTCAGGAAAAAACACAGAGGCTTTTATATAATTTTCTAATTTTCAAACCACTGGTTCGGGTATGCTCACCCGATTTTGACTTATGCACAAATGTGTAGAAATCTGTAAGTGTTTTCATTTGTATATGAGTTGAAACACTTGGTCCGATACAGAGATTACAAAATGATGGAGTGAAAGATTGTGTGTGCGCATGTGTGTGTCTGTGCAGTCATTTTTAATGCCTTCTGTCAAAGACAAGGAATGAAATGGATGTGATGCATGTCAGAAATTTGTCATCACCACAACTCACGACAAAACTTAACAAAGGGGGACAAATCTTTTGTGAGTTTATGAATGCATGCGTGATTGCTGCATACTTTTTGCTGTGCCATTTATCTCATGTAGGGGTTTGATTAAAAATGATCCTACTGAAAAGATTGTTTTAAGCGTGCTCGTTTGTAATTATGATACATCAAAATGGGGTCAAAAACTGATGGAGGAGGGATCAACATTCTGTTACAGAATGCAGCAAATTTGCGATATAAAACACCAAACTCAATAAATGGTACAAAGTATGTTTAAGCTACCATTTTATATACTGTATACGGTATATTTGACAGTCACCTGAGGAGCATTACTGTAGGATTTTTTTGTAGGCTCTTTCACCAACAAGCTTTTAGAAGAGAGACGAAAAAGACAAAATAAAAGTCTGTCGTGTACAAATGTTGAAGTGTTTGTATGCAAACATGTCCTGGAGTGGGCTTACTCCAGTGGACAGGAACATGTGGACATGCATGTTTACAGTTAGGGCCGAATTCTAAGTACCTGTAAAAGGGATATTTTTCCAAATGACAACAGTGAAAAAATAATGTAAGACGTGATAAGAGATTTAAATATGGAGGTAAATAATAGACCACGTATATATATATATATATATATATATATATATATATATATATATATATATATATATATATATATATATACATATATATGTATATATACATACACTTGTATATATACTTATATATGTATACATACACACATGAATATATATATATATATATATATATATATATTTATATATATATATATATATATATGTATATATATATACATATATATGTATATATACATACACTTGTGTATATACTTATATATGTATACATACACACATAAATATATATATATATATATATATGTATATATACATACAGATGTATATATACTTATATATGTATACATACACATAAACACACGCACACACACACACTTCTATATATGCATATATATATATATATATATATATATATATATATATATATATATATATATATATATATATATATATTTATATATATGTATACATACAAGGGCTGTCAAACGATTATTCACATTTAATCATATTGTTCATAGTTAGCTCAAAATGAATTACATAGTCGGCTCATTTTCAAGTTTTAACCCCATGAACAGACAATTAATTTCCTTCAATGAAATGTCTTTTAAACATTTAGCTTTTTTAAACGGTTCATCACAAAAGGGACAAACACCTTTTAATGACAATTTAAAAAATGCCTGTTTTGTGTTGGTGTCTTGCCGTATTTTGTATTTTGTAGAAATACTGAATTTTTATTCCTGCTTTAAGAGCACTTGCATTCAGAGGAAGAGCTACACTTCCATGTTTACATACCAGTTTCACGCATTAAGACCACAAAATGTGAATTGTTATGATCATGCCTTCATCGTCAAAAATGTTTGATGATACCCATCCTTTTTCTACTACTTGTCCCTTTCGGGCTTGCTGCATGACAGTGTTTTAACCTTCTCTAATAATTAATTAAATGTAATATTTAGCATGCTAATCACTCAGTGATTTAGGATTCGACCAGAACCAATGATAAAAATAATTTGAACAATATTTCAGGCCAAATCTTCGGTTCATCATTAGTCAATAGTGTGCAAATGATGAACTATAGAAGGGGTGGGCATTACGTCGATCGCGATCGACTGGTCGATCTCGGAAGGTGTGTCAGTCGATCTCAAGCAAGGCATTAAAAAATATACATAAAAATGAGCAATCATCAATCATACCAAGACTTCACTTTCGTCAGTTGTTTGACATTCTCGGCACCCGAGGATCTTGTGAGATGACGCTGGCTGCTGCGAGCTCATATTTAAGAAAAAAATCACTAACTGTCAAAACTCTAAAGACTGACAGCACAGTTCCTGTCTTCACCATAAAAGACCTGTTTCATCCTGCCTGTGCTAACAAAATAAGAGTCTCAGAAAGCTAGCGTGCACAAGCTAGCAAGCTACGGAGTTTGATGCCAATGTATTTCTCCCCCGCCCTCAGCGACCGCTTTCTCACTTGCTTGCCCACCCGCACACTCACTGACGTCACTCACCTGCTGCCAGACATTAAAGGGCCACACACATATGCTACTCTCATAACAAAGTGTTTAAAAACGAGTATGCAAGTTGGACAAATGAGATGCCAAATCCAACCACTTTCATGTGGTATTGGACAGAAAGGAGGACTTTTTTTTTCCTCCATTTGAAAATGCGGACATTATCAGCACCACTGTCTAATTCCAATCAATGCAAGTCATCAGAATCAAATACACCAACTTATATTCTTGTCTTCATGAAAGAAAGGAATCTATGTGTGTTAAACATGCTTGTATTATCATTAAACACCATCAACTTGTTAACAAAAATGTCTCTTTCATAAATAAATAAATATAAATTATAAATAGGAATGAGGTAGATCTCCTCGACTTGGTCAATTGAAAAGTAGCTCACCTGCAGAAAAAGTTTGAGCGCCCCTGAACTATAAAATATAATAGAACAAAATAGAATAGAAATTACTTTATTGATTCCTGGGGGAAATTCAGCCATTCATAACCATTCATACTGTAACTACCTGCTGGTGTTAATGTGTATGTTAGTGTGTTATGATGGTCATGTTTCCCACAGTCTGCAAACACACTGTGTCGGCGAAAAATGAAGAAGTGCTGTGTGTCTAAAAGTGAAGCACTAAGGCATACGTGTGTGTACGGAGTATATACTTTTTGGAATTGGGCCCCTTTGTTGGCATAAGATTGCTAATAAGAGCTATAAAAAAAAGGACTGTCAGACTTTGTTTTCTCCTGGACGCTACAATACATCTGTAGAAGTCGCTTTCTAGCGGTCCCACTGTCAGACACGGCACCAGAGCCAAGCGTGCAGGTTCAACAAGGTTTTAATGATAATGTTTTTTCCCAACAAAAGTTTTCTCTCCCTGAACGTGACTTTTCAGCCACGCTAGTATCCACTCTCCCTCTCTGCTCTCGGCCGCTTACTGTTAAAGACAACAGATGATTAGACAACTCGTACCACCTGGGAAATCTAATCACCTACCTGCTGTGTCTCCCCGTCAGCACTCCCACGCCCCCGTCTGATGGTGCTCTGTCTTCAGGACCATGGACAGAGGCCTTTGCTCATGCAGGCGCACTGCTCACACCCTTTCTCCACAACATTCTATTACTTTATTTTGTTAGGTGTTTCTAATATGAAGCTGTGGCACACTACCTCAATCAAATACATTAAGAGGGAACCCAAAATGTAGTTAAACCGGATGTATAGCATAGCGCTTTAATTTCGAAGCTGGAAAGGTGTGTGTTTGGTTCGAGAAAGTTTCTTGACGTGTTATAATGTCGGATCTTCTGTTTGTAAAAAAATAAAAAAAGTATCTTTTGGACCTCCTGCTGACCGTCTTTCATTTCTGTTGAGCCTTGATGTCATCTTACTTACTAAATCAGTCACAGTAACAATCTAAATGTTATCTTGTCACTGCCCCTTAAAGGCCTACTGAAATGAGATTTTCTCTTTTAAACGGGGATAGCAGGTCCATTCTATGTGTCATACTTGATCATTTCGCGATATTGCCATATTTTTGCTGAAAGGATTTAGTAGAGAACATCGACGATAAAGTTTGCAACTTTTGGTCGCTAATAAAAAAGCTTTGGCTTTACCGGAAGTTGCAGACGATGACGTCACAAGGGTGAGGGCTCCTCACGTCCTCACATTGTTTATAATGGGAGCCTCCAGCAGCAAGAGCTATTCGGACCGAATAAACGACAATTTCCCCATTAATTCGAGCGAAGATGAAAGATTTGTGGATGGTGATACTGATAGCGAAGGACTAGAAAAAAAAAAAAAGGCGATTGCATTGGGATGATGTTTTTAGACACATTTACTAGGATAATTCTGGGAAATCCCTTATCTTTCTATTGTGTTGCTCGTGTTTTAGTGAGAGTAAATGGTACCTGATAGTCGGAGGGGTGTGTCCACGGGTGTCTTGACGCCAGTCTCTGAGGGAAGTCGACGGCAGCTGCATTGACGGCGCAAGCTCAGCTGATCTCCGGTAAGAGGCGACTTTTTACCACAATTTTCTCACCGAAACCTGCCGGTTGACAAGTGGTCGGGAATCATGTTCGCTTGACCGCTCTGATCCATAGTAAAGCTTCACCTCCAGGAATTTTAAACAAGGAAACACTGTGTGTTTGTGTGGCTGAAGGCTAAAGCTTCCCACCTCCATCTTTCTACTTTGACTTCTCCATTATTAATTGAACAAATTGCAAAAGATTCAGCAACACAGATGTCCAGAATACTGTTTAATTGCGCGATGAAAAGAGGCGACTTTTAGCCGCAAATTGTTCTGCGCTAATATGTCCACTGCAACCCGGGACGTCACGCGCACGCGTCATCATATCGCAACGTTTTCAACAAGAAACCCCGCGGGAAATTTAAAATTGTAATTTAGTAAACTAAACCGGCCGTATTGGCATGTGTTGCAATGTTAATATTTCATCATTGATATATAAACTATTAGACTGCGTGGTCAGTACTAATGGGTTCCAGTAGGCCTTTAACTGTAATCTGAACACAGAAATGGCTAATGACCCTCCATCCACAGTGCAGAGCGGCTTCAAAGTCAGCAAATAATCTTTTTCTCTATGGCAGCAAATAATCTATGTTTATTACACCTATTACTGAAGGACAAAAACAGATAAAACATGCTACATTTCACATCGTAGGAGGATACAATAAGCCATGGTGACTGGCGCTCACAGCTAAAATAAAGTTCATAGCAGTGGGCGGACAGACACACATGTCGATCTTAATAATACCAAGTATTTTATGGTCAATACTACTGTATTTAGATAAGGGGTGTCAAATGTATGGTCCACGGGCCAGATCAGGCCTGCAAACAGGTTTTATCTGGGCCGGGGGAGGAGTTTGCTAAGTAAAAATGAGCCAACATTTTTGAATGAAAGAAACTCCTGTTCTACATGTGTCCACTAGATGTCGCAATAGCAATTATTTGTATCTTTGTAGATTATGCTACATAGGTAAAAAAAAAAAATAAACAACATGATGTTAGTGCACCAGTCGAGGAAAATGAGCAAACTAATCCATCCATCCATTTTTCCACCGCTTATTCCCTTTCGGGGTCGCGGGGGCACTGGCGCCTATCTCAGCTACAATCGGGCGGAAGGCAGGGTACACCCTGGACAAGTCGCCACCTCATCGCAGGGCCAACACAGATAGACAGACAACATTCACACTCACATTCACACACTAGGGCCAATTTAGTGTTGCCAATCAACCTATCCCCAGGTGCATGTCTTTGGAAGTGGGAGGAAGCCGGAGTACCCGGAGGGAACCCACGCATTCACGGGGAGAACATGCAAACTCCACACAGAAAGATCCCGAGCCTGGATTTGAACCCAGGACTGCAGGAACTTCGTATTGTGAGGCAGACGCACTAACCCCTCTGCCACCGTGAAGCCCCAAACTAATTTTATTTTGATATTATTTTTGGTAACACTTTAGTATGGGGAACATATTCTAAGTCAGTGGTTCTCAAATGGGGGTACGCGTACCCCTGGGGGTACTTGAAGGTATGCCAAGTTGTACGTGAGATTTTTTTTTAAATATTCTAAAAATAGCAACAATTTAAAAAAAATCATTAATATATTTATTTAATAATACTTCAACAAAAAATTAAGGTAAGTTCATAAACTGTGAAAAGAAATGCAACAAAGCAATATTCAGTGTTGACAGCTAGATTTTTTGTGGACATGTTCCTTAAATCTTGATGTTAAAGATTTCTTTTTTTGTGAAGAAATGTTTAGAATTAAGTTCGTGAATCCAGGTGGATCTCTATTACAATCCCCAAAGAGGGCACTTTAAGTTAATGATTACTTCTATGTGTTTATAATTGAATCACTTCTTTATTCTTCAACAAGTTTTTAGTTATTTTCAAATCTTTTTTTCCAAATAGTTCAAGAAAGACCACTACAAATGTCATCAGAAACTGATGACATAGTGCTGTATTTAACTTCTTTATCTCTTTTTTTTTCAACCAAAATGCTTTGCTCTGATTAGGGGGTATTTGAATCAAAAACATTTTCACAGTGGGTACATCACTGAAAAAAGGTTGAGAACCACCGTTCTAAGTAACAGAGACTTAATTTAAAGTTATTTGGACACTAGGGGAACATATAAGAGGTTAGGGTTAGGGTTACTAATAAGCAATATTTCTGATGTTATTGAGGGAAGACTCTTAGTTGATGGCTTACTGGTTGTATAATAAGGCCATGCAGAATAAGGCCTTGATAAGTACTTAATAATGACTAATTAAGAGCTAATGTGTTACTAATTTGCATGTTAATAACAAACTAATTAATGGTGAATATGTTTCCCCATACTAAAGTGTTACCATATGTTTTTATGTTGATGGATTGAAAATTAACATCAATGAGTTGACTGATGAACATTATCCCATAATTTAATCAGAAAGTATAAACAACGAAAAATAAAGTTGGAATACTACTAACCCCAACATGTAAGTGTAAAAGAACCCCCAACAATATTATGATTTGTAAATTTTCATAATGTGTTTGTTCTATTTTTAAACAAAGAAAACAATCTGAAGTTGTCTTTATTTTAAGTAATCGTGTTGTGATTCCACAAGTCCGGCCCACTTGGGAGTATTTTTTTCTCCATGTGGCTCCTGATCTAAAATGAGTTTGAACGGGACGGCGTGGTGAAGTTGGGAGAGTGGCTGTGCCAGCAATCTGAGGGTTACTGATTCAATCCCCACCTTTTACCATCCTAGTCACGTCCTTTGTGTCCTTGAGCAAGACACTTCACCCTTGCTCCTGATGGGTCATGGTTAACGCCTTGCATGGCAGCTCCCGCCATCAGTGTGTGAATGTGTGTGTGAATGGGTGAATGTGGAAATGCTGTCAAAGCGCTTTGGTTTCTTAACAAGGTAGAAAACCGCTATACAAGTATTAACATTACCATTACACCCCTGACTCAATACTGATGTCACAAAATTTGAAAATTAGTCCCTGGACACAGGAAGACATTAGGGCGAAAATCAAGGAATTGAAATCAGCGTCAATTAAATACGTGATTGATATTGTTCCACCTCCAACCTACCATAGTTCCTTGATTAGCCGCCGGCCATGTAATATGCGCCTGCCTTGAATTACTGCCTGGTCAAACTCGCTCCCCAAATTAATAAGCACATGCTTACTTTTACCGCTGGGTCAAATTTGTGATGTCACAAGTGACGCTTCCCCTGTCGTATTTTTCAAAATGGCGAAGAAGTTTTTTTTTTGCTTTTACTATGCGTAAACCAGGGGTCTTGTTCCACAGCCATACAGATCACACTAATGGTTATGATATAAAACAACTTCAACACTCCTCCCAATACGCGCCACACTCCGCGAACCCACATTAAACGATGACAAACACACTTCTGGAAAACATCGGCACTGCAACACACCACAAACGCAACAAAACACCTACCCAGAATGCAATGCATCTACGACTCCTGGCTACACCATACACCCGCTAGCGCCAACCCCCCCCCCCCACCCTCCGTGCGTTGGTTGAGGTGGGCAGGGTTGGGTGCGCGTGTATAATAGCCAAGAGTCACGGATACACGGCATTATGGGCGATCCCTATGCTGCCTCAATAATGTGCCACAGACCAATGCTCTCCATAAATGTGTTTGGTGTGGGTTCACAGAGTGTGGCACATATTAGTAAGAGTTTTAAAGTTGTTTATATCACAAACATCAGTGTAAAAGGTAATGCTGTTGACCAAGTATGTATTGCAATCTCGTATAAGAAGCAGCGAAATGCATGCGTGCGGCCGGCACGCAGATAGCATGGTGTAAAAGTTGGTGTAAAAGTGGGCGCGATGACATGCTGTAGAGCAGTGATCCCCAACCACCGGGCCGCGGACGCAGAATAATTTTTTATTATTATTTTTTTATCACACTCAATTTTTTACTGCATGCCATTGGTAAGCATAGGGGTGAGAAGAGGTTTTAAAATTATTAGTGCCAGCTTACTTTTACCGCATGATTCGAATAAGCGCAGGAGTGAGAAGAGGTTTTTAAATTAATTATCGCCCCGGCAGCTATTCAAGAAAATACGGTATCTTAAATTATAATTGAGATCAAATATGTTACAATTTAATCATCTTGAACATGTTAATATCTTACATTGTTGGTATTGTTACATGCACTGTATGTATTGTTATTGGGGCTGTCAAAGTTAACGCGATAGTAACGCAGTTGCCTATAGATTTCAATAACTGCACTACTGTATTTTTCGGACTATAAGTCGCAGTTTTTTTTCATTGTTTGACCGGGGGTGCGACTTATACTCAGGAGCGACTTATGAGTGAAATTATTAACACATTACCATAAAATATCAAATAATAGTATTTAGCTCATTCACGTAAGACACTAAACGTATAATATTTCATCGGATTTAACAATTAGGAGTGACAGATTGTTTGGTAAACGTATCGCATGTTCTATATGTTATAGTTATTTGAATGACTCTTACCATAATATGTTACGTTAACATACCAGGCACCTTCTCAGTTGGTTATTTATGCGTCATATAACGTACACTTATTCAGCCTGTCGTTCACTATTCTTTATTTATTTTAAATTGCCTTTCAAATGCTTATTCTTGGTCTTGGGTTTTATCAAATAAATGTCCCTCAAAAATGCGACTTATACTCCAGTGCGACTTATATATGTTTTTTTTTCCTTCTTTATTATGCATTTTCGGCCGTTGCGACGTGTACTCTGGAGCGACTTATACTCCGAAAAATACGGAATTTTTTGCACAGATGATTAACGTACACGCGTCCTTTTTGACACCAGGGCCGTGCCGTAGCGGGGGGAACTTGGCTGCGGTTCACTTGCTACTGAGGAGCCACAAGCGAGCAAAAATGGACAAAGAAAAGGCTACCTTCTGGAAATATCAGGTTAATACTAATGGTTCATTTTCTTTATTGATTTAAATGTTGGATTCCGTTGTGGATGTTACCAAAACAATTGGCTGAGACATGAAATGATGTGTTATTGTGTGGTTTGTGTAGAGTGTCCTTCTCAAATGAGGCATAAATGGATTGTACCTTTTGAGGACACTAATGGTTAAACTGAGTTAGACTTCCATTATTGCCTGGATTTCTGTCTGGGGACTAGTGAACAGAAATTTCAATAACACGGCGTAAGATTAGTTAAATTAATTTGACTGATGAAAAAAAGCTTTGGTGGAGGTCTGCACTCTCCAAATATATTTTTTGTCCAAGTCCAACATGAGGGCCATTGACACCCACTGTGCAGCCTTTGTGTTTGTCGCATGTGTTTGTGGCACACTTGTGCCTGTGACTGTTTCTGATATGGCTGACACTTGGGCAATATTATTACATAAGAACTGCCAATGTCTCCGCTTGGGTTGATTCATTGGCCATGACTCTGGGGGTTGGCGATGAAAGAAGGCTCTCCATCTTTCCCGCAAACGAGCAGATGCCGGCCTGAAGCTGACAGCTGCCCAATATGTAAATGTGCGTTTTTATTTATTTGCTCCTTAATGACCCGAGGTTCACTTCTATGATTTGTCCTGATGAACATTTGTGCCTTGGACCAGTGTCTTTCAATCATTTTTGAGCCAAGGCACTTTTTTTCATTGAAAAGATCCGAAGGCACACCACCTGCAGAAAACATTAAAAAATTAAACTCAGCAGTCGATATTAACGATAATAAGTCATTGTCGCAATTGTTGGGTATGACTTTAAACCATAACCAACCATACATAAATACAGCTTTTTGTCTCAAAGTAGGTGAACTGTCACAACCTGTCACATCACACCCTGACTTATTTTGAGTTTTTTGCTGTTTTCTTGTGTGTCGTGTTTTAGTTCTTGTCCTGCACTCCTATTTTTTTGGGGCATTTTCTTTTTTTTTTTGGCATTTTCCTGTAGCAGTTTCATGTCTTCCTTTGAGTGATATTTCCTGCATCTACTTTGGTTTTAGCAATCAAAAATATTTCAGTTGTTTTTATCCTTCTATGTGAGGACATTGTTGATTGTCATGTCATGTTCGGATGCACTTTGTGGACGCCGTCTTTGCTCCACAGTACAGGCGCACCCCACTTCTGACTACCAGGCACAAGAAAAAATAGACTCCAGTATGCCAAAAATCATCTGGACAAACTCCAAAGGTTCTGGGAAACTGTTCTATGGAGTGATGAGACAAAACTGGAACTCTTTGGGCCTATGAATCAACGTTATGTCTGGAGGAGAAAAAAATGAAGCTTACAAAGAGAAGAACACCTTGCCTACTGTTAAGCATGGTGGGGGGTCAATCATGCTCTGGGACTGTTTCTCTGCCTCAGGTACCGGGAATCTCCAGCGCGTTCAAGGCATTATGAGTTCTATTTCCTACCAGGATATATTAGCTGCAATTGTCATGAAGTCAGTGACGAAGCTGAGGCTTGGGAGACCTTGGACCTTCCAACAGGACAACAATCCCAAGCATACCTCCAAATCAACATCAGAGTGGTTGCGGAAGAAGGGCTGTAAAACTCTGGAGTGGCCTTCACAGTCGCCAGACCTAAATCCTATAGAAAACCTGTAGTGGGACTCGAAAAAGGCAGTTGCAGCACGCAAGCCCAAGAATATGAATGAACTGGAGGCCTTTGCCCAAGAGGAATGGGCTAAAATACCTGTAGATCGTTGCAAGAAGCTTGTGTCCGGTTATGTATCACGTTTGAAGGATGAAATTACTGCCAAAGGGTGTTCTACTAAGTACTAAAGATGCATCTGACTAGGGTGTTGAATCATTTTGTCAATGAGATATTAAGAAAAATGTCCATTTTTGGTATTTTGTAAAATACAGTGTTACAATTTAAGTTGCATTTGTCTATTTGAAACATCTTTATTTGATATGACTATAAACAAAACACGGAATAAATATCCCAACTTGCTAAAACACCAAAATTGTGTGGGGGTTGAATCATTTTGATCACAACTGTAAGTCTTTGCTGTCGTCCAGCATTCCGTTTTTGTTTACCTTGTAGCCAGTTCGGTTTTAGTTTTGTTCTGCATTGCCATCCCTAACTTTCAATGCCTTTTCTTAGGGGCACTCACCTTTTGTTTATTTTTGGTTCACACATTAGACATCTTTTTACCTGCACTCTGCCTCCCCATGTTTCCGACATCTACAAAGCAATTAGCTATCTGCTGTCACTTACTGATATGGAACAGTATTACATGGTTACTCTCCTGAGCTGTAGACAGCACAAACACGCAACAACAACACATAATTTGCACACAATTTGCTGGTTTGCAAAAAATACTTTTAACTCAAATAGATGAAATTAGATAATCTCCCATGGCACATCGGACTCTATATCGCGGTACACTAGTGGTTGAAAAACACTGCTTTGGACACCTAAGTCAAGGACTGAAATAACTTTAGATGAAAAGTTTTCTTTCTTTACACTTGAGATGGATGCCTTTGAAAGTTTACCCTTTAATACCAATAAGTGCTTTTGCCCTCTTTGACACACGTTTCCGTTACCTCTGCCTGCACACCTTCCTGTCTGCCTCACTCTCCACTCAGCTCTCCCTCCTTCCCACCCTGGTTTAATCAGAGTAATGCCAAGCCATCAAGGCGCTACAGGGTAGGTTAGACAGCAGGACATGCAATGAGATTACACACCAACTACAGCAGTGAAAGCAGTGGAGTTTGCCGAGGTGGAAGGGCACAGCCTTACTGCTCTGTCTTTGTAAGCTTTTAGAAGGACGCTTGAAAAGCGCTGGCTGGGCACAAAGCTTAGCCAGCTTTCGGAAAATGTGTACAAGGTTTCTTGTATTCTTGATAACTGACTCTGTCAGTAGTTCTTTATATTTGATCAATTATAACTTTTCAACAGTTTCATATTTCCTTTTTGTGTGCACTTTTAAATAGTTAAGGAGTGCTAGCACTGGTGGTCGAATATTGCAGGTAATAGGGAGTCATCTATTCTGCTTATGAAAGCCTCTTAACAATATTTTTTTTAAAACAAAAGTGCTCCTTTTACATGTCCTGACCTGCATATTAACCAAATTATAATGACATTTTTTTTGTCTTATTCCGAGGAACTATATTTCTAGCACATTACTAAGTTCACACTCTTTCTCTGGCCACAAGCGACAGGTAAGCTAACTGTTTGATATTGTAATGCTGCTGTATCGTCTATGAGTCTGGACACGTTAATGTTAGGTTATGTATTAGACCTCAACTTAGACTCACTTTATTGTCATTCAAATTTGAACTTTACAGTACAGAAAAGAACAATATTTTGTTGCATTAGCTCGTTGTTGGAGTTTGCATGTCCTCCCCGTGAGTGCGTGGGTTCCCTCCAGGTACTCGGGCTTCCTCCCACTTCCAAAGACATGCACCTGGGGATAGGTTGATTGGCAACACTAAATTGGCCCTAGTGTGTGAATGTGAGTGTGAATGTTGTCTGTCCGTCTGTGTTGGCCCTGCGATGAGGTGGCGACTTGTCCAGGGTGTAACCCGCCTTCCGCCCGATTGTCGCTGAGATAGGCACCAGCGCCCCTAAATGGAATAAGCAGTAGAAAATGGATGGATGGATAGCTCGTTGTTGTGCAGGGTAAAAGAGTAATAAGGTGCCGATATAAATAGATTTGCTGTACAGATAAATATTTTTGCACTTTTGCATATGCATCCATGTTTATGGATGTATGTTATATTGTCTTGATATTCCAGCGAGGTAAACCGAGGAATTGAGGGGATTATTATGAGTTTAAAACGGTAGAAGCTGTTACAGAACCTGAAGGTTCTGCTACGTAGGCTGCGGAACCTCTTTCAAGAGTCCAGCAGTGAAAACAGTCCTTGGTGGGGGTGGGAGGAGTCTTTACAGATTTTCTGAGCCCTGGTCAGGCAGCGGCTTTTTGCAATTTCCCGGGTAGGAGGAAGAGGAGTCCTGATGATATTTACCACCGTCCTCACCACTCTCTGAAAAGACTTCCAGTCTGAGGCACTGCAGGCTTCAGTCCAGACAGATGTGCAGTTGGTCAGTAGGCTCTCTATAGTGCCTCTGTAAATCATGTATCTCACATGGAAAGTACAAGGTTGTTACACGTAGCCAAGAAGTCAGTCGGTAACGACATTCTACACGCTACAAAATTGATATTATATGGCTCCCAAATTGCTCTGAACAAATGAAAAGCAGCATAAACATTGCAAGGAAGACTCACCGAACGCGCACTTACTGCCAGTGTTTTGTTTTTTTGTCTGAGGAGTGACTATCATTCAGAATTGACTAGGTTAGGGAGTGATGAAAGATAAAACCATCCCATCAGTCGATATACCAGATATATTAAGTCACTGCCTTGTTGACGCCATCCATCCATTGTCTACCGCTTGTCCCTCTTGGGGTTCCTGGGGTGGCATGAGCGTATACCAGCGGCATTTGGACAGAAGGCGTAGTACACCCTGGACAAGTCGCCACCTCATCGAGTAGACTGTACAGTACAGTACATATTTCGTACAATTGACCACTAAATGGTATCGCCGGAATAAGTTTTTCAACTTGTTTAAGTCGGGGTCCACGTTAATCATATATCCATTCATCCATCCATTGTCTACCGCTTATTCCCATTGGGGTCGCGGGGGGCGCTGGTGCCTATCTCAGCTACAATCGGGCGGAAGGCGGTGTACACCCTGGACAAGTCCCAAGTTAATCAATTCATGGTAATAGATAGATTCACACTCTAGAGCCAATTTAATGTTGCCAATTAATTTCTCCCTAGGTGCATCACGGTGAGCACTTGCAAACTCCATACAAAAAGTTATGTTATTTCGAATGTTTAGCAATAGTTTCCCATAATAACGCTCACAAGTTCTCGTGAAGTCTACCATTAGCAATAGCAAACAAATAATTATTTCTCTAAGCTGTTGTTGTTGATCATTGGGATCATTGCTATGCACTTTGTTAAATCAGTGGAAACAAGTTGGGGAACAACAGTAAGTTAGGGTAAAGTTCAAAATGAGTAAAATACTGTAAAAAATTACATATTAACATAGAGTACATGTACCTGTCACTATGTTACATACAGACCTACAGCATATAAATAAAACATTGTTGGATGTTTTTAGAAAGAAAATCTGCACTTTCAAGTACGAGTCCATGGTTCTCTCCTGGAAAAGGGTGAAGTGCCATCTCCAGGTTGGGGACAAGATCGGTATCTTGTTCACGAGTGAGGGAAGAGTGGATTGTGATATTGACAGGCGGCTCGATGCAGGTTCTGCAAAGATGCGGACCCTGCATCGATCCATCTTGGTGAAAAAGGAGTCTTTCAATTTACCAGTCTATCTAGGTTCCTATCCTGACCTATGGTCACAAGCTTTCGGTAATGATCAAAAGGAAAAGATCACGGGTAGGAGCGGCCAAAATGAGTTTCCTCTGCCGGGTGGCAGGGGTCATCCTTACAGCGAGGTGAGAATCTCAATCATTCAGGATGAGCTCAGAGCAAAGCCATTGCTACTCCACATCAAAAGGAGCCAAATGGGGCATAGGGTGCGTCCGTCCGGTAGGATGGCAGGTGAACGACCCAGGACATATTGGACATGTCTCCCTGGCCTGGGATCATCTTGAGATCCCCCGAAAACAGCTGAAAGAAGTCGCTGGGCACAGGGAAGTCTGGGCTTCTCTGCTTAGGTTGCTGCACTCGCGACCTGACCTCGGATGTGCGGAAGAAGACAGATGGACGGGTGTTTTTAGGCGTAATAGATGACTCCTCATTACCTGCATTGTTAGCTGTCTGGCATACTAGCAGTTGTTCACTATTTATAATGCACATAAAGGATTTTTTTTTTCCCAAGATGGCGCCACTGTAGTGGCTGCTGTTGGCAGGAGCTCTGTGCTCTTGTGTTATCTTTTTCTGTTTCCCTCTTGTTTTCATGTGTTATTATATATTAAATAGTTTTTGCCTTTTTGTCCGGGACCCTTTGGGACTGTGTGACAAGGGGTGGCACTTTTGGGACCTCTGCGGTGCTTTTTTGTGGAGTTCTGGATCTGCCTCCCGGGAGCCTTTTGGCCTTGGAGACCAGGTGGTGGGTCCCTGCTACACCAGAGCCAGTTCGATAAGACTGGAGGAGATGTGGATGAAGAGACAGGCCTGTGGAGCTGGCACTGAGCGCCAGGACGGACAAGCTTCACAGTGTCTTGGCTGAATGAGTAGGTATCGGACACCTCAGTCTTCTTGGACGTATCCTCGCTCATCCATGCGGACTGGACACTGGCCGAGAGTGGAGTCTATGGGCTGCTTTGTTGGGTCTGCTTCTGTCTCTGGCCATGCTCTCTACACCCCAGCAGACAGCGCAGAGGCCACCACAGTGTAAATGTTTATTTTACTTTTTATTCCTAGCTGTATGTAGAAGTTTCTGGTTGCATCAGCTCCGCTACTTTAATGTCTTTAATGTCCTTTGTGTTCTTTGATGTTTCCCTCTTACACACATGTAAGAGGGATGTGTACTCTGGCTATGACCCCGACTTAAACAAGTTGAAAAACTTATTCGGGTGTTACCATTTAGTGGTCAATTGTACGGAATACGTACTGAACTGTGCAATCTACTAATACAAGTTTCAATCAATCAATCAATCAATCAATGAGTTGTTTTTTCCCTTGGCCTCAGTCTGGACCCCCTCTCCAGAGGCCCAGGCTTGGACCGATTTTTTTATTTTATTTTATTTTAATCTTTTAGTTTTTTGTCCCATTCCCCCCCACTTGTTTGCTTGGGATGGTGTCCTGCTGGCTCCGCTGTGGACGGGACTCTCGCTGCTGTGTTGGATCCGCCTTTGAATGGACTCTCGCGGCTGTGTTGGATCCACTATGGACTGAACTTTTCACAGTATCATGTCAAACACGCTCGACATCCATTGCTTTCGGTCCCCTAGGGGGGGGGTTGCCCACATATGTGGTCCTCTCCAAGGTTCTCATAGTCCTCATTGTCACCGACGTCCCACTGGGTGTGAATTTTCCTTGCCCTTATGTGCGCCTACCGAGGATGTCGTGGTGGTTTGTGTTGTGGTTTGTGCAGCCCTTTGAGACACTAGTTATTTAGGGCTATATAAATGAACATTGATTGATTGATTTACCTGTATCTCACCTTTTTTGTAAGGGGCGCCGGAAGTTGGCAGACCCGTCAGCCATCCTGTTCTGTCTCCCTGTAATGTTTGTCTGATCTTGAATGGGATTGTGCTGAAAATGTTAATTTCCCCTCAGGGATTAATAAAGTACGTCTGATTCTGATTCTGAATACATGTGTTATTGAAAAATCCCAAAATAGTGCAGTTTTCCTTTCAGTGATCAATATACACTAATGGAACTCATTTTTTCCTTCACTTTTTGAGAGAAGAAATAGAGCAACAACAGATTGTTAGTGACAGCTGATATTAATTAAATTTACATATGATGAGGACTACAACACGGGGATGTCAATGTCTGACATTTTGAAAACCCCTTGCTTTATGGATTACACGTAGATACAATATGAATATTTGTTAGAGCACGTCAGAGAGCCTGGAGGAACTTCAAAACCACCGTACGTTTCTTTCATGAATGCAAATCACAGCATTTAAAA
The DNA here is from genome assembly GCF_033978795.1 of Nerophis ophidion. Classification (NCBI taxonomy): domain Eukaryota; kingdom Metazoa; phylum Chordata; class Actinopteri; order Syngnathiformes; family Syngnathidae; genus Nerophis; species Nerophis ophidion. The sequence goes on along the minus strand of NC_084615.1, from coordinate 66,407,834 downwards.
TGAATCGAGCGAATAGAGATCATAACTCGGATACCTTGGCCTTTGTGTAAATGAGCTTCTCTCGCTCTCTTTGCGCTCACTTATTCAACACCCTCGTTGTTTTTAATGCACTCTCCCTGCCGTTCATTAAAATCTAATGGCTGCACTGTCAAGATCATGGATGAACTCGCTCTGCCTGGGGCGTGAGCAATCCGCATGCGAGGGCCACCGATGACCACCGCGGATCCCCTCAAGTGATCCATCACTTGGGTAACCGGGCGAAAGAACCAAGGATACCGCAGCAGCTGATCGATGTAGAAAACAGTAATTAAAAGTGCTGCGCTAATAAGTACCTTGGGAGCAATAGGTATTTTACATGCACAGCCAAAGGTGCAGCGGCCGCTGAGAAAGAGGATGGCAATGGGATGGAGGAAGGGAGAAATGGGATAAGAGGGCCGGAGATGGATATGGGAGTTACTAGAGACGAGTAGCGTTAGAAGGGGGAGCAGGGGCTGCTGCCTAGGTGAGAGGATCAAAGCTTCTGTGTTGCGATGGACAGATTGAAAAGGGGGGGGTAGCTGTTGGTTGAATATCAAACGAGCATAAGGGTGCAAGGGAACGTGTAATCTGAATTATAAAACAGTTTGGAAGCAAGCATGTATCGAAGCCAGATGTGGTTGCCCAACCTTAGCAAATGTTCTGCTGTCTACAATCCAATGATAACTTTCAAAAAGAAAGGAATAGATTGAGGAACAATTGAAATCCAGCCCATTGTCTCCTAATCTTAAACCATATCTTATTAGGCTGCGCTCCCATCCTAATTAAAACCCCTTTTTAATTTACAAAAACAATGCCTCTAAAAAGCTCCCAGACCTGAGACCGGGAGCACAAACACACACACACACATGCAATTCATAATGCATGGGTGGGGTGTTCTTTTAAACCCCTTTGTAAACAATTAAGCAGGTTAAGAGATAAAAGCAGATACAAAAAAAAAACAAAACACGTCTTTTGTTTTTCTGTCTTTTGGGACCATGAGCGGGGCATGAGTTTGTGTTATCACGATGTGTCCTCTGAGGCAGCTCCACGGCTGGAGGGCCCCGGGCATTGACTGACTGACACACACACACACACACACACACACACACACACACACACACACACACACACACACACACTCGTTCACAGTCCCTTCAGGATTTTATGGAGGATTTTTTTGTAATTGTAGCGGCCAAAACGCTATGGGCAAAAAGTGTAATGTTTTGAGGCCTATTTTTTCCAAACATTGGCTTTTTTAAATTGTTATGTTTATGTTAATGAATATTTAAAGTTTTATCAGTGTCATATATCCTTAACCTAAAAAAGTACTAGATTTCAACAAGAATTGGAAAATAAATACTGTTTATATTTTATTCGTTTTTTTCCACAAGCACTAAAAGGCAGTGAATGTACATACTCAGAGCTAATGATCAAATTACTCTACGGTTTAATTCGTTATAACTAGTTGGTAGTAGTGTTGCCCCGATACTAATATTCTGGTACCGGAACCAAAATTATTTTGATACTTTTCGGTACATTCCTATATAAAGGGGACCACAAAAAAATTGCATTTTTGGCTTTATTTTCACAAAAAATCTTACGGTACATTAAACATTTTTCTTATTGCAAGTTTGTCCTTAAATAAAATAGTGAACATACAGGACAACTTGTCTTTCAGTAGTAAGTAAACAAAAAAAGAAATCTGCGTTCAAAGGACTCCGGCTTATTAGTGATTCCTAAAGCCCAAAAATAGTCTGCGGGCTATAGAGCATTTTCCGTTCGGGCTCCAGTACTCTGGAATGCCCTCCCGGTAACAGTTCGAGATGTTACCTCAGTAGAAGCATTTAAGTCTCACCTTAAAACTCATTCGTATACTGTAGTCTTTAAATAGACCTCCTTTTTAGATCAGTTGATCTGCAGCTTCTTTTCTTTTTCTCCTCTGCCCCCCCCTCCCTTGTGGAGGGGGTCCGGTTTGATGGCCATGGATGAAGTACTGGCTGTCCAGAGTCGGGACCCAAGATAGACTGCTCGTCGGGACCTAGGATGGACCGCTCGCCTGTGTATCGCTTGGGGACATCTCTACGCTGCTGATCCGACTCCGCTTGGGATGGTTTCTTGTGGACGGGACTCTCGCTGCTGTCTTGGATCCGCTTTGAACTGAACTCTCGCGGTTGTGTTGGATCCACTATGGATTGAACTTTCACAGTATCATGTTAGACCCGCTCGACATCCATTGCTTTCGGTCCCCTGGGGGGACATTTGTGGTCCTCTCCAAGGTTCTTATAGTCATCATTGTCACCGACGTCCCACTGGGTGTGAGTTTTCCTTGCCCTTATGTGGGTTTTTCCGAGGATGTCGTAGTCGTATTGGTTTGTGCAGTCCTTTGAGACATTTGTGATTTAGGGCTATATAAATAAACATTGATTGATTGATTGAAAGGCTCCTAATTTAGCTGCTGACATATGCAGTTACATATTGTGTCATTTATCATTCTATTATTTTGTCAAAATTATTAAGGACAAGTGGTAGAAAATGAAATATCAATCTACTTGTTCATTTACTGTTAATATCTGCTTACTTTCTCTTTTAACATGTTCTATCTACACTTCTGTTTGAATGTAATAATCACTTATTCATTTGTTGTTTGATGCTTTACGTTAGTTTTGGATGATAGCACGAATGTGGGTATCAATCCGATACCAAGTCGTTACAGGATCATATATTGGTCATGTTCAAAGTCCTCATGTGTACAGGGAAATATTTCCTTAGTCTATAAACACAATATAAATTCTAAAAGAATCAAAGAAGATGTTGAGATGCCAAAAAATATTGATGTAATCATAGTAGTATCGACTAGATACGCCTTTTGTATTCGGTATCATTACAGTGGATGTTAGGTGTAGATCCACCAATGGCATTTGTATACATTTTGAGCTTCGGTGTGTAGTGAAGCATGTTTAGCTATTTCTCGTCCTGCAGGAATGTCTTAAAGCACCTCTTCGGGTGGGCGTTTCAGTGTTATAACTTAACCTTTATAGTTATTTTTTAAGCCCAAATGCGTCTCTACTCCCATTTCTGTCTACACAATGTGTCTGCTTGTAAGTACTCCGTGATTGTGCGCTGCGGAACATGCTTGTCTGCTGGTAAACCAGCAATGAAACGACGTGACAACGACGGGTTTGGGGGGGAGGGTACAGCATGTGTGTGTGGCGGACCGGTACTTTTCAGAAGCGGTATAGTACCGAAAATGATTTATTAGTATTGCGTCACTATACTAATACCGGTATTCCGTACACCCTAATTGGTAGTCAATCAATGTTTATTTATATAGCCCTAAATCACAAATGTCTCAACGGACTGTACAAACCATTACGACTACAACATCCTCGGAAGAACCCACAAAAGGGCAAGGAAAAGTCACACCCAGTGGGCAGGGAGAATTTACACCCAGTGGGACGCCAGTGACAATGCTGACTATGAGAAACCTTGGAGAGGACCTGAAATGTGGGCAACCCCCTCCCCCCCTCTAGGGGACCGAAAGCAATGGATGTCTAGCGGGTCTAACATGATACTGTGAAAGTTCAATCCATAGTGGCTCCAACACAGCCACGAGAGTTCAGTTCAAAGCGGATCCAAGACAGCAGTGAGAGTCCCGTCCACAGGAAACGATCCCAAGCGGAGGCGGATCAGCAGCGTAGAGATGTCCCCAAGCGATACACAGGCGAGCGGTCCATTCTGGGTCTCAACTCTGGACAGCCAGTAGTGATAATTCAATGTAATTAAGAAAGAAACCCCATCAAAGGCCTCCTTATCGTCTACTGTCTGCTCTTCTGTACACAAGTTGCAGACATTCTCCATGTATGTTTTACACTTGAAAAGCATTTGTTCATTGTAAGATTAGATTTTAGATTTAGATGTATTGGTCCCCGTTGGAGAAATTTATTTTCACTGCCGTTCATTTAAACAATAGACTTTACACAACACGAACAAAAATAACAAAAAGACATCATACATGACCAACACATTTACAGGCTTGTCAGACATGTCGGCCGGGCCTTCTGTTCAGGGCGGCTATAGCTGCAGGGATAAGGCTTTTCCGAAAAAGGTTTTGTACGTGCGCCCTGATGGTAGTGTGATGATGTATTAGTGTAGTGAGTGAGTGATATCCTGGACTATCGTGTTTGCCAGTCGAATGATGGACCTGTGGTTTAAATCTGAAATGTTGGGTGTGGGTGGTCCGAGGATTTTAACTGCGATGTTTGTAATGCATGTGAGTTGGGTCAAGTTGGTTACAGAACTTAAACAACTGTTTATATTCTAATACGGGAATTGGTTGAATTTGCATGAATGGGTACCACGGCGAATTCCTGGAGGGGCCTTTTTGTGGGTCTTATGTTTTTCAAATTCAGCATTACGCCTCAGGGCCTTGTATCCGGTTCGTGCAATTTGTCTTCTTTTTTTGGCCCAAATCCTGACCCCCTTTCCCCCAGCTCTGCATACATGTAAGCCGTATCCTCCCTGAGCCTCGCACACCTTCAGACAGCAACACGACAAACAACTCAGATGCCCGGGAGGCGCCAAATTAAACAAGGCTTGTGGAGACGAAATTCCTCCCTCCTGCTTTTCTTACAATTTGTGATTGCTTGCTGTAGTGTTGCCGCCACCACACTTTGGGAGAAGATGAATGACAAGAGACTCCTTGTTTATTGAGTCTCACGCTGCGTTGAGTGGACAGAAAAAAAACACGGATTTCCTTTTCATTCTGCAGCCCGAGATTATTCAAGGTACTTTGACAAAAGGCACCGCCATAATTAGGAATCAACTCCAACAAAGTTTTGAAAATGAGTGGTGCTATTACCGTCAACGCTTTGTTTCGGACTGCAATCTCCTACATAGTCAACATCACACACACAGAACCTGGAAGAAAAAAGCCTGTTCAGTCAACACATCCACCTTTTCTCATAAATGATTCACATTACGGGTTCAATTCACATCCTTGTTTACTTGTTCCTCAGACCTAAATATAAAAACGTACAACAGCAATTACAGGAGTTTCGGGGACAGGGGAGGAAATTGCAGAAATGTCACCACACTCGGCGGAGCTAAAGTGGCTAAACGGCGACAAACGCCGGGCCTGTCAGACAGACATGCCATCGAGCATCGGGGTTTAACGTACGTTTCCCAATGCTCATTAGCAGAGGCTAACACGAACGTTTGCCTCCGCAAATTGGCAATACATGAAAGGCTCTCATGATATATGAAGCAGGCAGCGGTGCGTCAGATCATAAACTCTCATTGCCATCGATTGTGACGGTTTCTTTTTATCCCCGCCTATCAAAGTGTCCGCTCACGTGGGAGTTGTACATTTTTCACCATCTTCCCGGCAGATGAAAAGATGTTAAGTCCATTTGATTTCTGTTGGCGCTTGTCTTCAACGAGTCGTTTTAAGACCGCCGCTTCTTTTATGGTCGTGGGTCTGTGCCTTTGACGGTATTATTCCAAAGTGAAATACTTACCGCCACCAAGTGCAAAACTGGGCAGGGGAGATTGTGATTTTACCAGTATTTGTGTGTCGGTAGGCAATAAACCGTACATTTTGGTAAAGACATGTTGTAAAATAGTTCCTACTAGGGTTGTACGGTATACCTCCCAGTAGCAGTTCGAGATGCTACCTCAGTAGAAGTATTTAAGTCCCATCTTAAAGGCCTACTGAAACCCACTACTACCCACCACGCAGTCTGATAGTTTATATATCACTGATGAAATATTAACATTGCAACACATGCCAATACGAACTTTTTAGTTTACTAAATTGCCATTTTAAATTTCCCGCGAAGTGTCGCTGTATAATGACTCGTATGATGACGCATGCATTTGACGTCTCGGGTTGTAACGGACGTTATTTTCCTTCCCGATCCAAGCTATAAGTAGTCTGCTTTAGTCGCATAGTTAAACAATATTCTGGACATCTGTGTTGCTGAATCCTTTGCAATTTGTTCAATTCATAATGGAGAAGTCAAAGTAGAAAGATGGAGGTGGGAAGATTTTAGCCTTTAGCCACACAAAACACACGGTGTTTTCTTGTTTAAAATTCCCGGAGGTGAAGCTTTACTATGGATCAGAGCGGGCAAGCGAACATGGATCCCGACTACATGTCAACCGGCAGTTTTCGGTGAGAAAATTTTGGTAATAAGTCGCCTCTTACCGCATATCAGCGGAACTTCTGTCCTGCTGCAGCTTCGTGACTTCCCTCAGAGACTCTGGCGTCAACACACCCGTGGCCTCCGACTTTCAGGCACTATTTAATCTGTCTAAAACACTAGCAACACAATAGGTTGATAATAAATTTCACAGAATTATCCTAGTAAATGTGTCTAATAACATCTGAATCGCTCCCACTGCAATCACCTTTTTTAAAAAAATGTTCCTTTTTTTTTTTTTTTTCCCTAGTCCTTCACTCTTAATTTCCTCATCTGCAAATTTTTCATCCTCGCTCAAACTAAAAGGGAAATTGTTGCTTTCTCGGTCCGAATAGCTCTAGCTGCTGCTGGCTATGATTATAAACAATGTGAGGATGTGAGGAGCCCTACAACCCGTGACGTCACGTGCACATGGTCTGCTACTTCCGGTACAGGCAAGGCTTTTTTATTAGCGACCAAAAGTTGTACACCCTGGACAAGTCGCCACCTCATCGCAGGGCCAACACAGATAGACAACATTCACACTCACATTCACACACTAGGGCCAATTTAGTGTTGCCAATCAACCTATCCCCAGGTGCATGTCTTTGGATTATATAGGTCTGGAAATATTTTCAATTTTCAAAACATTATTAAAACATGTTACTACTTCCACATTTCTCAACTGGTTTAAACTATTGAAAATGCTGCTTGATAATATTAGTCAATTGCTAGTTATAGCGGCATGGCATTTATTTTTAGGTTATTTTGCAGGTATACACTTTAGAGTCAATTATTTTTAGTCATGCTAACTCTGAGCGGACTAACTTTGAGCATGCTAACATTAGCGTGCTAACTTTCCAATGTCCAAAGGCTCTTTGATAATGTTCGTCAATTGCTAGCTACAGTAACATAAGCATACTATCCATTCAACATTTTTTAGGGAATGCCTCAGTCAAATATTTGTTTTTTTTCTTGAAGCATGCTAGGTTTCTCAGCTCCTTTTAGGGGCATATTTTGTTACCTCATGCTTGCAAGCTGTTAAAATGTTAGCATACAGGTTTTTTCTATGATTATAATATATATTTACAGTTGTATACCTTAGCGTTAAATATTTTGTTATGTCAAGCTTGCTAACTAGTAGCATGCTACCCTGCTAGCTTTTTTAAAATGTTTTTACAAATTCTGCAGGTGTATACCCGAAGTTGATATTTACTTTACGCTATTTGTCCAGCATGCAAACTGTAAATACATAACTCAATTTTATATATTTTAACATACTGTATGTGTATTAACAACTCCAAATTCAATACAAATTAGAATTAAGATTTTTTTTAGTGTGGTTTTGGACCTTTAGCCTTATTGTTCTTGGCAGACTCCTTATTTTGTATTTTCAATTTCCTGTTTTGTACTGTTGGCAGCAGACGCCAGCCACAAGGTGCCAGCTGTGCTTTTAAGCCAGCTTACTTTCTTCATGTTGTCCATACTTTTGTGTGTAGTAGTGAGCTTCCCTTGTGTATCATTAAAGACTATTTTTGACCGCACCTGCAAAGATGTCAGCGCATTCTCTTTTTCCTCCTATTTGTTAGCCATTGTGCTCTCAGCAATATGCTACCTAAATTTGCATTTAAATTTGTGATTGAATGGTGTATGTAATTATGTGTACAGTGTTAAGAAGCCTGTTGCATCTTAAAGTTGTAGATTTAATGTATTCGTCTAAGTTTATCATCATTTTTTTGCCTTCGTTTTTATTGTTGTGCCCAGGGTTTTGAAAATAACCGAGATCAAAATTCTGAAACTTCTGCCTTCACCCTGTTCTCTTTCCATTCCTCCGTCAATTGTTTGTCCATTCACGCCGCATTCTATCGATCTCTCTCCTCCTGCCGATTGTGTTACTAGAGCGGTAAGTAAAATGAAATACAACTCGTTCATATCAACGTAGACACGTTTAAATATACAAGAGTAAAAGTAAAATTTAGGTTGTACAATGTTATTACTCTTGTACTTTAGTATGCTTTTAAATTCAGGATATACGTTTGTAAATGTTCCATTATGATTGCTGAAGAAAACCTCTGTGGTCATTCTTTAAAGTATTAAATAGTGCTTAAATGCTTGATTAAAAACAAATAATATAGTATTGTTATTGTTTTTCCAATATTTTAGATATCTACATTTAACTATAACTCACCACACCAGAGGAGTACTGGAGAGTGATTCCCTTGTTCTACTGGGGGACTTCAACGCTTATGTTACGACAGTGAGATCTGGAGAGGTGTGATTGGAAGAAACGACAGCCCTGATCCGAACATAAGTGATGTTTTGTTATTGGACTTATGTGCTCGTCCCGCGTTGTCCATAAAAAACACCATGTTCAAACATAAGGGTGTCCATATGTGCACTTGGCACCAGGACACCCTAGGCCGCAGTTCAATGATCGACTTTGTGGTTGTATCATTAGATTTGCGATCTCATGTTTTGGACACTCGGATGAAGATAGGGGCAGAGTTTTTAACCGAGTCGGCAACGATGGGGGTGAAGGGAAGCCAGACAGACCTGGCAGACCCAAACGCATAGTGAGGGTCTGCTGGATACGTCTGGAAGAGTCTCCTGTCAGACAGAGTTTCACTTCCCAACTCCAGAAGAACTTTGAAGATGTTACGAGGGACGCTCTGTACAAGCAGTACCTGGGACTCTGTGATGGGGTATCCTATTTCTGGGGCTAAGGTTGCCAAAGTACTTAAGAAGCTCCTCGATGGCAGAGGTCGATGAGATCCGCCCGGAGTTCCTTAAGACTCTGGATGCTGTGGGACTGTCATGGTTGACAAGACTGTACCAATGCGTGGATATCGGAAGTGGTAACTCTGGGTTGGCAGACTGTGGTGGTGGTTCCTCTGTTTAAAAAGGGGAACCAGAGGGTGTGTTCCAACTGTCTTGGGATCAGATGCCTCAGTATTCCCGGTAAGGTCTGAAAAAGAGGCTTCGCCGGCTAATCGAACCTCGGATTAGGAGGTACAGTGTGGTTTTCGTCCTGGTCATGGAACTGTGGACTAACTCTATACTCTCGGCAGGATCCTTCAGGATGCATGGGTGTTTGCTCAACCATATGTTTTGTGGACTTGGAGAGGCATTTGACTGCGTCCCTGAGGAAGTCCTGTGAAGAGTGCTCAGAGACAATGGGGTATCGGATCGCCTGATTGTGGCGGTGCGCTCCCAGTATAGGCAGTGTCAGAACTTGGTCCGCATTGCTGGCAGTAAGTTGGACCAGTTTCCAGTTAGGGTTGGACACCGCCAGGGCTGCCCTTTGTCACCGATTCTGTTTACAACTTTTATGGACAAAATATCTAGGCGCAGTCAGGGCGTTGAGGGGATTCGGTTTGGTGGCTGCAGGATTAGGTTTCTACTTTTTGCGGATGATGTGGTCCTGCTGGCTTCATCTAGCCAGGATTTTTAGCTCTCACTGGACCTGTTCACAGCTTAGTGTGAAGCGACTGGAATGAAAATCAGCACTTCCAAATCCGAGTCCATGGTTCTCGCCCGGAAAAGGGGAGAGTGCCATCTCCAAGTTGGGGAGGAGATCCTGCCTCAAGTGGAGGAGTTCAATTACCTCGAGGTCTTGTCCTCAAGTGGGGAAATTGTGGAGTGTGAGATCGACAGGCAGATCGGTGCAGTGTCCGTAGTGAGTGATGTGGACCCTGCATTGGTCCGTTGTGGTGAAAAAAGGGAGATAATCTACGGTCGATCTATGTCCCTATCCTCATCTTTAGCCACGGGCTTTGGGTTATGACCAGAAGGCCAAGTTCACGGGTATAAGCGGCTGATCACCACATCATCATGTTTGCTATTTATAATGTAAGTAATCATTTTGAACTATTTATGAATGTTCATCCACATCCACGCCATGCTGGAAGTAGGGAGAGCTGCTTACCATAATATCACATCTTTATTAATATCCAGTTGAGTTTTCATCAACATTTAATACTTTATCTTTTGCTATCTCTTCATGCGTTGTTGTCATAGCAATGTAGAAAGAAAGCAGCTGCTTTTTCTGCTCCTAGCAGTCAGTGTTACCTAAGATTATCTTTTATATCTCTTTCCCTGCAACACTTTTTAGTTTTTACTTGGATTCTCTTTTTTTTTTTTTTCCTGTGTTGGTTCCTTCTGCCTTGAGCTCATGCCATGGACTGATCACTATTAAAGATGATTGGACGAGGAAGGGCTACAACTTGGATGGATGCGACTTCTAGGCTTCTCTCGCCTCTCATTGGGCCAATTCTCTAAAGAGCTTTGACAGACAGTACATGGACTGAGCCAATAAATCGTCAGCTTTCTGTCGCAGTTGTGTGTTGGGTTATGGTGTCGGTATAGGGCAGGGGTCGGGAACCTTTTTGGCTGAGAGAGCCATGAAAGCCAAATATTTCAAAATGTATTTCCGTGAGAGCCATTAAATAAATTTTAACACTGAATACAACTAAATGCTTGCATTTTTACGTAAGACCAACATTTTTAGAGTATAGTAAGTTTCTTATTCTTTTTAATATAATTGTTGTTCTAAAAGTCAACCAATAATAAGTATAATACTTCTTACCATTAATGCGACCTCTTGAACAGGTGCGATAGAAAACGGATTGTTGGATTAAAATGCATGAGAATGTTTTATAATTTGAAGGTTATTTTTAACACTTTGATTAGCAGCGGAATTATTAATTATTTATCGTGTTAAGCAATGTCAGCTAAGATTTATCTGAGAGCCAGATGCGGTCATCAAAAGAGCCACATCTGGCTCTAGAGCCATAGGTTCCCTACCCCTGGTATAGGGAATTGTAGCGTTCTGCAAATGACCATCCGTTCATCAATTTTCTACTGCTTGTTCTGTTCGGGGTTGCGGGGGGTGCTGGAGCCTATATCAGTTGCATTCGGGCAAAAGGCGGTGTGCACTCTGGACAAGTCGCCACCTCATCGCAGGCCCAACACAGATAGACAGACAACATTCACACTCACATTCACTAACTTGGGCCAATGTAGTGTTTCCAATCAACCTATCCCCAGGTGCATGTCTTTGGAGGTGGGAGGAAGCCAGAGTACCTGGAGGGAACCCACGCAGTCACAGGGAGAACACGCAAATTGCACACTGAAAGATCCCGATCCGGACTTCACGGTGGAAGAGGGGTTAGTGCGTCTGCCTCACAATACGAACGTCCTGCAGTCCTGGGTTCAATCCCAGGCCCGGGATCTTTCTGTGTGGAGTTTACATGTTCTCCCCGTGAATGCGTGGGTTCCCTCAGGGTACTCCGGCTTCCTCCCACCTCCAAAGACATGCACCTGGGGATAGGTTGATTGGCAACACTAAATTGGCCCTAGTGTGTGAATGTGAGTGTGAATGTTGTCTGTCTATCTGTGTTGGCCCTGCGATGAGGTGGCGACTTGTCCAGGTTGTACCCCGCCTTTTGCCCGATTGTAGCTGACATAGGCGCCAGCGCCCCCCGCGACCCCAAAAAGGAATAAGCGGTAGGAAATGGATGCATGGAAGATCCTGTTCCCAGGCATGAACCCAGGACCTTATTGTTTATTGAGAGAGGATTCTCTACCGATTTAGAACACCCAAATTATATCTGCAGTCAGTCATATCATCTTCTTTTTGACCTCGGTGTCCTCAATGGTAGTTACGGCCAAACTTGTGCCTTTGTGGAGTTTTGCACTCTTGTCAATACTCCAGTCACAGGCGCTCGCAACCCTACTGCTCCCCTACCGTGCTCATTTGAGCTAACGACACATTTATCTCGGGTCACCTTCAACACAGTGCCTCTTAAAGGAGCTCTTGACAAATGCTCTCACTTTGCAGAGGCCGCCATCGTCAAAACAGGGGAGGCACGAGTGACAGTGTAAATACCAACAAGTGATGCTTCCTTCATGATAATCACCACAGCTGCTGGCCGCTCAGTGTCTTTCTTCGACTTGTCTTTGTTGATGTGGACTTGCACCGATGCGTGATTAATGCATATTGAGCGAAAGGTAAGGGACAATGAGCGCTCCATTTGTAAATTGTAAAAGGCCTCTGTGAGCATGAAGGTGGAATGGGAGATGGCGTGTCGACTGTTTTGGCAGGGTAATGGAGCCTAAGAAGTCATTTAGGACCAGCTCTGCCCCGTCACATGCCTGTCACACCGCTTGCTCGCCAGTGTCACATCCAATGTGCGTCTGATTGAGCGCCGCGCCGCACGCTGGCATCTCCCATAGTTCCGCATCAGTCAAAGACAACACACATTATTATCAAAAGTACACACATGCCACTACGCACATGGCCAAAAAGGGAATGGAGCTGCAGCGGGCCGTCAAACCGTCAAATCTGTCTCCGCCATATAAACATCCTCCGGACACGGTGACATTTTCCTCACCACAAAACAGAGTGTGAAGGCGTGTGTGTTTTTGTGTGTATTTGTTTGCGTGTGTCTGTCCCACTGTTTTATTTATGCATGCAGGAATAAGAGGCCCTTTTTTTATACAGTGGGAAATTAATGTATGACCCTGCTGTACCAAGTAATAAATCACCCGTCGTGAAGGATGAGCATTTTCCCATCCCTTAAAATGTTACTATTAGCATTTTGTGGTGTCAAAATAAATGATTGGAAGATTTATGCTAAAAGAATGAGACAATGCCAAGTGTTCATGGCATGGTCAAGAGAGTCACGTCAGAGTCTGGCTTTTGATCAATGGTAAAACAGCAGCAATTTGACTTGATTGCATTCATCACCTTAAATCTGTCAAGACACACTCAACTGCAATACTTTTATTGTATACTCACAGGGACATAATTTGACATTGGCAACTGAAAAGTTCTTCAAAATCTGAGTGTAACAGCCATATAATTGGCAGCAACATAATTGTCAAATGCGGCTTTCTCTATAAACCAAAAAAATATGTTTCAAGAAAATGAATACCTTCTTTCACTTTACATTTTGTAGAAACGGTGAGGCACTCAAACGCAAGCCACTCTTCCACATTCAGTCAGACCACCTCCAGAGGTTTTACTTTGACTCTCCAAAGTCCTTCCACTTCACCATGCTCCATTTGTCCTCCCCTCTATACACTCTGAATGGGGTTCAATTAATGTTTGGCTGTGGGAGACTTGTAGATGGCAAATGTTCACATTCATTATGCATGACTTCCATGTTGCTGTTAATTTTTTGGAACCAGTCAAGTCGAGGAAATGATTTTGTACATTATGTTTGTTTAATGGAATTGTCACGCTAATGGAAGTCAGACTGAATAAGATGGAGACGAGAGTTTCTGTTTGTCATCATAATGACCTTTTATTTTTATCTCATGGACCTCTCATTGACTGGGAGTTCAATGAGATATTGGCAGAAATTTGAATCAAATTAATTGAATAAAATATGCAATGACTATTCAAATATGTCCATTTTTAAAACAGCAATATATTTCTTGTAGTACGAATGACTGAACACACCTGTTTACATGTATGAATGAGTGTTGCATGTGCAACATTGTAATTGTTTAAAGGCCTTAAAGGCCTACTGAAACCCACTACTACCGACCATGCAGTCTGATAGTTTATATATCAATGATGAAATATTAACATTGCAACACATGCCAATACGGCCTTTTTAGTTTACTAAATTGCAATTTTAAATTTCCCGCGGAGTTTCTTGTTAAAAACGTCGCGGAATGATTACGCGTGCGTGTGACGTCACGGACTATCAGGAAATATTAGCTCAGCACCAGTTACATTTAAAAGTCGTCTCTTTTCATTGCATAATTACACAGTAATTTGGACATCTGTGTTGCTGAATTTTTTGCAATTTGTTTAATTAATAATGGAGACTATAAAGAACAATGCTGTTGGTGGAAAGTGATGTATTGCAGTTGTCTTTAGCACAGAGACACAGTCGTTGTTTCTTTGTTTTTAACACAGAGCGGTCAAGTGAACATGTTTCTCTACGTCAACCAGCATGTTTTTGGATGGGAAAATTGTGATATATATCTTACCGGAGACATCATTGGATTATTCGTCCTCCTGCAGTAGCTGTTTAAAAGGCTGCTGTGAGCTTGGCTCCTCGGCTTCTCTCTGAGACACTGCGTGTTCACCGCAGCCATCCGACATCTAGGTATGTCTTTACAATCTCACTAAAACACTATTAAAACAATAAGCAGATAAGGGATATTCCAGAATTATTCAAGTAAATGTGTCTAATTACATCTGAAACGCTCACACTGCCGCCGCCCGGACTCTTCGCTTTTTATTTTATTTTATTTTATTTATTTTTTTCCAGTCCTTCGCTATCAATAACATCATCCACGAATCTTTCATCCTCGCTCAAATTAATGGGGAAATTGTGGTTTTCTCGGTCTGAATAGCTCTTACTGCTGGAGGCTCCCATTGAAAACAGTGTGAGGACGTGAGCAGCCCTCACCCTTGTGGCGTCATCGTCTGCGACTTCCGGTAAAGGTAAGGCTTTTTTATCAGAAGCAAAAGTTGCGAACTTTATCGTCAATGTTCTCTACTAAATCCTTTCAGCAAAAATATGGCAATATCGCAAAATGATCAAGTATGACACATAGAATGGACCTGCTATCCTCGTTTAAATAAGAACATCTCATTTCAGTAGGCCTTTAATGTGCTAATAGTCAGCCGGCCAGACAATTTTTACCATGCAACAGCGAGGAATTCAGCTTCATACCACTATATGTGAATCTAAGTCATGTGCCTAACTTGGTTAACATGCAACTCTGCATCTTTTATGTACATTTATGTACAAAACCCGAAACCATTGAAGTTGGCACATTGTGTAAATCGTAAATAAAAGTAGGATAAGACAAGATACTTAAGGTTCGAACTGGAAAACTTTGTTATTTTTGGCAAATATAAGCTCATTTGGAATTTGATGCCTGCAAAATGTTTCAAAAAAGCTGGCACAAGTGGCAAAACAGACTGAGAAAGTTGAGGAATGCTCATCAAACACTTATTTGGAACATCCCCCAGGTGAACAGGATAATTGGGAACGGGTGGGTGCCATGCTGTGATATAAAAGCAGCTTCCATGAAATGCTCAGTCATTCACAAACAAGGATAGGGGGAGGGTCACTACATTGTGAAAAAATACGTGAGCAAACTGTTGAACAGTTTAAGAACAACATTTCTCAACGAGCTATTGCAAGAAATTCAGGGATTTCACCATCTACGGTTCGTAATATCATCGAAAGGTTCAGAGAATCTGGAGAAATCACTGCACGTAAGCAGCCAGGCTGAAAACCAACAGGCTGAAAACCAACATTGAATGCCCGTGACCGTCGATCCCTCACGTGGTACTGCATCAAAAACCGACATCAGTGTGTAAAGGATATCGCCAAATGGGCTCAGGAACACTTTAGAAAACCACTGTCAGTAACTATAGTTTGTCGCTAAATCTGTAGGTACAAGTTAAAACTGTACTGTGCAAGGCGAAAGCCATTTATCAACAACATCCAGAAACACCGCCAGCTTCGCTGGGCTCGTGCTTCTCTAAGATAGACTGATGCAAAGTGTAAGAGTGTTCTGTGGTCTGACGTGTCCACATTTCAAATTGTTTTTGGAAACTGTGGACGTGGTGTCCTCCGGACCAAAGAGGAAAAGAACCATCCGGATTGTTATAGGCGCAAATTCAAAAGCCAGCATTTGTGATGGAATGAGGGTGTATTAGTGCCCAAGGCATGGGTAACTTTCACATCTGTGAAGGAACCATTAATACTGAAAGGTACATACAGGTTTTGGAGCAACATTTGTTGCCGTCCAAGCAACGTCTTTTTCATGGACGTCCCTGCTTATTTCAGCAGGACAATGCCAAGCCACATTCTGCATGTGTTACAACAGCGTGGCTTCGTAGTATCACATTGAACATGAGTGGCACATTATGAAGCGTCAAATACCACAACAGAGACTGTTGAAGAACTTAAGCTGTACATCAAGCAGGAATGGGAAAGAGGCTTTGTAACACAGTGGTAAAAACGCCCCTGTGCCAACTTATTTAAAATGTGTTGCTGCCATTAAATTCTAAGTTAATGATTATTTGCAAAAAAAAAAAAAAAAAGTTTCCCAGTTCCAACATTAAATATCTTGTCTTTGCAGTCTATTCAATTGAATATAAGTTGAAAAGGATTTGCAAATCATTCTGTTTTATTTACGATTTACACAATGTGCCAACTTCACTGGTTTTGGGTTTTGTACATTACGAGTGCTAAATGATTGTTTTTGCATCTCTTCCTCTCAGTATTGTTGGCATTCTTATACACAGGATATGTTCTGTATATTCATGAAGACAGACATGCTCTCTATTTTTGCTCATTTAAGAGATGCTATCCTCTTGTGTATGTGTTTAGTAGATCATCTGTGCATGTGCTAACAAGTTTGCACATGTTCTGATACACACAAAACTTTATTAGATCAGGTATTAAGTGCATCTTGACCAAACTTAAAATGGAAAATGCACCATGTATCATTGTCTTCTTTGCACCAGACCAGAGTACCAGATTACAAGTGCAAACATGGCCGATTGTACACAGTCAATCATCTCAACCTTGCTGTCCAAAACAAGTTCACCTAATTTACCATCTAAGGCCCCTTCTAAACTAAGGTTATCCAGGGTAAATCCCACCTAACCTTATCCCTGTCCACACACACACAATTGTCATTAAAGACCCCCTCCTTCCCCACTGTCTGTCGGCACAACGCGACCTAGTACCCTTGCACTGAAAATGCACATGTTATAGTCATCTCAAGTGTTGCTCTGTGTGCAAGTTCTTAAATGTGACTTACATGTATCTGAACAATATCCAGTGTTGTGGTATTTAATTTAACTGGAATGTAGTGTGCTGTGGGGCCCTATTGTAGTGAATCACACCTGAGCCATCATAAATTAATGAAATCTTTATTAGACACGTAAACAATGTGATAAAGAACATTTTACATCAATCAATCTAAGGATCTATACATCTGGTCAGGACATTCCTCACTCTTTTGCCTTCACCTTCATTGTCCATTCGTTTTTGGTGACTTTATATACTCTGGACTTAGACGTTGAGTCTGCAACATACATGGTAGACAATAACTGATACAGTCTGCTTTGCCAATCCAAATGTATTTGCGGTTTTTGTAGTCTTCCCTCGACAGATAGGTAATACAGAGCACCACTTCCACGGGAGCCCGCATTCTCGTTGTCTCTCCTTCAACAAATGGACAAAGTCTTTCGGAAATTAGAATCACAGCTGACCTGGACATTCAAAAGTTCTCTTGCTGTCTTTGAAGCGTTGTATCCCAAATAGGTGCAATCGCACGTTTTCTTCTATTTAGGTATTCATGTATGATTTCGAACGGAAGGAGAAAAACGGGCACGTCTGGATGACTCGCCTCCATATTTCCAGTGGTTAGCTCCGAGTTACGATATCGCTTTATTATAAAGCTGGCTGTGGCGCATTCTTTTTGATGTCCATTACTGTGTGGGGGCCCTGTCTTTCTGGCGTCACTTCCTCTCCGAACTCAGTTTTTAAAGGCCTACTGAAACCCACTACTACCGACCACGCAGTCTGATAGTTTATATATCAATGATGAAATACTAACATTGCAACACATGCCAATACGGCCTTTTTAGTTTACTTAATTGCAATTTTAAATTTCCCGGGACTTTTTTCTTGAAAACGTTGCGTAATGATGACGTGTACGCTTGACCTCACGGGCTGTTAGGAAATATGAGCGCTGCACACACACACACAGCTAAAAGTCGTCTGCTTTAACGGCATAATTACACAGTATTTTGGAGATCTGTGTTGCTGAATCTTTTGCAATTTGTTCAATTAATAATGGAGAAGTCAAAGTAGAAAGACAGAGTTGGGAAGCTTTAGCCTTTAGCCAAACAAACACACGGTGATGTGATTACTTGTTTAAAATTCACTGAGGTGAAACTTGACTATGGATCACAGCGAACATGGATCCCGACCGAATGTCAACCAGCAGGTTTCGGTGAGAAAATTGTGGTTAAAAAGTCGCTTCTTACTGGATATTAGCTGAGCTTGTGCCGCCCACAAAGCTGCCATCGACTTCCCTGAGACATTGCGCGTCAACACCCGGCCGTGGCCACACCCTTCCGACTATCAGGTACTGTTAAACTCACTAAAACACGGCATAGCTCGGTTGGTAGAGTGGCCTAGCCAGCAAATTGAGGGTTGCAGGTTTGATTCCCGCTTCTGCCATCCAAGTCACTGCCGTTGTGTCCTTGGGCAAGACACTACCCCCCAGCTCCCAGTGCCACCCACACTGGTTTAAAATGTAACTTAGATATTGGGTTTAACTATGTAAAGCGCTTTGAGTCACTAGAGAACAGTGCTATATAAATATAATTCACAAATATAAGTCACATAATTCACAAACACGATAGAATGATAAGGGATTTCCCAGAATTATCCTATTAAATGTCTCTAAAAACATATGAATCTTTGACGTGTTTTTATTTTTTTTCCTAGTCCGTCGCTATCAATATCCTCATACACGAATCTTTCATCCTCGCTCAAATTAATGGGGAAATTGTCGTTTTATCGGTCCGAATAGCTGTTTTTGTTGGAGGATCCCATTAAAATCAATGTGAATATGTGAGGAGCCATCAAACATGTGACGTCATCGTCTGCGACTTCCGGTAGAGGCAGGGCATTTCTCCAGTTGCAAACTTTATCGTTTTCAGCAAAAATATGGCAATATCGCGAAATGATCAAGTATGACACAAGGAATTTACCTGCTATCCCCATTTAAATAAGAAAATCTCATTTCAGTACGCCTTTCAACAATCAATGAGTCAGTACAAAGCTAAGAGCCGGAGAGTCAAGAAATAGACTCTGCACTTACGGAAAAAATTGTCCAAGGAGGGGAACAATGAACGATGAATTATTGTGGCCAAAACAGGGCTTAGGTTAAATAATTATTCGTTTAAGGCATGGGTGTCAAACTCTGGCCCGCCGTGTAATTTGATTTGGCCCTTGAGGCAATATCAATTTAGCTTTAGAGCTGGCCCGCCAGTGTTATACAGCGTCGGTGCCGCTGTAACACTGCATTCACCGCTAATACTCATACTTGCCAACACTCCTAATTTTCCCGGTAGACTCTTGAAGTTCAGTAGGTAGGTCTTTATTGTCATTGCAACAAGTACAACAAAACTTTGTTTTCAGCACAAACCTGTTCAATATTAGACAAACAAACAGAGTACAGGGTTACAGAACAAGAACGCTGATGGGTCGCCATAAGTGCCCCTCCTGAAAATCTCCCGGGGCAACCATTCACCCGAATTTCTACCGATTTCCACCTGGACAACTATATTGGGGGCGTGCATTTAAGGCACTGCCTTTAGCATTCTCTTCAACCTGTCGTCACATCCGCTTTTCCTCAATATTAACAGCGTGTCACATAATATTTGTGGCTTTTACACACACACATACACACACACACGCAAGTGAATGCATTGCATCCTTGGTCAACAGCCATACAGATCACACTGAGGGTGGCCGTATAAACAACTTTAGCACTGTTGAAAATATGCGCCACACTGTGAACCCACACCAAACAAGAATGACAAACACATTTCAGGTGAACATCCGCACCGTAACACAACCCACACCAAACAAGAATGACAAACACATTTCGGGTGAACATCCGCACCGTAACACAACAGAACAAATACCCAGAACCCCTTGCAGCACTAACTCTTCCGGGAAAACTTCCAGCAAACTGACCGATAATTAACGTTTTATTCATGCATTTTCTCTTGCTACTTCAAGGCTTGAATGTTTGGTTCATTCATAATTTCAAAGTTATTATTAGCCTGTGGAAAAAAATTTATACTTGCCTCAGAAGATTGCAAATAGAAAAAAAGGCATTACATTTGTATTTAAATTTTATTTGAAATGTCATTGACATTTTTTTAATTATTATTATTATTATTTGAAACTGGATTTTGTGTGTCACTAAAGTTGTATAAGCCTCGCTTGTTCAATATTTAATGCAAAACTTGTTTGGGTCCCTATTAAAACGTTCATTTGTTCAACCTTGGACCGCGGCTTTGTTCCGTTTAAAATTTTGGCCCACTCTGTATTTGAGTTTAACACCCCTGGTTTAAGGAGTTATCCCGCTTAGTGTAGACACAACCTAAGGTTGCTTGACCAACAATTGTACAACAAAACATCATGGCCACTTCACTGCAGGCTGTTTGGAGTCAGCAGGCTTTCCACCTGAGGTCTCTTTCCCCGTTTCCCAGTCACCGGTGTATCCTGCTGTGCTGCTCTCCGGCTCCCAGGTTGTCCACATGAGCGCTCCTGTTCTCTCATTCAGACATCCTGCTTTCACACTACCACTCTTAAAGCACCTCTATCAACTTGTACGCTTCCCTCATCCGGAATTTCCATTGGGATCACTTTGAGGAGCATGATGGATTGCCTTGGGGGTGGTGGGTGGCGGTTGGGGGTTGTGGGGGGGTTCACAGAAAGTGTTGCTCTGTCACAGTCCCGGTCAAATTATGTATTAATAAAAACATAACCCAAGGGATACCGTCCCTATATGGGAATCATGATGCGAGTCTCTAAGGTTCTGATTAGTTTCACATTAAATAAACATTACTGTACTGCGATGACAAAAATCATCCAAACAACCATTATTCAAACACTTTTGCATTCAGTTTTTACACATCTGTGCCGACCCCTATTTACAGTCCTTTTGCACAGGTGAGCGTGTGTGTTATCACGGCGACGATGATGCCTCTAAACCAAAATCCATCAATGAGCCTGGCCATGCGATTACAGCCTGCCATCTGAAACGCTGACTGCTGCGGCTACTTTATTAGGCAAAGTGCTTTTGTGTTTGTGTGTGTGTTACTTCAGACACGGTGCTAAGTGCTTTTTCTTTTTTTTTTTTCTTTTTTGTTGTCCATAACCATTTCCTCACGTGGCTCTCCTTTTCACTACCGAGAATACCGCGATTACTGCATGCTGTATTATTTATGATCAAGTTATACCCCGCCGCTTTAAATCTTCTTGACTTTCCTTCTGGCGCGTCCTAATCCAGAATTCCAGTCTTTACCCGCTTGGCGCGTGTCAGCAGACATGGGTAAATGTATGCATGCTGTGCGAGCATACCCGCCTGTGTGCACATTTAGATGCCTCGGTGTTAGAGGTCAGGCGGGTGGTGAAACAAGGATTGATGTATCCATTTGGAGACAGGTGTTAAGAACGAGACCGAGGGGCCGAGGCAACATCAGTCAGTCTCGGGTCTGACGCCTCGCTGCACCTTCACCGCTGGCCTTGATTACTTGTTGTTACTGGAGTGTGAAATCTGAATATGCCTTTTCATCGCTCAAAATTTGGCTTGTCTCCACGCAAAAAAGGAAGCGTGCACGCAACTTTGTGATTGAACGTTTTTCCCAAAATTGTTTTGGTAACACAAAAAGTAAAAAATATTTTTTTTTTTTGCCACACCACATCTGTGAATTAAAACTTCCTGCCGCTGTAAGCTGACAGGCAGTACAGCCCAGCGTTTAAATAGCTGGAGTGCGTTATAAAAAGACAGCGAGCACCCGGTAAAAGTCTATTCATCTTCAGGTGCGTTGAGGAGACATTCGTCATCAGGACTCGGGAATTAAACATGAGCATGAATTCTTCAGAGGCGCAATTTAAAAGAGTTGGATAATTTTAGAAAGGATCACTCCACCTGTAATTTTAGCTCCTCTCTAAAGGTATCTCTGTCCAAGCCGTTTGGCTAATCTCTTTAGGAAATGTCAAGCTGTTTTCTCCAATATGTATTATTCGCACGGCGGATTATGAGGTTCTGACTTCCGGATCAATCGGATTTTTGTTTTTTCTCGTTATCAAGCTAAACCTGTTGAAGTGATTAAAACAAAAAGGCTGAAACAAAGCAGAGAGATAATCTTTTTGAGTATGAATGACAAATCACTGCCTGATCTCTACACCAGCGACGCAATTACCTTACAAAGGGGTATGCAAACACCGCACCCTCCCCCCCACCCCCTCTCCCCACACACACACCTGTCAGCCTACAGTAGCAGCTGACTTGTCAACGTTGAGAAACAGACTGCACATTTACAATTGAAGTCTGTTACTTCTCAACTCAAAGTACTTTAATGAATAGATTTGTGCAATGATGACACAATTTCACCAATCCTTAGTTCTTTGTCATTGGATTGCCATCGCAAAAGTGACTAATGATCTATTCCGAACTATGGAGCGGTATAGCTCGGTTGGTAGAGTGGCCATGCCAGCAACTTGAGGGTTCCAGGTTCGATCCCCACTTCTGCCATCCGAGTCACTGCACATTATGTCCTTGGGCAAGACACTTTCAATCAATCAATCAATCAATCAATCAATCAATCAATGTGTGACGGGTCTCCAGCCGTCCTCGTGTGGGTTGCAGTGCCGATCGATACAGGACACATCGTAACAGGTTTGACTCTGATTTATTCTTTCAATAAACATGTCAACTTCTTGCCAGTCCGTCGCGCCATGGGTCTTCCTGCTTGTCGCGGCGCACCTTTCGGTGTCCGGTGGCTGCGTCTGCTGTGGGGGTTCATCTTGCTCGGGGTCGATCTCGTCGCTCTCATGGTCTTCATTGTCGGGTGGTTCCTCCCCTACTTCTGCCACGATTGCTCCTCCCTCTCCCCTTTTATGCTGCAGCAGAAGATGCAGGGATTGAGCACAGGTGTGTTGTGTACGCACCTGACTCTGATGGCTGTAGTGTCGCTCCAGCCGTGCCCCGCCTCTCCGCTCTGCTTCATGCTCCGCCTCCTGGCCGCCATCTAGAGCAGGACCACCGTTTGCCCTGGCCCGCTGTCGGCTCCGCCTCTCCACACAATTTTTATTTACATAGCCCTAAATCACAAGTTTCTCAAAGGGCTGCACAAACCACAACGGCATCCTCTGTAGAGCCCACATAAGGGCAAGGAAAAACTCACCCCAGGGGACCGAAAGCAATGGACGTCAAGCGGATCTAACATGATATTACCCACATGCTCGCAGTGCCACCCACACCGGTTTAAAGGTAACTTAGATATTGGGTTTCACTATGTAAAAGCGCTTTGAGTCAATAGAGAAAAGCGCTATATAAATATAATTCACTTCACTTCAACTATGGCTGCTGATGCATCATCCATGTCGCTGCTGCTTGATCTTAGCGCTGCTTTCAATACCGTGGATAATAACATTCCATTAGAAATTAGCGTTGTCTCGATACTAATATTTTGGTACCGGTACTAAAATTATTTCAATACTTTTCTAAACAAAGGGGACCACAAACAATGTCATTATTGGCTTTATTTTAACAAAAAATATTAAGGTACATTAAACATGTTTACTATTGCAAGTTTGTCTTTAAATAAAATAGTGAACATACTAGACAACTTATCTTTTATTAGTAAGTAAACGAACAAAGGCTCCTCATTAGTCTGTTGATATATGCAGTAATATATTGTGCCATTTATCATTCTATTATTTCGTCAAAATTATTGAGGACAAGTGGTAGAAAATTAATGATTAATCTACTTGTTCATTTACTGTTAATATCTGCTTACTTTCTCTGCTAACATATTCTCTCTACACTTGTGTTAAAATGTAATAATCACTTATTCTTCTGTTGTTTGATACATTACATTAGTTTTGGATGATACCACAAATATTGGTATCAATCCGATACCAAGTCGTTCTAGGATCATACATTGGTCATATTCAAAGGTCTCATGTGTACAGGGACATATTTCCTGAGTTTATAAACATCATGTACATTTAAAAAAAAAAACGAAAGAATATGTTGTGATGCCAAAAAGTATCGACATAATCATAGTAGTATCGACAAGATACACTCCTGTACTCGGTATCATTACAATGGCGTTCGTTTACATTTTGACGCCAGTGAGCTACGGTGTGTAGTATTACATGTTTATTGCTATTCTTCGTCCTGCAGGGATTTTACCTCTAAGAAACTTACTTTACTTGTTGCCATGGAGGCAAGGATTAGTGATTTAGAAGTAGCTAAATCACTGGCTATAGTGGCTGGAATTTAGCCGCTAGCTAGCTTGTCATGTCTTAAAGCACCTCTTCCAATTTTCATTGTTATAACTTCACCTTTATCGTTAGTGTTTAAGCCAACATGCGTCCATTCTCCTTTTTCTGCCTACACACTGGTTCTGCTTGTAAGTACTCTGTGTGTGTGCGCTGTCGAACATGCACTTCTGCTCGTAAAAACCAGCAATGACGCAACGTGACAACGACAAGGGCGCGGGGGTGGGGGGTTGAGTACCGATACTTTTCGGAGGCGGTATAGTACTGAATATGATTAATTAGAGTATCGCGGTACTATACTAATACTGGTATACGGTACAACCCTATTAGAAAATATCAAAACACATCAGACTTATTCTCCTCTTGGTTTAACTCCTATCTTACAGACAGGATGCAGTGCGTCTCCCATAACAACGTGACCTCGGAGTTTGTTAAGGTAACGTGCGGAATTCACAGAGTTTGGTTCCTGGCCCTGCATTCTTCAGCATCTACATGCTGCCGCTAGGTGACATCAAAGGCAAATATAGCGTTAGCATCCATTGTTATGCTGACCACCCCTAAAGCTGACCAACTAGCCAGATTGAAATTAAACAATGGATGTCCACCAACTTTTTGCATCTTAACACTAAGAAAAATAAAATGCTGCTTATCGGTCCTGCTAGACACCGACACTTATTTAATAATACCACCTTAACATTAGACAACAAAACAATTACACTAAGTGACTCGGTAAAGAATCTGGATATTATATCTTCAACCCAACTCTCTTGTTTGAGTCACACATTGTGAGTGCTACTAAAACAGCCTTTTTTCATCTCGATAACATCGCTAAAATGTGTCCCATTTTGTCCACCAATGACGCTCAGATAATTTTTCATGCGTTTGTTTTGTCTTGGGTCTTTAGGGGTGTGCCACAGTATTAATTTTGACAGCAGTTTTTAATATATATATATATATATATATATATATATATATATATATATATATATATATATATATATATATATATATATATTCACCCTGGAGTATCTTTAAAAAATGATTGAAAATGGAAAAAGATGGGGTGGGAAATATTTTTTTTGTTTTAGTATTTTTTTGGTTTGAGGACACACATGACACAAATACTCCCAATTGTTGGAAAGCCCACTGTTTAATATGCCAGCGACACATAGTCATTTTGATAGTAGGCTAATATAGCTAAAATAGACACATCATGTGTTGCTATTATTATAATACTTGTATAAGACTTTTAAAGTACTTTTGATAGTAGGCTAATATAGCTAAAAGACACTTACTTCATGTGTTGCCTTCACTATAACACTTATACTATATTCCCAAAAGTATTTGGCCACCCATCCAAATGATGAGAATCAGGTGTCCTAATCACTTGGTCCAGTGTATAAAATCAAGCACTTAGGCAAAGATACTGTTTCTACAAACATGTGTGAAAGAATGGGCCGCTCTCAGTGATTTCCAGCATGGAACTGCCAAAGGATGCCACCTGTGCAACAAATCAAGTCGTGAAATTTCCTCGCTCCTAAATATTCCAAAGTCAACTTTATTATGAGAAAAGTGAAGAGTTTGGGAACAACAGCAAGTCAGCTACCAAGTGGTAGGCCACATAAACTGACAGAGAGGGGTCAGCGGATGCTGAAGCGCATAGTGCAAAGACTTTCTGCACAGTCAGTTGCTACAGAGCTCCAGACTCACTGTGACCTTCCAATTAGCCCACGTACAGTACGCAGAGCGCTTCATGGAATGGGTTTCCATGGCCGCGCAGCTGCCTCTAAGCCATGCATTACCAAGTCCAATGCAAAGTGTGGGATGCAGTGGTGTAAAAGCACATTGCCACCTCGACTTTAAAGCAGTGAAGACGCCTTGTCTGTACTGATGAATCTGGGAATTTGATGGACCAGTCCGGGTTTGGAGGTTGCCAGGACAACGGTACATTTCAGACTGCATTGTGCCGAGTGTGAAATTTGGTGGAGGAGAAATTATGGTGCGGGGTTGGTTTTTCAGGAGTTGGGTTTGGCCACTTAGTTCCAGTGAAAGGAACTAAAACAAAACAAACCAAAACAGTTTGGCGCAGTGGTCAAGTGGCTGTGCGCAACCCGAGGGTCCCTGGTTCAATGCCCACCTAGTACCAACCTCGTCACGTCCGTTGTGTTCTGAGCAAGACACTTCACCCTTGCTCCTGATGGGTGCTGGTTAGCGCCTTGCATAGCAGCTCCCTCCATCAGTGTATGAATGGGTAAATGTGGAAGTAGTGTCAAAGCACTTTTCTACCTTGAAGGTAGAAAAGCGCTTTACAAGTAGAACCCATTTATCATTATTTATATATAACATTTTGGACAATTCCAATGGGGTGGCAGTTCAAGTTCATACATTATAGGGACGGCGTGGCGCAGTGGGAGAGTGGCCGTGCGCAACCCGAGGGTCACTGATTCAAATCCCACCTAGAACCAACCTTGTCACGTCCGTTGTGTCCTGAGCAAGACACTTCACCCTTGCTCCTGATGGTTGCTGGTTGGCGCCTTGCATGGCAGCTCCCTCCATCAGTGTGTGAATGTGTGTGTGAATGGGTAAATGTGGAAGTAGTGTCAAAGCGCTTTGAGTACCTTGAAGGTAGAAAAGCGCTATACAAGTACAACCCATATATATATATATGAGTAAAGGAAGGTGGCCAAATACTTTTGGCAATACAGTGTGTATATACGGCTTTTAATTTTTTGCCGCTCCAGACAGATTTGTTTTTTGTATTTTTTGGTCAAATATGGCTCTTTCAAAGTTTTGGGTTGCCGACCCCAGCTCCACGTGAATTATATTTATCCAGCAGTAAGTGTCATTTGGAGCTGGAATGTGTTTCTGTACGTATAAATAGTGTGTGTGTGTGAGGTGTGTTTGTCAAGGGGAGAATTTGACAGGGAGGTTTCCAGCGGTGTCTGATGCCAGTGATTGATTATTCTGACCACAGTACTGACTGCTTTACACCGATTAACCTTTGACCTTATAGGTGAGAGATCACATCAACTACTGAGACGATGGTAAGTGGGCAACAGGATGGACCTCATTTAAAGTCCCATTATCACACTCATTTCTGGAGGGGCTTGAGGTAATGAGGGAGGGATGGAATAAAAGAGGTAGAAACGAGGGCATGTAAAAAAGAGGAGTGGGAGTGTGTGAAATAATGCATTCTGCCTATTTCATCTGAGGTGACAGGTGGGCATGTCCACAACTTGCCTGCCTAGAGATTAGACTGTAATGATGCAGAATATGAATAACGCAGCCCAACAAATGGAGCAGTCTGCCCAACAGCCGGACCCACTGTTGAATTGTATTCCTCCTCCCGCATCCAGCCATTCCCTCATGACTAAAATTTGCTCCATCATCCCTGTCCGGCTGGCTCTGTTTGTTTGGGGACTGCCTCAAAGAAAGTTTTACTTGATTTACTCAGTCTTGTATTTGTCTTATCTTATGCACAGACTGCATGGAGGAGAGCAGTTCAAGCAGGATATCTCCATAATCTACATAGTGGACACATAAATGAACCGGTAGATTTTACATGTATCAGAGGAATGGGATTTACTAAGCACATGTGCAATTTGCAACATCCTATTAAGCATTGATCATTCTTTATATGAATATGTATTTTAACAAATAAAGAATAAATAAGAAGGGGGACCGGAGGGTGTGTTCCAACTATCGTGGGATCACACTCCTCAGCCTTCCCGGTAAGGCAGGGGTGTCAAACTCAAATACAGAGTGGGCCAAAATGTAAAACTTAACAAAGCCGGGGGCCAAGGTTGAACAAATTAACCTTTTAATAGGCACCCAAACAAGTTTTGCATTGAATATTGAACAAGCAAGGCTTATATAACTTTATAGTCCATCTATCCATTTTCTACAGCTTATTCCCTGTTAGGGTCGCGGGGGGCACTGGCGCCTATCTCAGCTACAATCGGGCGGAAGGCGGGGTACACCCTGGACAAGTCGCCACCTCATCGCAGGGCATAACTTTATAGTGACATGCAAAATTTAGTCTCAAATAATAATAATAATAATAATAATTACAAAAATATCAATGGCATATCAAATAAAATGTAAATACAAATTGAATGCCTCTTTTCTATTTGCAGCCTTCTGAGGTAAATATCAAAATAAACTCTTTCCACAGGGTAATAATACATTTGAAAATAAAAAATAACAATAATGAATGAATCAAACATTCAAGCCTTGAAGTGCCTGAATAAAACGCTAATTATTGCTCAATTTGCTACACTGATTTGCTTTAACACTGAATATGGAACAAGCAACGCTTGTATAACTTGATAGTGCAAAATCAACTTTCAAAAAAACAATCGAAAAAACATCAATGGTACATTAAATAAAATGTAAATAAAAAATTGAAGGCCTCTTTTCTGTTTGCAGCCTTCTGAGTTAAATATCAATATTAACTTTTTCCACAGGCTAATATTTGTTTTAATAAAATAACAATTAATAAATCAAGGCCTTTTTATTGCTCAATTTGCGACACACTGATCTAATAAGATATGCCCAAGCCATGGCATCTTTTCTTGGATGCTAGTTCATTAATGTCGGGGCTCAGGTGGGCAGCGTTGGTAACGGGGGGGTGTATATTGTAGCATCCCGGAAGAGTTAGTGCTGCAAGGGGTTCTAGGTATTTGTTCTGTTGTGTTTATGTTGTGTTACGGTGCAGATGTTCTCCCGAAATGTGTTTGTCATTCCTGTTTGGTGTGGGTTCACAGTGTGGCGCATATTTGTAACAGTGTTAAAGTTGTTTATGCGGCCACCCCAGGTGTGTCCTGTGTGGCTGTTGATCAAGTATGCCTTGCATTCACTTACGTGTGTGTAAAAGCCACATATATTATGTGACTGGGCCGGCACGATGTTAGTAAGGAGGAAAGGCGGACGTGACGACAGGTTGTAAGGGACGCTTAAGACAGTTCCATTAAGGCACGCCCCCACTATTGTGGTACGGGTGGAAAAAGGGAGAATGGTTGCCCCGAGAGATTTTCGGGAGGGGCACTGAAATTCGGGAAGGTTGGCACCGCCGCTGTATAATACCGGTGGGCCAGCTCTAACGTTAATTTGATATTCCCTCAAGGGCCAAATGAAACTACACGGCGGGCTAAATTTGGCCCGCGGGCCAGAGTTTGACACCCATGCAGTAAGGTTTATTCAGGTGTACTGGAGAGGAAGCTACGCTGGATGGTCGAACCTCGGATTCAGGAGGGACAGTGTGGTTTTCGTCCTTGTCGTGGAAATGTGGACCAGCTCTATACTCTCGGGTTCTTGAGGGTGCATGGGAGTTTGCCCAACCAGTCTACATGTGCTTTGTGGACTTGGAGAAGGCATTCGACCGTGTCCCTTGGGAAGTCCTGTGGGGAGTGCTCAGAGAGTATGGGGTATCGGATTCTCTTATTGTGGCAGTCCTCTCCCTGTGCGATCAGTGTCAGAGCTTGGTCCGGCAGGCAGTAAGTCGGACACGTTTCCAGTGAGGGTTGGACTCCGCCAAAGCTGCCCTTTGTCACTGATTCTGTTCATAACTTTTATGGACAGAACTTTTAGGCGCAGTCAAGGTATTGAGGGGTTCCGGTTTGGTGGCCGCGGGATTAGGTCTCTGCTTTTTGCAGATAATGTGGTCCTGATGGCTTCATCTGGCCGGGATCTTCAGCTCTCACTGGATCGGTTCGAAGCCGAGTGTGAAGCGACCGGAATGAGAATCAGCACCTCCAAGTCCGAGTCCATGGTTCTCTCCTGGAAAAGGTTTAAGTGCCATCTCCGGGTTGGGGAGGAGACCCTCCCCCAAGTGGAGGAGTCTTGTTCACGAGTGAGGGAAGAGTGGATCGTGAGATCCACAGGCAGATCGGTGCGGCGTTTTCAGTAATGCGGACGTTT
This sequence comes from Nerophis ophidion, assembly GCF_033978795.1. Taxonomy (NCBI): domain Eukaryota; kingdom Metazoa; phylum Chordata; class Actinopteri; order Syngnathiformes; family Syngnathidae; genus Nerophis; species Nerophis ophidion. The sequence continues at coordinate 66,377,629 of NC_084615.1, read as the reverse complement.
TATCGATCCGTTGTGGTGAAGAAGGAGCTGAGCCGGAAGGCAAAGCTCTCAATTTATCGGTCGATCTACGTTCCCATCCCCACCTATGGTCATGAGCTTTGGGTCATGACCGAAAGGATAAGATCACGGGTACAAGCGGCCGAAATGAGTTTCCTCCACCGGGTGGCGGGGCTCTCCCTTAGAGATAGGGTGAGAAGCTCTGCCATCCCGGAGGAACTCAAAGTCAAGCCGCTGCTCCTCCACATCGTGAGGAGCCAGATGAGGTGGTTCGGGCATCCGGTCAGGATGCCACCCAAACGCCTCTCTCGGGAGCTGTTTAGGGCACGTCCAACCGGTAGGAGGCCACGGGGAAGACCCAGGACACGTTGGGAAGACTATGTCTCCCGGCTGGCCTGGGAACGCCTCGGGATCCCCGGAAGGAGCTGGACGAAGTGGCTGGAGAGACGAAAGTCTGGGCTTCCCTGCTTAGGCTGCTGCCCCCGGGACCCAACCTCAGATAAGCGGAAGAAGATGGATAGATGGATGGAAAGAATAAATATCTATATAATTAATCACAAATAACTATGGGTGTATACAACTTTTTCACTTCCGACACAATACCAATATTGGGGCCTTGAGTGTTGTTCAATATATATCCGATATGATATCAGTACGACTTATAGCACATACATTTATTATTGTGGAATGTTACAAATGGCGTTACTACAACTCAGGAAAATGGTATGTATGAAAAGTACTTGATTTTCCTGTAAGGTTATATTTTAGAGGACAAATATAACCTTAGAGGAAAATCTAATTTGAAACATTAGTATGCTCGTACAACACTTAAAACATTTAGCACAGGGGTGCCCACACTTTTTCTGCAGGTGAGCTACTTTTCAATCGACCAAATCGAGGGGATCTACCTTATTCATAAATATAATTTATATTTATTTATTTTATGAAATAGATGTTTTTGTTAACAAGTTAGATGTGTTTAATGATTATACAAGCATGTGTAACACATATAGATGTCTTTCTTTCACAAAGACAAGAATATAAGTTGGTGTATTACCTGATTCTGATGACTTGCATTGATTGGAATCAGACAGTAGTGATGATAACGTCCACATTTTCGAATGGAGGAGAAAAAAAGTCCTCCTTTCTGTACAATACCACATGAAAGTGGTTGGTTTTCGGGATCTTATTTATCCAGCTTCCATACACTTTACAAGAAAAACATCGGCGGCAAATTCCGTAGCTTGCTTGATTGACATTCACGGCAATCAAACGTCTTGTGAGATGACGCTGGCTGCTGCGAGATCATTACTATGAAAAAATGACCGAGAGGAAGGCGAGAAACACTTTTAATTTCAACAGACTCTCGCGCCATACCTGCCGTCAAAAGCCTAGAGACCGACTGCACATTTCCTATCTTCAAAGTAAGAGCCCTGCCTCATGCTGCCTGCGCTAACAAAGTACACTGAGCAATAGTTATGATGAATATCTTGAACACTTTTTTTGATTGTTTGTCTTGATTTCAAAAAGTAACAAAATCATTTTGACACTGGTCCCAGTACCAAAATATTGGTATCGTGACAACACTAATGTTATGCAGAGGTGTACTAATAAAAATGTAATAGAGAAAGTATATTTTTAGCCGGAGTTGAGAGTGGTGGTTGCAAAATATTTAAAGCGAGGTAACATAAAATAATTGAGAAGCACTACACTAATGGAAGACAATCTCAATTAAAATGGAAGTCACACATGAGACAGCATGGCTCAAGTGGTAGAGTGGTAGACTCCCAACATGTCGAGGTATCCATGAGGAAGATACTGAACCCCTAGTTGCTCCTGATTCTGCATCCACCCATCCATGTTCTACTACTTGTACCTTTCAGGGTCACAGGGGTATCTCAGCTGAATTCGGGCGGAAGGCAGTGTACACCCTGGACAAGTCGCCACCTCATCGCAGGGCCAACACAGATAGACAGACAACATTCACACTCACATTCACACACTAGGGCCAATTTAGTGTTGTCAATCAACCTATCCCCAGGTGCATCTCTTTGGAGGAAGTTGTAATCACGGGGAGAACATGCAAATTCCACACAGAAAGATAATTAGCCCAGGACCTTCGTATTGTGAAGCACCGGTACTAACCCTTGCACCACCGTGTTGCCCCCAGATGCTGCATCATCACCTTGAGTACCTTGAAGGTCGAAAAAGTGCTTTACAAGTATTAACATTCTTTACATTTACATGAAGAAAAACGGCAATGTCTTCGGAATGAATCTTCTATATATCAATAAAAAAATACAACAAGCATTCACTTTTGATGAAACACATTCATCTACAAGTGCAGGTGACGCTTACCTTTAGTCACTTATTGCGGCAAGTGTAGGACACACCGACAGCACCGCGGCTTTGAAACCCGGCTGGGGTGACGGGTAAGTGTGTGAGACGGCATGTTGATGTTTGTAAGGAAAAATGGATTTCGCATTAGTGCCCTTGTTTCCTTTTTCCTTCTTCTTGCCCCCTCTTTCTCTCTCCTCCCATTATTCTCATTCTGCACTAGAGGGCCGTCAGCGAGTTCTGAATGCATTATGCTGTCTGCTCCATTGTTTGTGCTGTTTCCCTGCGTCTCCGCTCCACTCTCCCCCAATATTTGTTTTCATTAATCACAGTGGGGGCCTGCTGCCTTGATGGCTTTTTTTTTCCGTTGTCTTTTGTTCCGCCACACAGCTTTTGTCGTTAGCTTTCAATGCATTTGTCGTGTGTGTTTGTGTTAACGCATGTGTGAATGCAGTGTATGTCGTCATGCACATGCAAAGGTAACGATGGAACATAACCAAATATTACTCATCTCTCCTAGCTAGGCTTGGCTGCTCGAGTATGGCCATTATAAGTATAATTAGAACTATAATTAGTGATATGGATACAAATATAAACTATACAGACTAACTCTTTCAGCCCCATTGACTCCCATTATAATGCTATTTTTAAAAGACTGTAATCCTGCTATGGACGCTATGCTTTTTCCATGAGACCGACTGTATCTCATTCTGGTTGACTGAAAAACAAAAAAATAATGTTTTGGTGTTATTGCGCCTCATAACCACCAGAAGGCACCATAAAACAATGTGCATGCAGCAATTCTTAGAGCTTTGATGAGCGTAAATGAGTTAAATTATAGTTAAGCTAAGAGTTAAGTTATATACAGTACAGCAAACAAAAGTTTGGACACACCTCATTCGATGCGTTTTCTTTGTTTTCATGGCTGTTTACATTGTGGATTGTCACTGAAGGTGTAGCAGTGGGAGAGTGGCCGTGCTCAACCCGAGGGTCCCTTGTTCAATCCCCACCTAATACCAACCTCGTCACGTCCGTTGTTTCCTGAGCAAGACACTTCACCCTTGCTCCTGATGGGTGCTGGTTAGCGCCTTGCATGGCAGCTCCCTCCATCAGTGTGTGAATGTGTGTGTGAATGGGTAAATGTGGAATTAGTGTCAAAGCGCTTTGAGTTCCTTGAAGGTAGAAAAGCGCTATACAAGTACAACCCATTTATTTATTTATTAGTCAGAGGTGTTCAATACTGTTATTTTTGTCAGGCTTGTCCCTGACAGTTTTGGTCTATGTCTTAGTTTTTCCTCTGCATTTGTCTTTAGTTCATGTCAGCACTCTTATTTTGGTTCTGTTTCCTGTTTGTCTCCCTGAGTGCTGTGTAACCCTCATCTGTGGCTGATTGGCACCTGGCCACACCTGGGATCAATCAGCCAGCCATTATTTAAGACCTGTTTTTTCCTCCAGTCAGGGCTGGATTATTGTCTTCTCAATGTCATTTTCTACTTGTCATTCCTACTGGTCGTGTGATTGCAGCGTAGCGGTAAGCTATATTTGGTAGATGTTTGTAGCTTACTGTTTTTTGTTCCCTGCTTCCGATTTGTTTGTTCATAGCCCTTAGTTTGTTATAGCCGACGACGTGCGTGCTTTTTCTTTGTACCCTTTGTTTGTTCTAGTTGTAGTATTTTAAATTAAACTCTGTTTTCCTATCCAATGCCTGCCTCCATCTCTGCATCTTGGGGTTCATCACCAAATACCTCTGACAGAATAATCCAGCCCTGACTGGAGGAGAAAACAGGTCTTAAATAGTGGCTGGCTGATTGATCCCAGGTGTGGCCAGGTGCCAATCAGCCACAGCTGAGGGTAACACAGCACTCAGGGAGACAAACAGGAAACAGAACCAAAATAAGAGTGCTGACAAGAACTAAAGACAAATGCAGAGGAAAAACTAAGACATTGACCAAAACTGTCAGGGACAAGCCTGACAATTTTATTTGTATTAATGATAACAAACCGCATTACAGGTGAGAAACGCCATTTCCAATGTGTGTTGCCATAGTTTATTGCTCTTTAAACATAACTTCTATAAACATTTCCTTTTTTTCCAAATTTATAGCCTCTGCGGCATTTTTTATTTGACTGACTCAGTTGGTGTTGCTGTAGGCTAAACAAGCACATCTCTCTGGGGAAATATTAAACATGTTTCTTGTTTTGCCTGTTGCTTGTATTCCTCTTATTTTTTCTATCCACCTTGTTTTTCTTCTAATCATAGCACACCTCCTGCAGTGCTGATTATGCAACTATTTTAGTTGCAAGGCGGTCCGTTTCTACCTCCAGCAACAGGTACACACAACCTGCCCTTCACTAAGTCCGTGTATGGATTTACCCAGCATTAGAATTTTCATCAGCTCCACAGGATCAATCTCCATTAAAAATCAAACAGGGTTTATAGATTCCACAGTTCGCAGGCTTCTAAGCAGCTTCACAACATTGTGTGATCCAAAAAATGTATGCTCTGTTTTTTCACCGCAAGCTTGTCTGACTCGGATGCCCTTTCTTTATTTCCTTCTGCGTCGTACTCATGCCTGGATCTTTTGAGCCATGCTACAGTGATATTCAGACTGGGACACAGCTCTGTTTGCATCTATTGTGGGGTGCTGTGCTTTAATAACCAAAGGCAGTGGGATTTGTGTGAAAGGCGGAGTATAGAGTTCATTGCAAAGGTGGCAAAGTTTTCATTCATAGGTTGAGATTTGTTCTTTAATGGGTACCGAAGGGATTTGCAAAATATTTTTAACATGTCATTTGCGGGCAGCACAGTTCACAGGGTTTAGTGCATATGCTTCACAATACAAAGGTGCTGGGTTCGATCCCCAGGATCAGGAGCTTGCATGTTGTTCTCGTGACCCTCTAAGATGCGGGTAAAAGTTTGGCGGGACAAGGGATATACCTCTGAAAACGTATAAATTATTATTGTTATTATTATTAAATGAAGCAAGTTAAATAGGAATTGCTTGGAAATGGTCAGATGCTGAACAAAATGGTGTGGAATGTTTGTAGACGGACTTTGAATGTTGAAAATGAGTTGAGAAATGTGTAAGTCACAATAAAGAAAAGTGTAAGTAGGGCTTTGTGATTTCTATGAATTCAGTGACTTGCAGGAATGTTTAAGGTTGTTGTTGTTGAGGATTCCCGTGTTGAGTGGAACGTGTTGAGAAGAAATGAAGGTGAAACAGATAGGAACCGTGGAAGTAAATGACAAACAGAAAACCGAACAGAAGAATGTGACTAAAATCTGAGTTAAAAAGTATAGAGTGCTGAATGATTTCGACTTAAGATTTGGATTTAAATTTAGCATTTAGATTTAACATTTACATATTATATGCAGAGTCAACATTTAATTTAAAATTAAAACATATGGAAATAAAAGAAAAGTGATTTAAATGTCAGAAATGAGTGAAGTTTTACATTCGGCACCCCATAAAAAAGGGACCTTTTTCGCTCTCTGGGATGCAGTGAGACTCAAGGACTGATCACCCTGAGGACCATTGCACTCCTGGTGGTGATTCCCAAACTTTACAGAAATATATATTTTAAATAAATATATATCAATCAATCAATGTTTATTTATATAGCTCTATATCACAAATGTCTCAAAGGACTGTACAAACCACTACGACTACGACATCCCCGGATCTAGGGGACCAAAAGCAATGGATGTCAAGTGGGTCTAACATGATACTGTGAAAGTTCAATCCATAGTTGCTCCAACACAGCCGCGAGAATTCAGTTCAAAGCGGATCCAAGACAGCAGCGAGAGTCCCGTCCACAGGAAACCTTCCCAGGCGGAGTCGGATCAGCAGCGTAGAGATGTCCCCAACCGATACACAGGCGAGTGGTCCATCCTGGGTCCCGACGAGCGGTCCATCCTGGGTCTCGACTTTGGACAGCCAGTACTTCATCCATGGTCATCGGACCGGACCCCCTCCACAAGGGAAGGGGGAACAGAGGAGAAAAAGAAAAAAGCGGCAGATCAATTGGTCTAAAAAGGAGGTCTAATTAAAGGCTAGAGTATACAAATGAGTTTTAAGGTGAGACTTAAATGCTCCTACTGAGGTAGCATCTCGAACTGTTACCGGGAGGGCTCTGGTACTGGAGCCTGAACGGAAAACGCTCTATAGCCCGCAAAGTTATTTTGGGATTTAGGATTCACTAATAAGTCGGAGTCTTTTGAACGCAGATTTTTTGCCTGGACATATGGTACAATACAATCGGCAAGATAGGATGGAGCTAGACCGTGTAGTATTTTATACGTAAGTACTAAAACCTTAAAGTCACATCTTAATATATGAAATATTGATCTCCAAGCGAACCCTCCGTTTAGCCCATCTACCTCTTTACTGGGTAAGAACAAGATGAAGCCATTTGCTCTGTACCCATGAAAAAATGGGAGTTCACGTGGAGCCAAAATTAAGAGGGAAGTATCCCAGATCTATCTGAGAATTTTTCTATCTATTTTGATTCCATAGGCATACTTAGGGGAGGACCAGATAATCCTAAATTGTTCGACACAAATTAACCTGGATTTGCGGGTGTTTTCATCACCTTGTTTGTTAATGTCGACTGTATTATTTACACCCACTATATTATTGAAAACAAATAGCTAACATAACGCACGACGCATTAGAGGATTTCCATCTACAGTTAGGAGCAACTTTGCAAAATGCACTTTAAGATAGTGCGGCCTTGGATGAGTAGTCTGTGAAATGTTTGGCAACCTCTGTTGCACCTTCATCCTTGATAACACAGTGAAGTGAAGTGAATTATGTTTATATAGCGCTTTTCTCTAGTGACTCAAAGCGCTTTACATAGTGAAACCCAATATCTAAGTTACATTTAAACCAGTGTGGGTGGCACTGGGAGCAGGTGGGTAAAGTGTCTTGCCCAAGGACACAACGGCAGTGACTAGGATGGCGGAAGCGGGGATCGAACCTGCAACCCTCAAGTTGCTGACACGGCCGCTCTACCAACCGAGCTATACCGCCCACAGCCTCTGATGAATCATTCACTAAGGCCTTAGTGGGCATTAGGTGCCTTTCAGATAAGATGAAAAATAATCTGGTGTGGATCTGAATTTAACTTCAGAATGGTTCGAGAAAATGTTCGGCAGATTGAAAAACATGGTATACTCTCTGGTGTTATCACTGTTTTTTGTTGCATTGCTTTTCTTGCCTTTGGTGGTAGTCGTATCGCCTGTGTGTGTAAAACATATGAAATTTGCATCAAGAAATCCTTGGAAGCTCACATTGGCAAAGGCCCCTACCAGATGGCAGTGATCTCAGATGATGGCGAATTAGGAGAAAGCCCAACTACCAAGGCCTTTCTGGCTTCAGTGAACCTGCCACCCTTTGTCTGATCCCTTCCAGAGCCAGATTCTCACAAACGCTTCCCTTCTCAATCATCTGTACCTTGTACCAGGGGCCTAGTGGTTAGAGTGCCCGCCCTGAGATCGGTAGGTTGTAAGTTCAAATCCCGGCCAAGTCACGCCAAAAACTATAAAAATGGAACCCATAACCTCCCTGCTTGACACTTAGCATCAAGGGTTGGAATTGGGGGTTGAATCACCCAAAAATATTCCCATACACCTGTTCCCCTCATCTCCTAGGTGGTGATCAAAGGTGATGGGTCAAATGCAGAGAATAATTTCGGCACACCTTGTGTGTGTGACAATCATTGTTACTTTAACTTTCAGATAGATGGAGAGATAGATAGATAGATAGATAGATAGATAGATAGATAGATGGATAGTACTTTATTGATTCCTTCAGGAGAGTTCCTTCAGGAAAATTAAAATTCCAGCACCAGTGTACAGAGTTTAAATCAATTAAAAAAAAAAAGGAAAAAGTAAATAATGGACTTGGAGAAGGCATTCGACCGTGTCCCTCGGGAAGTCCTGTGGGGAGTGCTCAGAGAGTATGGGGTATCGGAATGTCTTATTGTGGCAGTCCGCTCCCTGTATGATCAGTGTCAGAGCTTGGTCCGCATTGCTGGCAGTAAGTCGGACACGTTTCCAGTGAAGGTTGGACTCCGCCAAGGCTGTCCTTTGTCACCGATTCTGTTCATAACTTTTATGGACAGAATTTCTAGGCGCAGTCAAGGCGTTGAGGGGTTCCGGTTTGGTGGCCACGGGATTAGGTCTCTGCTTTTTGCAGATGATGTAGTCCTGATGGCTTCATCTGGCCGGGATCTTCAGCTCTCACTGGATCGGTTCGCAGCCGAGTGTGAAGCGACTGGAATGAGAATCAGCACCTCCAAGTCCGAGTCCATGGTTCTCGCCCGGAAAAGGGTGGAGTGCCATCTCCGGGTTGGGGAGGAGACCCTGCCCCAAGTGGAGGAGTTCAAGTACCTAGGAGTCTTGTTCACGAGTGGGGGAAGAGTGGATCGTGAGATCGACAGGCGGATCGGTGCGGCGTCTTCAGTAATGCGGACGTTGTATCGATCCGTTGTGGTGAAGAAGGAGCTGAGCCGGAAGGCAAAGCTCTCAATTTACCGGTCGATCTACGTTCCCATCCTCACCTATGGTCATGAGCTTTGGGTCATGACCGAAAGGATAAGATCACGGGTACAAGCGGCCGAAATGAGTTTCCTCCGCCGGGTGGCGGGGCTCTCCCTTAGAGATAGGGTGAGAAGCTCTGCCATCCGGGAGGAGCTCAACGTAAAGCCGCTGCTCCTCCACATCGAGAGGAGCCAGATGAGGTGGTTCGGGCATCTGGTCAGGATGCCATCCGAACGCCTCCCTAGGGATGTGTTTAGGGCACGTCCAGCTGGTAGGAGGCCACGGGGAAGACCCAGGAACCGTTGGAAAGACTATGTCTCCCGGCTGGCCTGGGAACGCCTCGGGATCCCCCGGGAAGAGCTAGACGAAGTGGCTGGAGATAGGGAAGTCTGGGCTTCCCTGCTTAGGCTGCTGCCCCCGCGACCCGACCTCGGATAAGCGGAAGATGATGGATGGATGGATGGTAAATAATGGGGGTTTAAATGGAAACAAAATAGGGAATTATTACAATAAGAATAAAAAATAAAAAGCAACAATGGGAATAAAAATATAACAGTGAAATACGAATTTAACAAGAGAAAGTAGGCAGTAGTGACCATGTTATGAAAACGTATTGCACTGTTATTGTTTTGCATCCCCTGTCATCCTAGTACCCCCCGCCCCCCGCCCCAGAGAGGAGTTGTACAGTCTAATGGCGTGTGGGACAAAGGAGTTTTTGAATCTATTAGTCCTGCACTTGGGATGAAGCAGCCTAGCACTAAACAGGCTCCTCTGGGTACTGATAACACTATGCAGAGGGTGACTGGCATCATCCAGGATGCTCACTAGTTTGTCAACAGTCCTCTTCTCTGCCACCGTCATTTGAAAATAAAACATTACACAAGGAATTTCTCAGTTTAATTCCGATTGTAAAACCGGCCCGCCTGATCAGTTTCTCAAGTCTGGAGCTGTCCTTTTTAGATGTACTGCCCCCCCAGCACACTACCATGTAGAACAGAACACTGGCAACCACAGACTGGTAGTACATCCACAGGAGTTTTCTACAAATGTTGAAGGAGTGCAGTCTCCTGAGGAAGTACAGCCTGCTCTGTCCTTTCTTGTACTGGTGGTCCGTGTTAACAGTCCAGTCCAGCTTATTGTCCACCCAAAATATTTAACACAGGAAAGGCATAGCACATTTCATACACTGTGTAAAGTAGTTCAATGTGCTTTACATGATTAAAAGTTCAACATATACCTTCTTTTCTGAAGAAATAACCGTTAAAAAGAAAGTACAGAACTGAAACTAGAAAACTTTTGAGAGTTCAGACATCTACCAGGCCCTAACTTCCAATAGTAAAACATTCCTGAAACCAGACAACGATCTGTACCACCCCAAAATGTAGTCAGTCACTCTTTATATTATTTCTAATATTTGAACGTTTATTTAAAATGTGCCCATAACTTGTCAAGCTCGGAATACGGAAATAAATAAGCCTCTTTCTTATTTTTGTCTCGGTGAGTGGAGTGGGGGCCGCAAACACAGAAGTTGAAATTTGTAATGTAAACGGAAGGTAATGCTGTAGAAATTATCCGGCACCAAAATGCAACCACTTGTTCCGTTTCTCATTTCGGACATTTCCTGAAAGTTGGATGAAAATCCACCCTTAAAATTTTGAATTATCTACAGCAGAATAGCCCTGATAGTATATTTTTGTACCATAAATTGATTTACGTGGACCCCGACTTAAACAAGTTGAAAAACTTATTGGGGTGTTACCGTTTAGTGGTCAATTGTATGGAATATGTACTGAACTGTGCAATCTACTAATAAAATGTTCATTCAATCAAAAAAATGAAACAAACGGGGTAAAAACTATTTTCAGTCATCCACTGTCTTTGTCTCTGCAGGGCCACCATCTCCATACACAAACATATACACACAAACATAGAGAAATGTAAGGTAACATAGTAAAAATTAACCGGATCAGGCCCAACATTTAATCAGTTGTTCATTATCCCATTTCGGATAATTCATCAAAGTTTCATGAAAATCCGCCCAAAACCTGAATGCTGCTTCTGTGAGGCTTGGGTCGCACAATAATGATGTTTGTCATGATCCCAATATGCAAACGGCCAAAAACCAACGATAAGTGCAGCACTGAAGCACGTGAAAGGCAATTTAGTCCAAAAGTTAAACAACCTACAACGTAAACTAACAAAATGCAGGCAGTTTACCACTCAGGAATAGCATAAACAGACTAAACACAAAAGCATCATCCATCCATTTCCTACCGCTTGTTCCTTTTGGGGTCGCGGGGGGGTGCTGGAGCCTATCTCAGCTGCATTCAGGTGGAAGGTGGGGTACACACTGGGCAAGTCACCACCTCATCCCAGGGCCAAAACAGATGAACAGACAATAAAAAACAAATTTCCAACAATGAGTATAGCACCAGCTGAATTTAAATCAACTAAATCATCAACTTAGAACAGGTGCAGTTGGAGACAAAATAAAGCTGTTGCATGATGAACCGAATAGGAAGATGAACCAAAATACATGCGCTAAACAGAACGCAGAAAAATACCCACAAACTCAAAACAATACATGATCTGTTACTACAGGTCATGACAGCTTCACCTGGTTTGGTCTCAACTTGAAGCTCCACTATCTGACCTGACTGGTGACACATCAATAAAAATAACAATTAAAATCTTAACAATATTGTTCGCATCAAAACCGATAATATAATGTAACACATAAAATACAAAAATATATAGTATTAGAAAGTCCATGGAAGAATTGGAAGGATTTATTTCCATCTCGATGTGTGTAAGCAGTATAGAGGCCATGTTTAGCCAGCAAGAGTCCTCTGGATATTATTGTGTGTATGTGTGTGTCCTTGTATGCATGGCTAGATGACTGCATGTATCAGCTCAAGCAGATAAAAGCTCACATGATTTCTCTATGGCACCACACTAACCCTTGTAAAGGACCTTTCTTCATAAAATGGATTACTCGCTCTCACTGTAAAATGTGCTCTCTATAAAGGCAGAGGTTTCATAGATTATATAGTGAATATAGAGAGAGATCCATGCCTGTTAAAATGTGTGGTTGATGTAAAAAACAAAAAACAAAACATGAGATTGCAATGAATACATGTAAAATAAAGGTTGTGTCTTTGCCATAGTAAGAACAAAATGAAATAATAAATACAATTACAAATAATAACCGGTGACTTAACTGTGGACTTATTTGCTTTAAAGCAGATGAGGAAAAAAAATGTACGTACTATACAAAATGGGGCCTATTTGTAACAAATAATCGGATCCTTAAGGCCAAAACAGGATCTTTTACTTTTAATTGCCATGTGACAGGCATTCCGAGAATGATCTGATTCAGCCATAAGAATAGAATAAAATAGAAAGTACTTTATTGATCCCTGGGGGAAATTTACCACCACAGTTCGCTCACAATAGACAATAATAATAATAATAATAATATTAATAAATAATATATAACGTATTGTGACGGACTTCCTGCCATCACCACGTGAGTTACAAGGACCTTCGATGCACGACACCTCGTAGCAGGGTTGACATACATTTATTGTTTCAATAAATGGCGTCTTTGTGTCCCAATCGGGCGCGCCACTTTTTAGTGGCTGCTCGTCTTAGCGCACCTTTCGGTGGCCGGGTGTTGCGTCTTCCGCGGGGGCTCATGTCTTTTTCTGGTCTCTCGTCGCTGGTGTCGTTGCCGTGGTTTCCTCCTCCGTCCTCTCGCAATCGTGCCCCCTTCGCCTCTCTTATGGTCTAGCAGCAGATTGAGAGATTGTGAGCAGGTGTGTGTTGTACGCACCTGACTCAAATTGCCGCTCCGGGTGCGTCACGCCTCTCCTCTCTGCCGCATGCCCCATCTCCTGGCCTCCATCTTGGTCAGGACCGTCTCTCTCAGCCCGCTGTCGACCCGTCGGCTGCGTCTCTCCACACATATATTATATATATAATATATGAATAGTATAAATATATTCTACATATATTCCACGTTTAAGTGCAGTCAAGGAACATATGCATTATACAGTCTGATGGCTGTCAGTGTAAAAGACCTCCTGTGTCGTTCCGTGTTGTATTTAGGGAGTTTGAGCCTTCCACTGAACGTGTTCATTCTCACCGCAAGGTCCGAGTGTAGTGGGTGGGAGGTGTTGTCCATAATGGCTAGGAGTTTTGCTAGACTTCTCCTCTCTGACACCACCGCCAGAGAGTCCAGCTCCACCCCCACCACGTTACTGGCCTTCTCTACCAACTTGTCCAGAGATAGATTGGCAGACACCGCGAGACCTGATTTGAATGTGGTGCCTGCATCTTTGGTTGTTGGGTTTAGTATTCCCTTGTATTTAGGTGCAGGGTCCTCTTGCACATGCTACCTGACCCGGTTGCATGTGTGCACACTGCAAAATCAAATCACCTGTTTCCGTAATAGCCCTATTCAATCTTTTTGCACAGGAGCCTATATCAGCATACTGCATTGTAAAATTAGGACCAATCTAAACAAAACAATGCATGCTAATGTAAAAAATCAGCTTGATGTCAGAGGTGCGATGTCAATGTTACAACTACAAAAAATCACTTCCAACTATAGAAAACAGTGTGATAAGTTGTGTAAGTTTTTTTTTTTGTTTTGTCTGTGCATTTGCTAAAATTATCCCTGTTATAAATGACATTAAACTGTGCATATTTTGTAGTACATGCCATAGTAGAGTCTCTCTGTCACGCCAACTACGGTTGGATTGCAAGTATCACATACTTGGGTTTTTCACTGAATACTCTTATTCAAATATTTGGAAAACTACTTTTTACGTTTACTAAATTAGTATTACTCAAAAGTGGGAATAAGCGGTAGAAAATGGATGGATGGATAACAGTACTCTTCTTACTTGAGTATATTTTTTGGTTACTTTACTGGTCAATACCAAAACATATATTAAAGTGCAGTGGCGGGCTGTGCATTTCCCACCTACACCTTCAGTGATGTCGGACTTCAATGATTACCTCTCAAAATACCATCATTTATGTCACTACATGACCATTACTGGAAAAATACTATACAGGGACACATTCACGCTCTACTGGGCATTAAATCACTTCTACAGTGTACAAAACAGGGCATTTTCTGGCTCATATAAAAATCAATTGACCCGCATCAGCAAATAAAACATATCTTATGTCGAACTGTAAAATAAGAATTGCAAAAAAAATATTCAAAGTGAAAAAATAAAATACTTGAACCCAGAATTGTTAGCACCCATTCGACGCCGTGGAAGTGATTCGAGTGGAAATGGTGGGCATTTCCCCATTTTATGGCTAGAACAGCTGAGCGAGCTTCTGGGTTTGCCGACATCGTCTCACAAGATGTAGTTTCTCTTTAAATATCATTTTTGAAAATGGAATCTGCCACCTAATCAACGTTTTGTTCTCCTTCTTTGCTAGCCCAGTAATGCCAGAGCGCAACACTTCCTACTAAATTGATACTTCTGAATGGATACTCACTCTCAGTCTTGTTAACATCAGGCTACTTAGATAGGCTACTGTCAACATCTTGTGATCTGATTGGCTATCGCAACTGTCTATCAACTGTATGTGTTCTCAAATTCATCCACCAACGGTCCAGGTGAGTATCCAATCACAGGGCGAGTAGATGTCACGTTCAACGTGAGGCCATCTAGAAGGGCTTACTGACAACAACTCGTGATCTGATTGGCTATCGCGATTGTCTATCAACTATATGTACCCGTGCACTGCTGTATTGTTAATTCTGAAGGCCCTGGGCAGATTTACAGATTTACAGATTTACATAAGCTTGCTGAATTCTGATTGGATACAAACTCTAACCTAAAAACAACAGCACTGGAACGAGCATAATATCAATCATCAATCAATCAATGTTTACTTATATAGCCCTAAATCACTAGTGTCTCAAAGGGCTGCACAAACCACCACGACATCCTCGGTAGGCCCACATAAGGGCAAGGAAAACTCACACCCAGTGGGACATCAGGGACAATAATGACCCAGTGGGACGTCGGTGACAATGATGACTATGAGAACCTTAGAGAGGAGAAAAGCAATGGATGTCGAGCGGGTCTAACATGATACTGTGAAAGTTCAATCCACAATGCATCCAACACAGTCGCGAGAGTCCAGTCCAAAGCGGATCCAACACAGCAGCGAGAGTCCCGTTCACAGCGGAGCCAGCAGGAAACCATCCCAAGCGGAGGCGTATCAGCATCGCAGAGATGTCCCCAGCCGATACACAGGCAAGCAGTACATGGCCACCGGATCGGACCGGACTCCCTCCACAAGGGAGAGTGGGACATAGAAGAAAAAGAAAAGAAACGGCAGATCAACTGGTCTAAAAAGGGAGTCTATTTAAAGGCTAGAGTATACAAATGAGTTTTAAGGTGAGACTTAAATGCTTCTACTGAGGTGGCATCTCGAACTGTTACCGGGAGGGCATTCCAGAGTACTGGAGCCCAAATGCATGTATGACATGAAGAAAATGTGAATACTTAATTAGGGAAAGTAAATAAAAAAATGATTGTACTTTTAATTATGATCATGATTAATGGTTATGTTAGGCCAGCAGAGAAGGCCTTGTGATTTATGGAAAGTATCACATATGTAGTACTGGCTTTAAGAACTGCATATATTTAACATCATTACTGTGATCTGCAAAAGGCATTATGTCTTTAATTGGCCTAAAGCGATGTCAAAGGATTGGCCTACGTGCTCCCTTCTGCAAACATGCAATGGGACTGTGTAGAGTAGTGGACATTGGTAAGTCCCTCTGATCCCCCTGATTAAAGAAATCCCCGCAAGCCTTGAGAGAGCTCACTGAAAGATTGGCAGAGAGAGGAAGCAGGTTCTTTCATTCGTCCATGTTGTGTTATGACTCAATGGATTGACCTTTGACTTTACACTCCCTGCCCCCAACCCCTTCCTCTCTTGGCACTTTAATAGTAAGCTTCACACATCAAAGCTAAATAAGTAATACATTATAAATATCCCTGGATACATTAGCTGAACCTATTTCATAGGACAGAACCTAAATTACATCAATAAACGATTTGTGAATTTGTAAACGTCTATTAATTATTGATGTGATGTCATTGCCAAAGCTGTCATTAAATAGTAATACAGTATGTGTCAAGTAGTTGCCTGATTTTGGGCTTGTTTAAATGTTATGGAATGACTGCATGCTTCTTCAATTTTTTTCTGTCACTCTGAAGGAAAAGTTGGGTTAGAGGATGTCACATATATGGGATCATGTTTTGTTTTGGTCATGTTCGGTTATCTTCTTTGGACACTCATTTCCTGTTCCTGCACTTCCTTGCTTGCTTTGTTACCATGCCAACTCATTAGTTTTCACCTTGTCCTTATGTCACGCCGCTGTCCTCATGTCTCACACCTGTTTGATAGTATCATATAAATGATAAATGATAAATAGGTTGTACTTGTATAGCACTTTTCTACCTACAAGGTACTCAAAGCGCTTTGACACTACTTCCACATTTACCCATTCAGACACACATTCGCACACTGATGGAGGGAGCTGCCATGCAAGGCGCTAACCAGCACCCATCAGGAGCAAGGGTGAAGTGTCTTGCTCAGGACAAAACGGACGTGACGAGGTTGGTACTAGGTGGGGATTGAACCAGGGACCCTCGGGTTGTGCACGGCCACTCTCCCAACTTCTCTCTCTCCCGTTATATAATTGAGCATTGCTCTATTGTCTACGATTACAGTCCGGTAATCAGTTCAGTCACTCCCTCCGGTTTTGATCCAGTAGGTTCAAATTGGACACAAAAATACTTATTTCAATACTGGAATTCTAATCATTTTGTAAAGTTTATTGTTTATTCTCAGCTCTTGTACCCATACTTGCCAACCTTGAGACCTCCGATTTCGGGAGGTGGGGGGTGGGGGGTGCGGTTGGGGGGTGGGGGGCGCGGTTGGGGGGTGGCGGGATTAAGAGGAGAGAAGTATATTTACAACTAGAATTTACCAGTCAAGTATTTCATACATATATATATATATATATATATATATATATATATATATATATATATATATATATATATGTATATATATATATATATATATATATATATATATATATATATATATATATGTGTATATATACAGTATAAGAAATACTTGACTTTCGGTGAATTCGAGCTAAATATATATATATATATACATGAAAGAAGTACTTGAATTTCAGTGTTCATTTGTTCACACATATACACACACATACTTACACTCATTGTTGAGTTAAGGGTTGAATTGTCCATTCTTGTTCTATTCTCTGTCACTATTTTTCTAACCATGCTGAACACCCTCTCTGATGATGCATTGCTGTGTGGCACGCACAAAAGTGCTTTCATCAAATGTACTAGAGTCTGGAACCTTCCATCTCTCCCTAGCATGGACCAAAACCGGTCAATCTTTGCTTCGTGCGGAAGCACTTGGTAGTCCACTACTTCTCCCCGGAGGCTATCCAGGTCCAATCGCAGCTGCGGTTTGGAACTTACAAGCGTATCTCATCATCTTACTCGTTTAAGAGTGTCACAACATTGTTGTTTACGGCAGACAAACTGCTTTACGGTAGATGAAAACGTGACTGCTGTTGTTGTGTGTTGTTACCGCGCTGGGAGGACGTTAATGAAACTGCCTAACAATAAACCCATATAAGAAACTTGCCCTCGATCATTCTACAGTTATAGCGTCACTGGGCAGACACGCTGTTTATATTGTGGGAAAGCGGACGTGAAAACAGGCTGTTCTCATTCAGGTCCGCATGGAAATTCCGCCTGAATTTCTGGAGGTTTTCGGGAGAGGCGCTGAATTTCGGGAGTCTCCTGGAAAATCCGGGAGGGTTGGCAAGTATGCTTGTACCGGAAAATGTGAAGCTCTCTTTGGGAGTCCTCCGAAGTATGGCCAATCACAAACGAGTGAGCTCAACACCAGGTGTACATGGAGGAGGGCCAGGTGTGGAGTAAATCAGTGGTCCCCAACCACTAGTCCGGGGACCGGTAACGGTGACTCATTTGCTACCGGGCTGCACAGTAACATTAATTAACTTATAAATCAACTTATTTCCTCCGACTTATTACTGATTTACTGTTACTATTAAATAAGGTGGAGCAGTAGTAAGGTTACGTACATCATGTCCAAAAAATACTTACTTAAAAACAAACTACTTTTTTTAGTACACCATCAGTGCCATGATTTTACCCACCAATATAATAAACAAGATACCGGTACAGTGCATTATAATGTTATCTTCGTCACACAGTTCAGCTATTAATTGCGCATTTTGACAACCCAAAATAACATGTATCTCATTTATCAAGCTAACACATAAAGAAAGACAGCCATGTGTTTCTATGTTGTGTACTCCAAATTGCCAACTATTCATGTATACATATTTTTTTATAATGTAATTCCGAATTGTAGCAGTTCTAATTACATTCTTAATATTAGGGTTTGAATGTCAAATGCATGCTTATGTCCCATTTCCATTATTTCCCGTCAAATAAATACAACTATTTTAATACAAGTGTACGTGCTGAGTATGATTTCATTTTACACAAGTGCATAAGTTGTACCCTGCCATTCTCTACCCAGCTCCTTTGCTTAAAAAAATGGCGGACGGTCTGCTCAAATATTTTTATAATACACTCTCTTGAATCCACATTCGGAAATTAACTGATAAAAATTTAAGGCTTTAATTAGTCTCTTAGTTGATTCTGAAATGTGATGCACCATATCCAGATTTATTGAAATTAAGTTTTGCAGAGTTGTTTTATTACATTGTACAGCAATTGTAATAACTTTAATTTAAGTGGTATCAAGACAACTTCAAAGATGAGTTATCCTTTATACTTTATATTTTAGTCGACAAAATTTACCGTAATTTTAGTCGACTAAAATGTTGAGGAATTTAGTCCTCTAAAACTAGACTAAAACTAAATTAATTTAGATGACTATAATATGACTAAAACTAAATAAAAAACATAACACTGTGACCAAAAGATACACTGACCGTCTGTACTCAGTAGCATTTTAGCTGTGATTTCTAGCCTATGCCAAAAAGTATATATGTTACTTCAGGCCCCTAGAAAACTTCCTAGACAGATTTGTGAGGACTCTTTTAGACTTGAGATCATCGTCACCTCACGTCCTTCACCCTTCCTTTTTTCTTGAGGATGACTTTTTTGTTTTTCCCATTTGAATAGCGTCCCTTCACCCCTTTTTTCGTGTTGCCGCAGCGCAACTCTGGATTATAGCGACGCTCATCCCCAAGGTAAACAGCACAAGGGCGCACAGATGCTCTCACACAAGGGCCAATCTATCAGTGTGAGTAACGTTCTTCAGGCAAACAGAAGATTAGGGTGATTCCTGTCATGTCTGCACATCTGTTTGGGACAAATCATTGCTAACCTTATATGAATATGTCTCTTAATTCATCTTCACGCTATGCTTTGAGATCCGATTTTGGTAATTACGTAGGATACGTTGGACCTTTTCCCTCGACAAAACTGTACAGTTGTCTTGTGCGTTATATATTATATGTTTATATGTTATATTGTACATTATATTATCAAATGAGAGCTCTCATACTGAAAGTTGAAATATATTATTTCCGTACATTGCACTGTTAACCTTTGTCATTTTTAGAAGGGATAGTCAAAAACAAACAGGGAATTCTTGCTCACTATGTAAAATGATGGAAAAATAATATTTACCCCATGATGTGTCAGTGGGGCAGCACGGTGGTGGAGGGCTTAGTGCGTCTGACTCACAATAAGGTCCTGATTAGTCCTGAGTTCAATCCCAGGCTCGGGACCTTTCTGTGTGGAGTTTGCATGTTCTCCCCGTGACTGCGTGGATTCCCTCCGGGTACTCCTGTTTCCTCCCACCTCCAATGACATGCACCTGGGGATAGGTTGATTGGCAACACTAAATATGGGCTCTAGTGTGTGAATGTGAGTGTGAATGTTGTCTGTCTGTCTGTGTTGGCCATGTGATGAGGTGGCCACTTGTCCAGGGTGTACTCAGCCTTCTGCCCGATTGTACCTGAGATAGGCTCCAGCCCCCCCTGCGACCCCGAAGGGAATAAGCAGTAGAAAATGGATGGATGTTTCAGTTAGCAAGGCAAATATTTGTTTCCTTTTCACCAGTAGACTTGCAGCATTCCCAGGGTCCTGCAAAGTATGTGAAAAAAAATAAATAATAATAAATATATATATATATATATATATATATATATATATATTAGATAGATATATATATATATAATGTACAGACTGTGTATATATTATATAAACATATGCATATATAATTAATATAATTGGATATTAGGAGTATGTGAAAGTTCAACTTCTATCTAACTTCCTTTAATATATATATCAAGCAGCTAAACATGGATATGTGTGAATAGGGTTTTACATTTTTCCCAACATGCTTTGTAATGGATTTACAGTAAATGGGTGTATTTTGAATTTTTTGTGGTGAGTGGGCATTTTTTATAATGTCCACAAAGTTTATTGAGCAGGTTGTGTATTGTGTGACAATGTCTGTTGATATTTTGTGTTGGTTGGATTTTTTATTTTTGCACCACGACTAGGGAAGGTTGTTTGCATTGGATTATATAAGTAAATGCTGCACACACTTTTAATTAAGGCCATTGACATTAATTTACACGTATCTTCTGCTAGATGGCAACATAGTAGTAATGTAAAATTGTCAAACCAATGAAATTAATTTAATCCTCCGTGGGTAAGGTTCCTTATTACGTCTTGTGAGCCAAATTGAAGAAATTGAAGATGTCGGCGCGCCGCACTTTGCCCGCAGGCCGTAGTTTAGCCTCCCTTCAAGTATACTGCACAGCAATACATATTTACAGAACGTATTGCATGTATTCTTGTCAAAATATTATTAATGTTCATGAGATATTTAAGGAAATGCCATACTACCTAATTGACACATACAGTATGCAGGATGCCCCGGATCATCTTACCGGTGTGGTTATAGCAAGTCACTGGAGGAAAAGCTGGTTGGTTTTGTCAGGTGTAAATCTGTAAAATCTGACTAAAAGACATTATTATATTTTTCAAGAATATTTTCTATTTGCGGGTCAATTGTTTCCATCTTTTCACATATTGATGAACAATTGATGGATCAATTGCCTGTCACTGTGCGATTGTTTTGGGGTTTAAATAAATGATAAATGGGTTGTACTTGTATAGCGCTTTTCTACCTTCAAGGTACTCAAAGCGCTTTAACACTACTTCCACATTTACCCATTGACACACACATTCACACACTGATGGAGGGAGCTGCCATGCAAGGCGCCAACCAGCACCCATCAGGAGCAAGGGTGAAGTGTCTTGCTCAGGACACAACGGACGTGACGAGGTTGGTACTAGGTGGGATTTGAACCAGGGACCCTCGGGTTGCGCACGGCCACTCTCCCACTGCGCCACGCCGTCCCTGTTTACTGTTGTTTTCTCGGTGTTTAGAGTTTTTTCCTGTCCAGCCCTCTTATTTTTGTTCCACCTGGTGTTTTGGTTTGCTCCCCCTGCTTCTAAGCTGTTCTCCTCACCTGTGCCTGATTGCAAATCAATAGGGTTTTTATACCAGGGTCGCTTGCCTCTCGACGCTGGTTCATTGTCTTATGTTTGTTGACCAGGACTAACACTGCGTGCCACAGGAGAGAGTGATAACCCATCCATCCATCCAATTTCTACTGCATGTCCCTTTCAGAGTCAATGGGGGTTGCTGGAGCCTATCTCAGCTACATTCGGGCGGAAGGCAGCGTACACCCTGGACAAGTCGCCACCTCATCACAGATAGACAGACAACATTCACACTCACATTCACAGACTTGGGCCAAATTAGTGTTGCCAATCAACCTATCCCCAGGTGCATGTCTTTGGAAGTGAGATGAAGCCGCAGTACCCAGAGGGAACCCACACAGTCACAGTGGGGATCATGCAAACTCCACACAGAAAGATCCCGAGTGCAGGATCGTATCGTATTGTGAGGCAGACACACTAAGCCCACCATGCTGCCGAGAGTGATAATATGTACGGAAATTTGCCAATATAGTCTTATCATTGACAGAGCAGGAAGGGGCTAGTAATCTGTTTGCAGTGAAATTTCACCCTGTCATTCATTGACATTTTACTGTACATGTGCTTCTTCAACCCAAATAGCGCCATGTGTGATCTGCAAGGACGACCCTGGATGTATTTTCCGGTTATACAAACTGTAGGTTTGTTAAAATCTAAATGCAAGTGTCAAAACCCCCCACAATGCTTGTGTTTTAGACTTGAATCCTCTCTGTAGTGAACCAATACAAACACTAGAATGCTGACACCTGTTTGAAATAAAACAGAAGACATTTGGATAGTTATCATTCCATTTTCTGACTTTAACTAATCCTTGCGTAGTTAACCGACATCCCTTTACATCTGACAACTTTGAAAATATGACATTGTTGACCATTTCTTGCGGTGTGTCATCCAAATCTGGCTTCTGTTTTTTGGGTCATGCTGAGTTCATAAATCAGTTTCAGCCTTTGTTTTTTTTTTCCTTTCAGATTGGTGATCACCACTGTTGTTTGTCAAAACAGCAGAAAGATCAGCAGGACAGACCCTGTGAACTGACCTTCTCACACCAAGCCTCCTGTATTATCCACTGACATACAGGACACGAGACTCTGACAAGTGCCCTGCAATGATCTGTGTCTACAAGCCACTGAGCGTTCAAGTCAACAGGCGATGGCAGCACGGATGGGGAGAGTCAACAGGTCGCAGTTTTCTAAATAAAAGCTTGGTTTGTTTGGTCTGCCTCAGCCCCTGTCTATTCATCTGCTCCCACTTTTCTTCAAAACTATTTAGGACCCGCCGCAGAACACAAATGATTGTGTGATCTTACCAGGACTTGGGGTCAACTACATCCCAGCACTACAGTAGAAAGCTTGTAAGTGTTTTATACCCTTCTTATGGCCTCAACCATACTGTCTTTTGCTCTGCTCTGCTCCCTTGCTCACTGATTTGTATCCTCTCCTGTGCCTCACACTGACCACACTGATTAACATTTTCAACACAAATGTGTGTTGTTCCAACACTCAATGCTGTGTTGTGATGTGCTTGAGATGTAATTAGAATTAAGGATATTGATCACACAGGGCCAGGTGGTATAAATAATAGCTTGCATGAATAAGCGAAAGCGATAGGTGAGCCCCTGGTGATTTATGTACAGGCTGCCATAGTCTGCAGTATAAATCAGCCATGTTCTTATTGAGTTATTGTATGTCGCCCAATAGTTGCAACAGCATAATTTTTGGCTTAATGACTATCTGACTTGTAACTCTGTATGTAGGATAATAACCATGGACATTAACGCAAGCTGGGATTTTGTGTGCTGAAATCATTCCTGGTATGCTATTATATGTATTTACATTTAGTGTCTCTCTTGGTCTATTAATATCAAAAGTATTTGTCAGTAAACTATAGTTAAATCACATAATTTGGAGAACACAAGCTGGACCATGCGCAAAATTATGTAAATCACATTTTCGGGTTTATTTCTTTACTGATGAAAAAATACAACGGTCTTATTAATCCCCTAAAGGGATGGCGTGGCGCAGTTGGGGGAGTGGCCGTGCAAAACCCGAGAGTCCCTGGTTCAATCCCCACCTAGTACCAACTTCGTCACGTCCGTTGTGTCCTGAGCAAGACACTTCACCCTTGCTCCTGATGGGTGCTGGTTAGCGCCTTGCATGGCAGCTCCCTCCATCAAGTGTGTGAATGTGTGTGTGAATGGGTAAATGTGGAAGTAGTGTCAAAACGCTTTGAGTACCTTGAAGGTAGAAAAGCGCTATACAAGTACAACCCATTTTACCATAAATATGTTGAAGGAGATGGACAGTGTGGTGGGGGCGTGGCCTGCGGGCCCACAGCGGAGCGGGGTGTGCAAGGACCGGCCTCGAAGACAGCGGCAGGTGAGTAGTTTGCCCGTCTGGGCTTTGTTATCTAATCACCTGTCTCCCTTATTAGGAGCAGCCGGGGACGAGAAACGGGGTGGGAGTTGCTGGTGAGCAGAGGATGAGAGCGAGAGACATTTTGCTGGAAAGCAAAACCCCCGTGCTTGTGAAACTAAAGGACTTGTTACCCAGACTTCCAAGCCCACAAAGAGCATCATTGTGATCAGAAGGACCCACAGCAGGCCAACTTTCACAGACAGTAATTATTAGAGATGTTCGATAATATTCGCCTGCCAATATTATTGGCTGATAAATACTTTAAAATGTAATATTGGAAATTATTGGTATCAGCTTATAAGTTATCGGTATCGGTTTCAAAAAGTTCAACGCGCCAATAAACCTCAAAGGCATTGTCTATGCGTAGCAGGTTCATTCATTCGTCCATGTTGTGTTATGACTCAATGGATTGACCTTTGACTTTACACTCCCTGCCCCCAACCCCTTCCTCTCTTGGCACTTCAATAGTAAGCTTCACACATCAAAGCTAAAGAAGTAATACATTATAAATATCCCTGGATACATTAGCTGAACCTATTTCATAGGACAGAACCTCAATTACATCAATAAACGATTTGTGAATTTGTAAACGTCTATTAATTATTGATGTGATGTCATTGCCAAAGCTGTCATTAAATAGTAATACAGTATGTGTCAAGTAGTTGCCTGATTTTGGGCTTGTTTAAATGTTATGGAATGATTGCATGCTTCCTCAATTTTTTTCTGTCACTCTGAAGGAGAGGTTAGGTTAGAGCAGGGGTGCCCATTACGTCGATCGCGAGCTACCAGTCGACCGCGGGGGGTGTGTCAGTCGATCTCCAGCCAGGCTCTTAAAAAAAATAGACCCAAAAATTAGTGATCATCAATCTTCACCAATACGTCACTTAAATGACATTCACGGTACCGGAGGGTCTTGTGAGATGACGCTGGCTGCTGCAAGATCATTATTATGAAAATATGACAGAGAGGAAGGCGTGAAACACTTTTTATTTCAACAGACTCTCGCGCCGTACCTTCCGTCAAAACTCTAAATGCCGACTGCACATTTCCTATCTTCACAATAAAAGCCCTGCTTCATGCTGCCTGCGCTAACTAAATACAGAGTCTCGGAAAACTGGCGTGCACAAGCGTCCCTCAGAAAGCTGGCGTGCACATCACTTGTGCACGCCAGCTTTCCGAGACTCTTATTTTGTTAGCGCAGACAGCATGAAGCAGGGCTTTTATTGTGAAGATAGGAAATGTGCAGTCGGCCTTTAGAGTTTTGACGGAAGGGACGGCGCGAAAGTCTGTTGAAATAAAATGTGTTTCTTGCCTTCCTCTCTGTCATTTTTTCATAATAATGAACTGGCTGCAGTCAATGTCATCTCACAAGACCCTCGGGTGCCGTGAATGTCAATCAAGCAAGCTACGGAATTTGCCGCCAATGTTTTTCTTGTAAAGTGTATGGAAGCTGGATGAATTAGATGCCAAAAACCAACCACTTTCATGTGGTATTGTACAGAAAGGACCATTTTTTTTCTCCTCCATTTGAAAATGTGGGTGTTATCATCATTACTGTCTGATTCCAATCAATGCAAGTCATCAGAATCAGGTAATACACCAACTTATATTCTTGTCTTTGTGAAAGAAAGACATCTATATGTGTTACACATGCTTGTATTATCATTAAACACATTTAACTTGTTTACAAAAATGTCTCTTTCATAAATAAATAAATATAAATTATATATATAAATGAGGTAGATCCCCTCGAGTTGGTCAATTGAAAAGTAGCTCGCCTGCAGAAAAAGTGTGGGCACCCCTGGGTTAGAGGATGTCACATCTATGGGATCATGTTTTGTTTTGGTCATGTTCGCTTATCTTTTTTGGACACTCATTTCCTGTTCCTGCACTTCCTTGCTTGCTTTGTTACCATGCCAACTCATTAGTTTTCACCTTGTCCTTATGTCACGCCCCTGTCCTCATGTCTCACACCTGTTTGCAATTATGTAAATGATAAATGATAATGGGTTGTACTTGTATAGCGCTTTTCTACCTTTAAGGTACGCAAAGCGCTTTGACACTACTTCCACATTTACCCATTCACACACACATTCACACACTGATGGAGGGAGCTGCTATGCAAGGCACTAACCAGCACCCATCAGGAGCAAGGGTGAAGTGTCTTGCTCAGGACACAACGGACGTGACGAGGTTGGTACTAGGTGGGGATTGAACCAGGGACCCTTGGGTTGCGCAAATACCCCCTTTCCCAAACAACCATATCGGAGGTCTCGAGGCTAAAAGTTGGCAAGGACGCTGTAGTATACTCTGGACATTGTTTTTGTAGCTGTTGTTTTGAGGCATGTTTAAATTTTGTTTTTAAATAATGCACTTTGTGAAGGTCAAAGTATAGTATTTCCCATAGTTGTAATTGGTATCAGGATGATCTCAGGGAGATCATGTCCCAAATTCCATGCTGTTTTGAGGCATGTTAAAAAAAAATAATGCACTTGGTGACTTTAACAATAAATATGGCAGTGCCATGTTGGCATTTTTCTTTCCATAACTTTAGTTGACCTATTTTGGAAAACCGTGTTACATTGTTTAATGCATCTATCGGGGCATCACAACAAAATTAGGCATAATAATGTGTTAATTCCACGACTGTATACATCAGTATCGGTTGATATCGGGATCGGTAATTAAAAGTTGGACAATATCGAAATACCGGATATCGGCAAAAAAGCCATTATCGGACATCTTTAGTAATTATGTTCCAACCGACATGATTAATCTGCAACTCAGTAACGATATATTATATTACAAAAATCATCATTCAACAATAAAGGTAATATTTCCAAAATATATCAGAGGGGTCTCATGTTAAATGTATTTAATATTTATTATATTTTCTATTGTATTGTGTCTCACGCCATTACACTATGTCCGAAATTACAGTAAGTTTAACCTCAAACAGGAATGAAGACAATCTGATTTTGGCCTAAAAGGTGCTTATTAAGTAAACATATACTTTATTAAGTAAATATATACTTTATTAAGTAAACATATACTGTTACAAAAATAACAAAGGTAACTCAAAATGACTAGAGATCCACTCAAAATTGCATAAACTCTGCATTTACCCATCCTGGGCCTGACAGACGTTGAATGCATACAACAATTACGGCTGGTGCACAAGGCCACCATAAAGCGATACCACCATATAATATAAAATACATACTATAACATTTATTAGACACTATAAAAAGTTTGAGGAGGTAATCACAATTTAACCCATTTAACTGTCAACTGTTAACACACTAACAGAACTGCGTAACCCCCCCCCTTGATGCAGTCATTTACTAAACAGAATAGAGGTGTGACGTTTGCAAACGATTCAAGTCTTTTTTTAACAGTTCTTTTAAGTAAACAATTAGATAGTATTTGTTTGCGAGACATTATTTATGCACATGAAGGTGCAGCGTTGGGAATTCCCTAAGCTGCATGTGTGTGCCATCCGACTGGCGACTGGACTATAAAATGAGTCAGCGGCAAAGAAACCTAGCAGCGTTTGGAGTTACTTTTCTAGTTCATTGTTCTCTTGTGGATATATAAAGTACTTTAAGGCTAGACCCACACTAGGTAGGGTGGTACAAATCTAAATTCACATTTTTTATGTGTTATAATTTGTATTTATGCAAACCCCGTTTCCATATGAGTTGGGAAATTGTTAGATGTGAATATAAACGGAATACAATGATTTGCAAATCCTTTTCAACCCATATTCAATTGAATGCACTGCAAAAAAAAAATATATTTGATGTTCAAACTCATTAACTTTATTTTTTTTTTGCAAATAATAATTAACTTATAATTTCATGGCTGCAACACGTGCCAAAGTAGTTGGGAAAGGGCATGTTCACCACTGTGTTACATCACCTTTTCTTTTAACAACACTCAATAAACGTTTGGGAACTGAGGAAACTAATTGTGGAAGCTTTGAAAGTGGAATTATTTCCCATTCTTGTTTTATGTAGAGTTTCAGTCGTTCAACGGTCCGGGATCTGTGTTGTGGTATTTTACGCTTCATAATGCACCACACATTTTTGAAGGGAGACAGGTCTGGACTGCACGCTGGCCAGATAAGTACCCGCACTCTTTTTTTTACGAAGCCACGCTATTGTAACACGTGCTGAATGTGGCTTGGCATTGTCTTGCTGAAATAAGCAGGGGCGTCCATAGACAGCGCTTAGATGGCAGCATATGTTGTTCCAAAACCTGTATGTACCTTTCAGCATTAAGGGTGCCTTCACAGATGTGTAAGTTACCCATGCCTTGGGCACTAATGCACCCCCACACAATCACAGATGCTGGCTTTCCGAATGACACAATGTCGAATATTTCCCCAAAAAATTTGAAATGTGGACTCGTCAGACCACAGAACACTTTTCCACTTTGCATCGGTCCATCTTAGATGATCTCGGGCCAAGAGAAACCGGCGGTGTTTCTGGATGTTGTTGATAAATGGTTTTCACTCTGTATAGTAGCGCTTTAACTTGCACTTAGAGATGTAGCGACGAACTGTATTTAGTGACAGTGGATTTCTGAAGTGTTCCTGAGCCCATGTGGTGATATCCTTTAGAGATTGATGTCAGTTTTTGATACAGAGATCGAAGGTCACGGTCATTCAATGTTTGTTTCCGGTCATGCCGCTAACGTGGAGTGATTTCTCCTGATTCTCGGAACCTTTTGATGATTATTATGGACCGTAGATGTTGAAATCCCTAAATTTCTTGCAATTTCACTTTGAGAAACGTTGTTCTTAAACTGTTTGACTATTTGCTCAGGCAGTTGTGGCCAAAGGGGTGTACCTCACCCCATTCTTTCCTGTGAAAGACTGAACATTTTTTGGGAAGCTTTTTTTATACCCAATCATGGCACCCACCCGTTCCCAATTAGCTTACACACCTGTAGGATGTTCCAAATAAGTGTTTGATGAGCATTCCTCAACTTTATCAGTATGTATTGCCACTTTTCCCAACTTCTTTGTCACATGTTGCTGGCATCAAATTCTAATTTAATGATTATTGGCAAAAAAAAAAAAAAGTTGATCAGTTTGAAGATCAAATATGTTGTCTTTGTAGCATATTCAACTGAATATGGGTTGAAAATGACTTGCAAATCATTTTATTCCATTATGTTTACATAAACACAATTTCCCAACTTATATGGAAACGGGGTTTGTACTTTTTGTAAACATATACACATTTTATTATTATAATGTGTATGTTTTATTTTCAAAGGCTTGTGTGCTCCAAAGTGTATTAAGTGAGGAAAAATTCAAAATAGTCATTTCACTGTCAAAGCTTGGGTATGTGGCACCAACTTACGGAGTGCTTACAGTTAAAATAGAAACAAAATAAAAATATTGTCAATATTTTTGAATTATTCCCACCAATAGGGTAAAATTGGTGTATAATAAAACATAGGAAAATATTACTTTTGGCGCAATGCATACCCCAATTGTATTGTTACATTTTCCTTCAATAGATACGGCCTTTTCAAATTTTAAGTGCTATCTTTTTCCTGAATTTCAATGACATTAATAAGTGTGATCAAGAAAGTGTTGAACGGGTTACCAAATCCTGTTGTTTGGCGCCTTGGACACAAACATAACTTTACATACTGTATTCAGAGTCCATGCCCTCTTTGACTCCCTCAACCACAGGAACTTGCTGAATTTGTCAACAAGAGAACCCAGCTACCTTTACTTTGAGGATCTCAAGTGCTGTCCAATACAGATTGGTATTGATTCTTTGCTTTCATCAGCAAGGAGCGGTTGATATCCCCCAAACTAATCACGCACAAAGAAAGAAAGAAAAAGTACTTCAAATATCCCAAGGAATCATACAGAGAAAAAGAGCATTAGGGTGTCTGTGTGTGTATACCCTTGGGTGTTGAAGGGCTCTTTTAAAAAGTACTTGCTCATGTTCAAAACCCACAGCACCTTCAGTCAGAATGGCACAGGTCCATTTCTTGCTTGTACGAAAGCACACACACTCACAGTAGGAGTTGGGAACATTGATGTGGCATTTGGAACCTGTCCTGAGCACTGAACATCCTCCACATACCATAAACACAGTTTCAGTTGCAAAGAGTGAATCACGGATGTATTGATTCATGGTCATGACAATGATGGCGGCAATAGTCCCTCCCTTCCACCACTGAAGTGATCTTATTGTGCAGGTCAGTGCGCTTCTCTTTCACACCGTGTTATCGCTAAAAAAATAAAGGGCTCATGTCAGGCAGCAAAAGGTCACTGCATAGACATCTCAAGACCTGTCTCATCATGTTCAAGGGGTTAAAAGATCTCAGTAATATCCAAATCTCCATGACAGTAGAAGCCGCTATGGATGGACGTAATTGGCAATTAGTATTACATGAAGATAATTCCAAACATGTGAGTTTGTGTTAGAATAATTATGTATATATTATCATCATAACTTTATGCTTAATATAATAGAATAGAATAGAAAGTACTTTATTGATCCCTGGGGGAAATTCAGCACCACAGTTCGCTCACAATAAAAAATAATAAAATAATATTTGACATATATCATATATATAATATCTAATATATGAATAATATAAATATCCATCCATCATCTTCCGCTTATCCGAGGTCGGGTCGCGGGGGCAGCAGCCTAAGCAGGGAAGCCCAGACTTCCCTATCCCCAGCCACTTCGTCTAGCTCTTCCCAGGGGATCCCGAGGCGTTCCCAGGCCATCCGGGAGACATAGTCTTCCCAACGTGGCCTGGGTCTTCCCCGTGGCCTCCTACCAGCTGGACGTGCCCTAAACACATCCCTAGGGAGGCGTTCGGGTGGCATCCTGACCAGATGCCCGAACCATCTCATCTGGCTCCTCTCGATGTGAAGGAGCAGCGGCTTTACGTTGAGCTCCTCCCGGATGACAGAGCTTCTCACCCTATCTCTAAGGGAGAGCGCCGCCACATGGCGGAGGAAACTCATTTCGGCCGCTTGTACCCGTGATCTTATCCTTTCAGTCATGACCCAGAGCTCATGACCATAGGTGAGGATGGGAACGTAGATCGACCGGTAAATTGAGAGCTTTGCCTTCCGGCTCAGCTCCTTCTTCACCACAACGGATCGGTACAACATCCGCATTACTGAAGATGCCGCACCGATCCGCCTGTCGATATCACGATCCACTCTTCCCCCACTCGTGAACAAGACTCCTAGCTACTTGAACTCCTCCACTTGGGGCGGGGTCTCCTCCCCAACCCGGAAATGGCACTCCACCCTTTTCCGGGCGAGAACCATGGACTCGGACTTGGAGGTGCTGATTCTCATTCCGGTCGCTTCACACTCGGCTGCAAACCGATCCAGTGATAATATAAATATATTCTACATATATTCTACATTTAAGTGCCGTCAAGAAGGAACATATGCATTATACAGTCTGATGGCTGTCGGTATGAAGGACCTCCTGTGTCGTTCCGTGTTACATTTTGGGAGTCTGAGCCTTCCACTGAACGTGCTCATTCTCTCCACAAGGTCCGAGTGTAGTGGTTGGGAGGTGTTGTCTATAATGGCTGGGAGTTTTGCTAGACTTCTCCTCTCTGACACCACCGCCAGAGTGTCCAGCTCCACTCCCACCACATTACTGGCCTTCTCTACCAGCTTGTCCAGTCTGTTAGCGTCTCTCGCTCTCAGCCCGCTGTCCCAGCAGGCCACGGCGTACAAGAAGGTTCCCGCCACCACCAACTCGTAGAACATCTTCAACATCTTTGTACAGACGTTGAAGGATCCTAACCTCCTGAGGAAGTAGAGGGCCTCAGCTGTGTTGACCCATTCAGCTTGTTGTCGATGTGTACTCCAAGGTATCTATAGTCCTCAACCATGTCCACAACGACCCCCATGATGGAAACAGGGGTCGCCGGAGTACTCCTCCTCCTTCCCAGGTCTACAACCAGCTCCTTTGTCTTCGTCACATTGAGCTGGAGGTGGTTCTTTCCACACCATGTGACAAAGTCCTCCACCAGTGTCATGTATTCCTCATCATTACCATTCTCAATACATCCCACTATCGCAGAGTCATCAGAAAACTTCTGAAGGTGGCAGGACTTCGACTGATAGTGGAAATCCGTGGTGTAAATGGTGAAGAGGAATGGGGAGAGGACTGTACCCAGCGGGGCCCCGGGGTTGCTGACCAGCCTGTCAGACACACAGTCTTGCAGTCGAACGTACTGTGGTCTGTCAGTCAGGTAATCTACAACCCAGCATCCTCTCCAACTTCAGGGCCGTTGATATAAATTATTGTCAATTGTGCTGAAGTGGTATTTTCGTATCTATGCAAATCCAAAAGATTGCCAGTTGTTTTTATGGATAGGATAGGTCTTTATTGTCATCGCACAAGTACAACAAAACTTTGTTTTCAGCACAAACCTGTTCAAGATTAGACAAACAAACAGTGTACTGGGTTACAGAACAAGAACACTGATGGGTCGCCATAAGGCGCCCCGTAAAAGATGGGAAAATGGTAAACGCTGGGGAGGGATGAGTAAAAAAATACAATCTATACTGGGCTCCTAAGGGGGCCCAGTCTGGAGTGGGAAAAAACCTCCATAGCAAAGCACATATACATATTACAACATACACCTCGAGATATTTAGCAACAGAGGGAAGGGAGTTCGGGGTCATTATGGTAGGCCGCAGCTCTCAGGCGCTGACCATCCATTCATCACCCCTATGGAATCTGCGTCGAGGGCGTTGGGTTGGGGGTATGGGGTGTGTATGTGTGGCGTATATATTTGTGGATGTGTGTGTGTGTAAGCCCATAGTGTGTCTCTGTTCCGCGGCCTTGATGTATTGTGCAGTCGCTAGTCCAAAAGTCAACAACAACAGGTGTGTTTCCATGAGAGACAAGAAGGGAGTTTGTTGTGTCTTCGCCGCACCGTCCTTTGGGACAGTCTCGAAGCCAGGGAAACAATCCAAGTTAGAATGTTTTTTATGCTGGGAAAAATAAAATTAGCTCTTCATTCTAAATTGTCTATGACTGGTCCTCAAAACTGCAGGGTAGACAGTCCGATGTAATCCACAGTTCTTCCCGCATCCTCCGATCATTTCTGGCAGCTTTGGGGTACTTTGAAGACTGCCAGCAACTTCTAATTTGTCGACAAACCTATCGCAACGCTTACTCCAATCAGCAGATGTCCTGTTGTCATAATTCCGAATAGGTGATTATTGTCACGTCCTCGACAGAAAAGGGTCGCCGGGCACGCGGCCCTCCTTCTTCTCCCAAGAGTCCAGCAACAACCGCTTTGTCACGACAGCAGGTTCCCCCAAACCCAAGATCATGTCAATTTTGTTGAGCCCAGTTAAATAGTTACAATGTTTAGATTTGGAGAGCAGTGCAAAAAGAGGCAACAAGAAAGTTAAGACAAGACAAGACAAAGAAGCAAGCAGGAGAGATAAGGGAGAGGAAAGGGGAGCGTCCACCCTCGATGAGTGCCAGAGAGAAAAAATTAAATAAAAAAAGTGTTGTGTCTAGAACACCGCCGTGATGCCGACAGAGCAGAGACAAGGCGATATGACCTGCGTCACCTAATTTTTATTTATTTTATGATCATATATTGTGTCTAACTGGAGTTGTCGACATTACCCCCTTCCCTCAGCGACAGTGATGTAATAGGGCTTGACTTTTAAAACTTATTTTGGATCTGTAACTAGAATACAGCCCAAAAAATGTGTCTCCTCATGAGCTAAATTGAACTCTGTCTCTGCATGATTCCTTGCTTCTTGTCTGGTTATTAGATGCCATCAGTGTTTGAACCTGACAGTTTGTCCTAATTTATTCAAATATGAAAAGAAAAGGTCACGGCTAAGATGGAAACAATCCGAGTTGGAGGGTGCATACAGTCGAACACCTATTCACACTTACGGACAATTTAAGTTCACAAGTTCGTTTAATCGCTGCGTTGCATATGACGTCACGCCCGCTTTGCTTCACTGCGGTAAAATGCACATGGAGGGCAAACAAGTACGAGCCTAGTGTTAAATCAAGTGGAAGACGTGTTAGTAAGTAAGTCAAGAGATTGAGCTCAAAATACCACTTTGCTGTGCTGTTCCGAGCATTGAAAACGAGAAACAGGAAATACTTTTCAAAGAGTGTTGAAATATGTGGTTCATGAGGGGAATAAATTGCAAATGCGTGTCGAGGGAAATGGGTCTCAAATGCCCACCCCCTTTCCGGATGCCCATCTTAGTTGGGGCATGCTGTGTCTAGTCCCCGTGTCTATCGTGGCACCTCAGTGCATTGCATGGTATTCTGCAGTGTTGCATGGCGGCCAGCTGCTAAAGTAGTGACCTTGTGTGTAGGTATGTCTATGATCTTCCTTCCTGTCCTCCTTTTTTTCTCTCTCAGTGGGAGGATCTGCTAGGGCAGTTGCTGGATGTTCCATGTTTAATGTTGGGGTCCCTGTAGGTGGGACGAGTGGTTACTGTGAGCCCGTAGTGGGTGGGCTTGCTGCGGCTGACTTACGTGGGGCGGCCTGTGAGCTCTCCTGGGGTCAGGAGGGTTGGGCTCATGGGGGCCTGGTTGCATGTGGGGCGGGGAGGTCTTCCCGTCAGGCCACGAGGGAGTCTTCGCCCCCCCGGGGCGGGGAGTCCTGTCTTTCTGCCTGCATGGGGTATGGTCTCTGGCTGGCTTTCTCCTACTTCTCCCGTGCCTTATCTTCTGACGGGCGTGTAAGTCTACGGCTTACTGTCAGCCTGCCAGGCGGCACGTTGGGCTCGGTTCTGGGGGTCCTGTCGCTGGACAGCCTGCCTGCGTGGGGCCAGTGGTCCCTTGTTCCCTGGGCACCGCACCTGAATTTTTATGAACTTTTCAAAATATGCCTAAATCTGCACTCATGCATGCAAATAGACAGCAGCTTGCAGTATAAATAGGAATATTGCCCTCCACCTGAAGTGCCTCTAGTTCATGTGATTGCGACCCAGCAATTGGCATGTGTTTGAGTTTTGGTAGGATGCCCGAGAAGCAGCAGAAAAGTCACAAGCACAGGAAAAAATTATGCAAACTACACACACCACATGCACAGACTTTTGGGGGGGCTGGTACTCAAGCCAGAAAAAAGGGTACAGATGACGAAAACTATTAATAGAATAAGTATCATTAGGATAAAAATTACAAGATATTATTTTTAATGTATATAGTTATGTGTATACAGTCATCCCTCACCACATTACACTTTGAAGTTTGCGACTTCACTATTGCACATTTTTGTGATTTTCTTTAAAGCATGTTTGTGGAGGGAGGTTGTGATTAGCACACTGCAGGTAGAAAGATCAGCGACCCCGTCTGGGTGGCTGGAGACAGCGCACCCTCAGACGGGGGCGTGGCATGGGCAGGACGGCGAGACGCAGCTGGCAGTTGATTAGATGTCGCAGGTGGTACGCGCTGATCTAATCAACTGTTGTCTTTAACAGTAAACGGCCAGCGGAGGAGGGGGCGGCTGCTGTTGGTGAGACTGAAAAAGTCAAGCAGAAAAGCGTGATCCTGAGCAAAATTGAAAATTAAAACTACTGTCAAACCCGAACCACTGGCATCCAGCGTGCATCTGTGGGAACTGTCAGTAAGAAGCTTACAATGTTCTATGTATTTCTAGCCTAAATTAAGCTTTTCTTGCACACAAATGGCTAAATGTTCTAAAAATATCAATACTACAGTAGTATTACTTGAAGCAAGGCAAACGCACGTCTACAAAGCAAAAGATATTTTGCGGTTGTACCCCAGAAATCGATTCTGGGAACAAAAATGTTCAATCTCTGTGAAAACAATACTTGTAAAGTAACAAAAACATGAGTGTTAGTCATATTTGCGAAATACATGGTAGTGCTTTGTTTAGGAGAGAGCACACAGAAGCTAATACAAATTTAAGCTGCAAGCAGCGATGGACGGGACCGAGTATATATGGAAGTGGCTGAGGAGAGGAAAGTCTGGGCTTCCCAGATATAAGTTAGAACAACACATTACTTTGTATTATATTGTAGTTTTTACTTTCCATAACGTGTCTACTGACAGATATAAGTTAGAACTATACACTACTTTTTATTATAAATGTTGTAGTTTTTATCTTCCATAACGTGTCTACTGATAGATATAAGTTAGAACTACACACTACTTTGTATTATGTTGTAGTTTTTACCTTACATTACATGTCTACTGACAGATATAAGTTAGAACTACTTAGTATTATAAATGTTGTAGTTTTTATCTTCCATAACGTGTCCACTGATAGATATAAGTTAGAATGAAAATATATGGGTACGGCTAGTAGCTACTATTAGTAAACAGATAGACCTACCAACTCGGCGCATAAAAAGTGCAGATGGCCTTAAAACGCCACAACAGTCAGGCACCATATGTAAGTACCCAAAATAAAGTATCCACATACAAAGAAATTCAATCGGGGCAGAAACATAGGAGGAAACGGGATTAAAACCCGATGCTAACCGCCCATTGAAAATACATGGGTACGGCTAGTAGCTACTATTAGCAAAAAGATAGACTTACCAACTCGGTGTAACATCTTAACATTGACACACTGTCTCGTCGCAACCCGGCCCTGATGGTCGGCACCTATAAGTTTACAATTAGTTGTAAAATGTTGGACGGTTGTTTTTAGGACATGCAGGCAAACGACAACTTTAAAACATACCGGCTTGGCTACGGCACCTGGCAGCCATCTTGGTATAGACAGCACACCAGCAGCAGACGGTAGGGAAAATAGAGAAAAAAAAAATTTAAACGTCTCCCTCACTGTGTCTGCGCACGGCGGACATCTTTGAAATTATTTCTAGCGCAGCGGTTCTTTAAAGGCTGATAAAATCAAAACCGTAGCAGTAATTAACACTCTTTCATCAACTTTTAATCAGAAGGGTTCAATCTCTCTCCTGTGGTAGTTTGAAGCCGACACGGCAAAAGCGCTCAGAGGAGATAATGTTTGAAAAAAGGTGACCGTTTTTTACAAAACTTTTGTTTTTAAGGGGGAATTGCTAACTTCCTGTTGATTTTTGCTAGGAGTTGTCAAATATGAAATGTAAGTCTAAGTGAGACTGACAATGAGGTTTTTGTTTCATGTCTCTACAACTTTACTAGTGGAAGTTACAGGCAGTTTTGTCAGTTTTTTCTTCTTAGGAGCAGTTTTGTCTGTGTTGTATTCCTATGGGGTGCTAGAGCTCAATTTTAAGTTTTGGGGTCAGGTTTTTTGATTAGATCGCAATTTTTGCCAGTCCTGATGTGTGTGTCCAGTTTGGTGAGTTTTGAAGCATGTTAAGGGGGTCAAATTACAGCTCAAAGAGGCAAAGGTGAGTGTTTTTACCAAACTTTTGTTTTGAAGGGGGAATTGCAAACTTCCTGTTGATTTTTGCTGAAGGGTGTCAGATTATGAAACCTAGATCTAAGTGAGACCTACATACAGGGTTTTGTTTCATGTCGCTACGGCATTCCTACTGGAAGTTACAGGCAGTTTTGTCTGTGTTTTCTTTATAGGGGCGGTAGAGCTCAATTTTAAGTTTTGGAGTCAGGTTTTTTGATTAGATTGCAATTTTCGCCAGTCCTGTTGTGTGTGTCCAGTTTGGTGAGTTTTGAAGCATGTTAAGGGGGTCAAATTACAGCTCAAAGAGGCAAAGGTGAGTGTTTTTACCAAACTTTTGTTTTGAAGGGGGAATTGCAAACTTCCTGTTGATTTTTGCTGAAGGGTGTCAGATTATGAAACCTAGATCTAAGTGAGACCTACATACAGGGTTTTGTTTCATGTCGCTACGACATTCCTACTGGAAGTTACAGGCAGTTTTGTCTGTGTTTTCTTTATAGGGGGCGGTAGAGCTCAATTTTAAGTTTTGGGGTCAGGTTTTTTGATTAGATTGCAATTTTCGCCAGTCCTGTTGTGTGTGTGCAGTTTGGTGAGTTTTGAAGCATGTTAAGGGGGTCAAATTACAGTTCAAAGAGGCAAAGGTGAGTGTTTTTACCAAACTTTTGTTTTGAAGAGGGAATTGCAAACTTCCTGTTGATTTTTGCCAAAGGATGTCAGTTTATGAAACCTAGGTCCAAGTGAGACCTACATACAGGGCTTTTGTTTCATGTCGCTACGACATTCCTACTGGAAGTTACAGGCAGTTGTGTCTGTGTTTTCTTCCTAGGGGGTGCTAGAGCTCAATTTTAAGTTTTGGGGTCAGGTTTTTTGATTAGATTGCAATTTTCGCCAGTCCTAATGTGTGTGTCAAATTTGGTGAGTTTTGAAGCATGTTAAAGGGGGTCAAATTACAGCTCAAAGCTGTGGAATAAAAATAAATAAAGAAATAATAAAACGCTAGAAATTTAAGAGGGTCCTCTGTCCCAAAGGGACATTCGGTCCCTAATAACAGAAGAAATTAACAATTCAAACAGATGGCTGAAAAATAAAGACTATTTTTAAATCGCCATAAAACTAATAACTAGTAAATAATGCTATTCAACATAGACATTGACATGGTAAAATAAAAATTTGGGCTGGATAATTGATGATGAAATTAACTGGAAATCTCATACAAAATATACAACATAAGGTGGCAATAAATACTTCAATAATGAATAAAGAAAATCGATTTGTGTTTATCATGTCTTCTCAAGTAGATAGGCACAATATTCTTGTGTCCAGACATGTTTTTTTTGTGTGTCTAAGAGATGTTTCTCACCTGCTGTCAGTTTCGGATGGCACTGTAGCCTTCGACAGAGCTGTCATAGCTCCCTGGTGTGACGTGTCTAAAAACATCTGAGCATATCGGTTCTCAGCCATGGTGTTGCAGATGAAGGACATCGTCCCAGGTTGCAAAAGCATGTACGTCCTCTCATCCCTGTTGATAGTGTTGGCCCCTCGCCCCCCCAAAAAAATCTCCTTAGATTCAACCTTTGATGCAAAGAAAAAAGAATACACCAGCAAGTTTAGACATCTGAGGCCTCATCCCAACTAAAAAAACATCAATAAACTAAAAAAAAGGCACCTAATCAGAGAGCAGATTAGGACGATGGCAAACAAAAATGACATTAAAAAATGGAAATAAAAGAAACAAATGGACACATTTAGATCAAAATATGACCTTGATCACCACATGGATGACCGTGGCAACAGTCATATGAATAAGGAGTTTAGGATCAACATATGAGGTGGTGATTTGTCCAGGGTGAACGCGCCTTCCGCTCGATTGTAGCTAAGATAGGCATCAGCGCCCCCCGCAACCCCAAAGGGAATAAGCAGTAGAAAATGGATGGATACATACCATAATGTACGTAGCTAAACTGTCATGTAGCTCAACTTAAAACCTTTTATCTCAATAATTACGATTTATGAATGAAACAAATGTAAACTGGTCTAATTTATAAAACAGTGAAAATGTCCCCAAATAATCCGTGTGCTTGTCTTCCTTCATTAAACTTCACAATTGTCAGTAAACAGTTGGCCAAGGATTGTAATAAATAAATAAATGGGTGGTACTTGTATAGCGCTTTCCTACCTTCAAAGTACTCAAAGCGCTTTGACACTACTTCCACATTCACCCATTCACACACACATTCACACACTGATGGAGGGAGCTGCCATGCAAGGCGCTAACCAGCACCCATCAGGAGCAAGGGTGAAGTGTCTTGCTCAGGATGCAACGGACGTGACGAGGTTGGTACTAGGTGGGGATTGAACCAGGGACCCTCGGGTTGCGCACGGCCACTCTACCACTGCACCACGCCGTCCCCTTAGAAGTAGCTAAAACACTGCCGATTGCGGATTGATGTTTGCTGGTAGCAAGATAGCAATGTCTTAAAGTACCTCTTCCTGAGGGCGTTTCAGTGTTATAGATTCACCTTTAATCATCAGATTTTAGGCCAAAATGTGTCCGTTCTCCCTTTTCTGTCTACACACTGTGTCTGCTTGTAAGTACTCCGCCATTGTGCGCTGCCGAACATGCTCCCCTGCTCAAAAAAACAGCAATGTCAGGACGTGATGATGCGGAATCATGCCTGGTATCCAGTACTTTTCAAACAGAGTATAGTACCGTTTTGGATTCATTAGTACCGAGACACTATACTAGTACCGGTATACCGTACAACCCTACAGTCAACTAATGTCTAATGTCAGTAGCAGTCATCATAATTGAAAAATGTACAGTTAACACATGAAATTCGTAGGTATTGAATCCCTGTTCGGAATATCCCTACTAATGAGATTAAAAATAATGACGATATTTACTTGTAGTTGCTTTTTTTTGGTCATTTGTGTTACTGTTTACATTATCAGGGAGTAAGTCTTTGATTACAATAAGGCGTCAAAGATTACAACCAGAAGATTTTAAATGAGAGCCAACAGTAGTTTTTGCTTTCATTTAGTTATTTTTCACTATCCACTTAATTTTGTTATAAAAAAATAGCTATATGTAGCATTCAATAACACAAATTAAATACATCATCATATTAGCAACACATCTAGCATTTTTTCAGTTTAATAAGGTAAACTTTATGAACATGTGTTATTGTGTTTACTTTAGTTACTTGCTATAAAAACATTTTGAGTTTGAAAACCTATTGTCGTAGTCTCAGTTCGGGACTCAAAATCAGATCAGAACCGAGGCCAAAAAATCAGATTAAGATCAGAAGCCAAACATGTTGATCGGGACATCCTCACTTTAGACTTAAAGGGGAATATTATCACAATTTCAAAAGGGTTAAAAACAATAAAAATCAGTTCCCAGTGGCTTGTTATATTTTTGAAGTTTTTTTCAAAATTTTACTGGTCCCAAAATATCCCTACATAAAGCTTTAAACTGCCTTATTTTCGCTGTCTTCGAAACCACTATCCATTTCCCTGTGACGTCATACAGGGCTGCCAAAACAAACAACATGGCGGTTACCACAGCAAAATACAGCGACATTAGCTCGGATTTCAGCGGTTTAAGCGATTCAACAGATTACGCATGTATTGAAACAGATGGTCGAAGTATGGAGGCAGATAGCGAAAACGAAATTGAAGAAGAAATTGAAGCTATTGAGCGAATAGCTATTGACGCTATTCAGCCATAGCGTGGGTGTTTCCTAATGAAGTGGCCCATAGCATGGCTGCCTTAGCATGGGCGGTATAGCTCGGTTGGTAGAGTGGCCGTGCCAGCAACTTGAGGGTTGCAGGTTCGATTCCCGCTTCAGCCATCCTAGTCACTGCCGTTGTGTCCTTGGGCAAGACACTTTACCCACCTGCTCCCAGTGCCACCCACACTGGTTTAAATGTAACTTAGATATTGGGTGTCACTATGTAAAGCGCTTTGAGTCACTTGAGAAAAGCGCTATATAAATATAATTCACTTCACTTATTAGCATCGCCGGTAAAATGTGCAGACCAAACAATCAGGACTTTCGCATATTGTGACACTGGAGCAACTTAAATCCGTCGATTGGTAAGTGTTTGTTTCGCATTAAATGTGGGTATCGAGTTTCAAATGTATATACAGCTAGCGTAAATAGCATATTAGCATCGATTAGCGTAGCATGTTAGCATTGATTAGCTAGCAGTCATGCCGTGACCAAATATGTCTGATAAGCACATAAGTCAACAACATCAACAAAACTCACCTTTGTGATTTCGTTGACTTAATCGTTGCAAATGCATCTGCAGGTTATCCATACATCTCTGTGCCATGTCTGTCTTAGCATCGCCGGTAAAATGTGAAGACACTCTGGTACATTCAATGGGGGTCTGGCGGCAAATTTCTTACCAGTGGTGCAACTTGAATCCCTCCCTGTTAGTGTTGTTACACCCTCCGACAACACACCGACGAGGCATGATGTCTCCAAGGTTCCAAAAAATAGTCAAAAAAACGGAAAATAACAGAGCTGAGACCCGGTGTTGGTAATGTGAAAATGAAAATGGCGGGTGTGTTACCTTGGTGACGTCACGTTCTGACGTTATCGCTAAAAGACCGATAAACAGAAAGGCATTTAATTTGCCAAAATTCACCCATTTAGAGTTCGGAAATCGGTTAAAAAAATACATGGTCTTTTTTCTGCAACATCAAAGTATATATTGACGCTTGCATAGGTTTGGTGATAATGTTCCCCTTTAAACACTCACATTTACACACACACAACCATAAACCCCATTTAATCTCTGCTGATTGTATACAAATAAACATGTATAATAAAACTGTTAAAACCAATTTCCCTCCTAATCCATCCCTCAAATGCATCGTCCTATGTCAAAGCGACAGATTTCCAAAAATGGACGTGCCACATTTTAGTACATTAAATTCAACAAATTAATCATAATTTCCAGTTACAATAGAGTTACAAGAAGAGAGGCAAACAACGCTTGTAGCTTTCCACTTTC
Organism: Nerophis ophidion; assembly: GCF_033978795.1. Lineage (NCBI taxonomy): Eukaryota > Metazoa > Chordata > Actinopteri > Syngnathiformes > Syngnathidae > Nerophis > Nerophis ophidion. The sequence continues at coordinate 66,335,255 of NC_084615.1, read as the reverse complement.
AAATTGATAGTGACTGACAACCACACCTCAGTGCTTAATTAGTTGGGAACGAAAACACAATATAGAACATCCATCCAGATACCAGAAAACAAAGAACAGGTTGGCTTTTGTCATATGGAAGTATTGTCTGTTGAGAGTGAAGTGTAACAATGGGGTGACTAGTTATTTGTCTGCAAGATGTGCATTTTTTTAAATGCAGGCTATTAAGTAGACTTCCTAACATGCGCTGACATTGAGCTTATAGGCATTATTTTTAGCGAGGCTATCATGTTTCCCTCAGTGACAGCTCCTAAAAGCGTCCTTAGACAAAACTGACTTCTTCTGCACTCTAGTGTCGGGTCTTCTCAAACTGATGACTGTGCTATTATGTTACAAGATGAAAGCTGATGCGCGGCTTTTTAATTTCTGCAAAGTCAATCACTTTACGGCTGTGCTTTTTGATGTTTGGTTTCTCCTCGCATTCTTACCCGACTGTTCAGCCACAGTCGATACTCTGTGATAATTCTACAGCAACATCCGACCGGCGGCTGTCAAGAAACTGTTTTAGCTCATTAAAACCACACTTGGCAGTGAAAGGAACAGGACAGCGAGAAGGGAGAAAGAGGTCAGAACATTTTAGAAAGCCACGGAAGAGAAATGGGACACTTGGAAGCACTTTGTCACATCAATTAGGAATTCTATCCGGGTAAAGGGATCGTGACCTGCAGGGCAATGGACAGGATGGCAATTCTTTATCTTCAGTTTGAGGTTGTTGTTTTTTTCTTGTTTGCACATGTGTGACGGATAGATTGTGACTGAAAGAGAACTCATCCTTTGAACCATCGATTTTTGCATCTTTGAACCCGTAGGGAAAAGACCATTTTAGCCCGAGGTACTTTTAATTGCCTCACATTGCTCATTTCCACTTCAGCGAGAGTATGTACAGGCAGTCTTGGTCCTTTTTTCTCTGGCTGTCTCTTGTTCTCACCATTCAGCCTGCAGTCAGTTAGGCAGGCGCTGGGGCCTTCAGGCTGACAGAGGGAGGAACAAAGTGAATGGGTGAAAAGCCACACGCCCGCTGTCTGATCACAGGGACTAATGCTGTGCCAGGTACTACAGACACTGGCTCACTCAACATGAATCATATCACAACACAGCAACATACTTCCAACCTGGGCCTTTTATACCTTACTCGTCTATCCTTTTCATCTGTTAAAATTATTCACATTTGTTTGTTCATCAGCTTTACAGCTGAGGTTGTTTTCGTTGCCCTCTGCAGGAACTTCAAGAACCCATAGCATCCCGATAACCAAACTTTGTGTTTTGGTGCACATGTCGAGAATTAGATAAGCTTTAAGTTACGCTGATGGACAACACTGCCTTGTGGGTTGTTGGCTTTGGTTGGTTAAAGGGGAACATTATCACAATTTCAAAAGGGTTAAAAACAATAAAAATCAGTTCCCAGTGACTCTCGCTTCTGTGTTGGATCCGCTTTGGACTGGACTCTCGCGACTGTGTTGGATCCATTATGGATTGAACTTTCACAGTATCATGTTAGACCCGCTCAACATCCATTGCTTTCGTCCTCTCCAAGGTTCTCATAGTCATCATTATCACCGACGTCCCACTGGGTGTGAGTTTTCCTTGCCCTTATGTGGGCCTACCGAGGATGTCGTTGTGGTTTGTGCAGCCCTTTGAGACACTAGTGATTTAGGGCTATATAAGTAAACATTGATTGATTGATTGTTCGTACGTAAAATGTGGAGACACTGGCACATTCAATGGGGGTCTGGCGGCAGACACTTTCGCATCTTCGGGCCAGTGGTGCAACTTGAATCCCTCCCTGTTAGTGTTGTTACACCCTCCGACAACACACCGACGAGGCATGAAGTTTCCAAATTTCCAAAAAATAGTCGAAAAAACGGAAAATAACAGAGCTGAGACGCGGTGTTTGTAATGTGTGGAAAATGAAAATGGGGGCTGTATTACCTCGGAGACGTCACGTTCTGAGGTCATTGCAAAAAGAGCGATAAACAGAAAGGCGTTTAATTCGCCAAAATTCACCCATTTAGAGTTCGGAAATCGGTTAAAAAATTATATGGTCTTTTTTCTGCAACATCAAGGTATATATTGACGCTTACATAGGTCTGGGGATAATGTTCCCCTTTAAGGCCGATGATAACCTGTCATGATTTGTCAGTAAACCCTTTTAAAAGCAGCAGAATCTTAGTGTTTCTGTCAGGACACTAGTAACACATAACTGGTATGGAATTCTGATTTAGGCTACGTTCACACAAGTCAAATACGAATGTTTTAAGTCATTGTTAGCAGTACAATTATGATTATTTCAAAAACGACCCAATCATCTTAAAGGCCTACTGAAATCAGATTTTCTTATTTAAACGGGAATAGCAGGTCCATTCTATGTGTCATACTTGATCATTTCGCGATATTGCCATATTTTTGCTGAAAGGATTTAGTAGAGAACATCCACGATAAAGTTTGCAACTTTTGGTGTTAATAAAAAAGCCTTGTCTTTACCGGAAGTCGCAGACGATGACGTCACAAGGGTGAGGGCTCCTCACGTCCTCACATTGTTTATAATGGGAGCCTCCAGCAGCAAGAACTATTCAGACAGAGAAAACAACAATTTCCCCATTAATTTGAGCGAGGATGAAAGATTTGTGGATGATGATATTGATAGCAAAGGACTATAAAAAAAAATACAAATAAAGTTAAAAAAAAAAGGCGAATGCATTGGGACGGATTCACATTTACTAGGATAATTCTGGGAAATCCCTTATCTTTTTATTGTGTTGCTAGTGTTTTAGTGAGATTAAATAGTACCTGATAGTCGGAGGGATGTGTCCACGGATGTCTTGAGGCCAGTGTCTGAGGGAAGTCACGGCAGATACAAGGACGGCGCAAACTCCACAGATCTCCGGTAAGAGGCGACTTTTTAACACAATTTTCTCACCGAAACCTGCCGGTTGACAAGTGGTCGGGAACCATGTTCGCTTGACCGCTCTGATCCATAGGAAAGCTTCACCTCCGGGAATTTTAAACAAGGAATCACCGTGTGTTTGTGTGGCTAAAGGCTAAAGCTTCCCACCTCCATCTTTCTACTTTGACTTCTCAATTATTAATTGAACAAATTGCAAAAGATTCAACAACACAGATGTCGAGAATACTGTTTAATTGCACGATGAAAAGATACGACTTTTAGCCGCAAATGGTGCTGCGCTGTTTTTTTCTGGCAGTCCATGACGTCACGGGCACGCGTCATCATTCCGCAACGTTTTCAACAAGAAACTCCGCGGGAAATTTAAAATTGCAATTTAGTAAACTAAACCGGCCGTATTGGCATGTGTTGCAATGTTAATATTTCATCATTGATATATAAACTATCAGACTGTGTGGTTGGTAGTAGTGGGTTTCAGTAGGCCTTTAAGAAAGTGTTCATAAATCAGACCCATCCGTCATCGGTGCCACACAAACTGCTATAGCCAAAAGGCCTGCCTTCTTCCTTTCTAATCTAAAATAATTATGTTAAGAAAAGGATGACAGAGGTTGAACAAAATCCTTGAAATTTTCAAAAAATATGCCTGGACTGTGAACAAACTGTGGGACCATGTTTCCTTCTATAAACACACTGTACTGCATGTGACGGGACTTGCTACTTCACTAACTGGCAATTTGCTATCATTTTTCGTATCATATTTGTACGTATCGTATTTGCTGATGTTCTGTTGTTGTTGTCTCTCTTTCGTATTCCCCTCGTGTACCCGCAATTTCCCCATCTGTTTTCCTTTTTTTTCTTCTTTTCTATCTCCACCTTCTCCGGTCGAATACAAATAAGGCAACAAGAGAAGTATCCCACTCTTCTCTTTTGTAAAGTAAACCTGTACGGCAGATACGGACATCTACATCAAAAATAGTATTTGCCTGAGTGGCTAGACAGGAAATAACTTGTTTTTTAGTTAGTTTTTTGAAGTTATTTGCGAGTCCTTTCACAGACTCATTCTGTTCACAGTAGATACAAACATACATTTTCTTTGTAAATTGGACGGATACTAACAAAAAATCAGAATTGAGCAACATACTATTGCATAGTCTGCAGGTGGCTTGTGTATGAAATAACTAATCTATCTTTGGAAGGCTTTATTCTCTTAAAAAAATAAATAGAAAACGATTCAAGAGGGTGCAAGTAAAAAAGGCGGACAGTATGGCTCTGATCCAAATTAAGATTAGTTGGATATCTGTGTTGGCCCTGAGGTGAGGCGGCGACTTATCCAGGGTGTACAACACCTTCTGACCGAATGCAGCTGGGATAGGCTCCAGCCACCCCTGTGACCCTGAGAAGGACAAGCGGTAGAAAATAGATGGATGGTCTAATTGGATGTCTTTGCTCTACTATTTGCCATTTTAATCGCCAATCTGTCCCTTTCCCCTTACACACCCTGCTATTGATGTGTGCAGTGTTCTCTCACTGAGGAGGTGAGGAGTAGAACTATCATAGCAGACCTGTGTGTATACCCCCTGTATGAGTATGATTAAATTAGATTAGATTAGATAGTACTTTATTTATTCCTTAAGGACAGTTCCTTCAGGAAAATTTTAATTTTCAGCACAATCCCAATCAAGATCAGACAAACATAACAGGGAGACCGAACATGATTGCTGACGGGTTTGCCAACTTCCGGCGCCCCTTACAAAAAAGGTGAGATACAGGTAAACAAGTGGGGGGGAATGGGAGAAAAAATGTGAATATTAAAATAAAATAAAATTAAAAAATTGGTCTAAGCTTGGGCCCCTGGAGAGGGGGTCCAGACTGAGGCCAAGGGAAAAAAACATCTCATAGCCATAGTACACATCCCTCTCACATGTGTTTAAGAGGGAAACATCAGACATCAAAGAACACAAAGGGCATGAAAGACATTAAAGCAGCGGATACAACCAACTACTTCTACATACAGCTATGAATAAAAAGTAAAAGAAACATATACACTGCGGTGGCCTCTGTGGTGTTCCACGCCATCGTCCGCTGGGGTGGAAGGAGCATGGCCAGAGACAGGAGCAGACCCAACAAAGCAACCAAGAGAGCTGACTCCACTCTTGGCTGCCAACCAACTCTCGGCCAGTGTCCGGTCCGCATGGATGAGCGAGGATACGTCCAAGGAGACTGAGGTGTCCGACACCTGCTCACCCAGCCAAGAGACCACGAAGACTCTCCGTCCCGGCGCTCAGTGCTAGCTCCACAGCCATGTCCCCTCATCCGCATCTCCTCCAGTCCCTCCAAACCGACTCCCGTGTGGCACAGACCCAGCAGCTGGTCTCCATGGCCAAAAGGCTCCTGGGAGGCAGATCCAGAAGTCCACCAGAAAAGCACCGCAGAGGTCCCGAAAGTGGCACCCCTTGTCACACAGTCCCAAAGGGTCCCGGACAAAAAGGCAAAAAAAAAATATATATATATAAATATAAATATATATATATATATAACACATGAAAACAAGAGGGTAACACGAAAGGATGACAATATATATATATATATATATATATATATATATATATATATATATATATATATATATATATATATATATGTATATATATATATATAAACACATGGAAACAAGAGGGAAACAAGAAAGGATGACACAAGAGCACAGAGCTCCTCCCAACAGCAGCCACTACAGCACGGCATTTGGGAAAAAAAAAATAAACAATTATTGAGCATGCACAGATACTATGGTAAATGGTAAATGGGTTTTACTTCCATCCATCCATTTTCTACAGCTTATTCCCTTTTGGGGTCGCTGGCGCCTATCTCAGCTACAATCGGGTTGTACTTGTATAGCACTTTTCTACCCCTTTTTAAGGAGCCCAAAGCACTTTGGCAGTATTTCCACATTCACCCATTCACACACACATTCACACACAGACGGCGGGAGCTGCCATGCAAGGCGCTCACCAGGACCCATCAGGAGCATCAGATACTAGTCTATACCCATTTAAAGACTTTGATTTTTAAGGCTTTTTTGGCCTTATGCCATACTTTTTAAGATATTTCCTGTAGAGAGCCCACAGTTATGCTTTATGTTTTTGCGACATTTATTATCCGTGTTTGGAACAATTTTTTTGAAAACCTGCCATAAGTTGCAACGCATCTTTTGCCTTGAAGCAAACTGAAATTGCCAGAATTAATTAATGTTCATGCTTTTTGGGGCATTCTTAACCAAACAATAAAGAGAGTCCCAAGAACAGTGTTCATCTTTTTCAATTGTTGATCTCTTTTTCCTCAATGTATTATTGTTAAATGTTCAAATGTCTGTTGACGTGTGTTGCCAACATCTTGGCCAGCCCCATTAAAAGAGACCTTGATCTCATTGAGTTTTTTAACTGGTTAAAGAGAAAAATCAGCATTACATGAATTAATACTGTAACTGCAACGTAGCCCCCTATTTCTGGAAGCAATCCAATAGGCAGTATGAGTCAGACACACACACACACACACACACACACACACATGCACACACGCACGCTCACACACACACACTAACAGGGAGTGTTTTACAAACTTTTGTTTCATTTGTGTCTATCAGGTGTCCACTGCTACACACCGATCTGACAGTTTCAATGTAGACTGAATCGAATCCTCAGAGATGTGCGTAGGAAACAGCTTTATTTTTGTTCTATGAATAAGATGACTTGCCCTTAGATTTGTTGCTCTCAGCTGCAGTCGTCTTTGGGTAAATCAATACATCGGCAGGGTAGAGAGGCAGTGGTTAGGCCTACCGTATGTTTACTTTGTTTCCTAGCTAGCAGCACAATCTATACTGAAGGGGTAAGGGAATTCGATACACAACGCAAGAAAGCTAAGTCTTCCAGTCCAATCAAGCATGAAAACAAGCTCAACACAATTCATGTAACAAAAAATAAAACAGATTTTTACAACACGAGTGGTAAGTAAAAAAAACACATCATTACTGGAGAAGGAATTTCACGACAACCACGCCTTTCGTTGCATCTCTGTTTTGGCTGTATGCCCCTCGGAAAGTTATAAACGCCACGGTCAAATTGGTCATGATGCCCCGACAAACGCATCTCTTTTCCTCTGCACAATTTTCATGTCATGTGTGGCCTCCTTTACAAGTGTTGCTTTTAATTCTGCCTCGTATGAACCGCCAGAGTCCCACACATAGCACAGCAGCATCACCGGGCCAAACAGGAGTTCAATCCAAGGCACGCAGCAGACGGATTTCCACCGAATGTCCACAGTCCAGCAATCCCCAGCACCATCCTGTTGCAGTTCTAGTTGTGCAGCCAAATAGCAAGCACTATTACAAGATCTCTCGAATCCAGGCGTAATCCCGTGATAAGGTCTGTCCTTCCAGAGGAGAAGAAGCCATTAAACTTGGTCCTGCCATTAATAGCAATTGTGAAAAGCAACATCGACAACAGTTTTGTCTTGATAAACAACTTATATTGTTTGTTGTAAAGTAATAGAAGTAATAAAACGATAATTTATTTTGTGTTTGTGCAGGACTTCCTACATAACATAAGCAGATTTTAGCTAAATTGAACAGATTTGTTGGGGCGTCCAGCGAATACAGAAGCTCTGCGTGTATTTAGCGCTGGAATGTGGAACGCCAACAACATGTTGGTGACGTTTTGCAAGCGGTGGAAACGGACACATTGACTTGAATTAAAAACAGAAAAAGTCTGCCGTCGTGCAAGTGCTGTTCTGTAGCCGTTTTACATTCAGTGTAAATCTGGGGTAATGCGGATACGCGAACGTCTCTAACTTCTCAAAGCCCAGTGCCCTGAATTAAGAAGTCGGATGAGCTTAGGTAATGTGAGAAAGTTTGATACATTTTTGAAAGCATAAGAAGACAAACTCTTAATAAATGATAAATGGGTTGTACTTGTATAGCGCTTTTCTACCTTCAAGGTACTCAAAGCACTTTGACACTACTTCCACATTTACCCATTCACACACACATTCACACACTGATGGAGGGAGCTGCCATGCACCCATCAGGAGCAAGGGTGAAGTGTCTTGCTCGGGACACAACGGACATGACGAGGTTGGTACTAGGTGGGGATTAAAACAGGGACCCTCGGGTTGCGCACAGCCACTCTTCCACTGCGCCACGCCGTACCTATATACCATATAACATGTAACAAATGGTTCATATTTAGCGAGGGAACGCAACAATGTCTGCAGGTTTTGCAGTTTTCTCTAACCTACTCGACCGCGCTAGTTTAACATGAATTAAAACACTCCTGGTCGTGTACTAAATAATATAAAGCCATGACACGTGATCGTCGTTGTCGGCAAAATGTATTTGTGGAGAGACAGAGCCGACGAGCCGACAGCGGGCTGAGAGGAGCAGCGGTCCTGACCAACATGGAGGCCAGGAGCCGGAGCATGCAGCAGAAAGGAGAGGCGTGACGCACTCGGAGCGGCGCTGCAACAGCAATCAGAGTCAGGTGCGTACACCAAAATTTAAAATCAGTAATGGTGAGAACGACAAGAAAAGACGTTTGTTTCTACCCCCCTTTTCTTTGCGAGGATTATGAGTTATTTATCTAAATGTGAATATATGAACATCCAAGCAGTCTGCATTTTAATGACAGCAGACATTGTACAGTAAGTGACGTTTTATTATGTTTGTTGTCTCTCATGAAGTCTGCAGTGAGTATTAACCACTGATATCAATTAATCAATCAATCACATTTTACTTATACAGCCCTTAATCACACATGTCTCAAAGGGGTGCACAAGGTCAACAACATCCTCGGCTGAGGTCTCCACAACAGGGAATGGAAAACCTCAACCCGATGGGAACAAGGTAAAACCCTGGAAGGGACCGCAGATGTGGGGACCCCCACCCCCTTTGGGTGACCAGTGCAATGGATGCCGAGTGGATACAGTTAATAATGTGAGAGTCCGGCCCATAGTGGGGCCAGCAGGGAATCCTCTTGCATGTAGACATGTCGGGGCGCAGAGACGTCATGATGCATAAGGAGTGGTAACCCCAGGTCCCAATTTAATAATTTGAGAGGCCAGCAGGGGATAATTTTGAATGGAAACAAGTTGAGAAAAAAAAGTGAACATTCTGATGCGTTTTTGAAATTAATGTGCCACATATGTTTAAAATGAGCTAATTACGTAAATATGAAACGCTATTATAAATGTGCCTGTTACTACATTACATATATGCTTACTTACTCATGTACTGCATATAAAACATTTATGGAGGTGTTTGGAAGTTTTTAATGGCTCTATAGGCAGAATTGAGCGGCTCCCATAGGCTTTTGATCGCATTTGTTCACTATTGAGAATGCATTGATGAACAATAGGTAACATTTCCAAAAAAGTGCAGTTCCCCTTTAAACTATATTAGACTTCCCAGTGGACTTAACATCATTGTTTTATTTAATGGCCTTAATGCCCTGACATTTGGCACTTTGTGCCTTCAAATGTTTACAACACCAAACGCCAAGTGGCCTTGCCCCTAAAATGATGAAATTCCAGTCCTTATCATTACAATAAATGCCATATATAATGTAATAATTTAGATAATGTGCTGTGTTTCTGCTCTTCATTTACTGTCTGTTGCACCAGATACTGAATTAAGTCGGATGGCAATAAATTGTCTATGCAGCCTGTAATGTAATTATATTCATTAGTTGAAAAATCGCTAGTTTATACTGTGGTAATAATACTCTTTTAGCATCTGGGAGTAAAAAAATAAAAAAAAAAAACCTGCAAAGCACTGTCAATCCATTAAAGCAAAAACAAAATTACATGAAATCAGACGTTACTGTAAATCTAACGAAACGTGCAACGTCTACTTACTTCAAGTAAGAAATTGTTGGAAGTGCTTGTGTTCTTTTTGGACGTCTTTCTGGCAACCCACTTGATAATAGTTTCCGAGAGAGTCTGTTAGCATTGAGCACTACATCACTCGTTACCAGGGAGACATCTCCAGGGCTCCATGCAGTTGTGATGGAGTGGTGGACGAGCAGAAGAACAGGGAGCCAATGATGGAGAGAGAAGCTGGGGGACAGCCATAGCATCAGTATATGCTCGATATTACAGTGATTACTTCAGTCTTTTTTTTTGTACTACAAAATATTTTTAGTTTTTGTTATCGTCTAAATTATCATTGTCTAAACAAATGACAACATAGGAGTAAAAAAACTACGAGTTTAAATCAGTGTCAATCGTAGTTTTTGGATAGGTTTATTTATTTTGCACTATTGTCTTTATTATGTTGAAAATATTGTATGTAATAAAAGAGAACACGGAAAAAAATAGATAATGTAATTGATATTGTTACACCACCATCACATTTTTGTGTCTGTTTTTAATCATTCAGTAATATTGAAAAATGTAAGAGGTGGTATTAGCATTGGACCAATATCGCCTCTGTAACTACTTGGTATTGGATCATCTACTGATGTAAAGTTGCAACGGAAGAAAAGCTGCTGAGTGCACTTTAACAAAAGTGTAGATGAAACCATTTTACAGCAGAAAGTAAGCGGATATTAAAGGGGAACAGCACTTTTTGGGGGAATTTGCTTATCATTTACAATCATAATGAAGGACAAGTAGACGTGTAATTCTTTAGTGCATTCTAACTTATAAGGTGAGGGATCAGACAAAGAGCAGCTCGAAGACTTTTATGGATACACAACAAAATTGACTCAGATTTCCCTCGCCTGGACGTGGGTCACCAGGCCCGGAGTTGGGGCACGATGGCAAGCGCCTGGTGGCCGGGCCTGGCCGGGCACAGCCCGAAGAGGCAACGTGAGTCATCCCTCCAATGGGCTCACCGCTCATAGGAGGGGCCATAGAGGTCGGGTGCATTGCAAGCTGGGCGGAAACCGAAGGCAGGTCACTTGGCAGTCCGATCCTTGGCTACATAAGCTAGCTCTTGGGACATGGAATGTTACCTCACTGGGGGGGAAGGAGCCTGAGCTAGGGCGCGAGGTAGAGGAGTTCCGGCTGGATATAGTCGGACTCACCTCGACGAACAGCAAAGACTCTGGAACCAGTTTTCTCTAGAGGGACTGGACTCTCTTTTACCCTGGCATTGCCGGCAGTGAATGACGACGGGCTGGGGTGGCAATTTTTGTCACCTTCCAGCTCAAAGCCTGCACGTTGGAGTTCAACCCAGTGGACGAAAGGTTAGCTTCCCTCCGCCTTCGGGTGGGGGGACGGGTCCTGACTGTTGTTTGTGCTTACGCACCACACAGCAGTTCAGAGTACCCACCCTTTTTGGATACACTCGAGGGAGTACTGGAAAGTGTTCCCCCGAGTGATTCCCTTGTCCTACTGGGGAATTTCAACGCTCATGTTGGCAACAACAGTGAAACCTGGAGAGGCGTGATTGGGAAGAATGGCCGCCCGGATCTGTTATTGGACTTTTGTGCTCGTCACAGATTTTCCATAAGAAACACCATGTTCAAACATAAGGGTGTCCATATGAGCACTTGGCACCAGGACACCCTAGGCCGCAGTTCCATGATCGACTTTGTAGTTGTGTCTACGGGTTTGCGGCCTCATGTTTTGGACACTCGGGTTAAGAGAGGGGCGAAGCTTTCTACCAATCACCAACTGGAGGTGAAATGGCTGCGATGGTGGGGGAGGATGCCGAATAGACCTGGCAGTCCCAAGCGCATTGTGAGGGTCTGCTGGGAACGTCTGGCAAAGTCTCCTGTCAGAGAGAGTTTCAATTCACACCTCCGGGAGAACTTTGAGCATGTCACGAGGGAGGTGCGGGACATTGAGTCCGAGTGGACCATGTTCCGCACCTCTATTGTCGAGGCGGCTATTTGGAGCTGTGGCCGCAAGGTTGTTGGTGCCTGTCGTGGCGGTAATCCCAGAACCCGTTGGCGGACACCAGCAGTGAGTGATGCCGTCAAGCTGAAGAAGGAGTCCTATCGGGCTCTTTTGGCTAATAGGACTCCGGAGGCAATGGACGGGTATCGATGGGCCAAGCGGTGTGCAGCTTTAGTAGTCGCGGAGGCAAAAACTCGGACATGGGAGGAGTTCGGGAAGGCCATGGAAAACGACTTCCGGACGGCTTCGAAACGTTCGGACAACCATCTCCCGCCTCAGGAAGGGGAAGCAGTGTACTGTCAACACCGTGTATGGCGCGCATGGTGTTCAGGAAGGAATACTTTGAAGACCTTCTCAATCCCACTAACAGGAAACAGTGCCTGTGTTGGACTCTTCTATTTCTGGAGAAGAGGTTGCTGAGGTAGTTAAAAAGCTCCTTGGTGGCAGGCCCCGGGGGTGGATGAGACCCGCCCGGAGTTCCTTAAGGCTCTGGATGCTGTGGGCTGTCTTCGTTGAGAAGACTCTGCAGCATTGCGAGGACATCGGGGGCAGTACCTCTGGATTGGCAGACCGGGGTGGTGGTCCCTCTCTTTAAGAAGGGGGACCGGAGGGTGTGTTCCAACTATCCTGGGATCACACTCCTCAGCCTTCCCGGTAAGGTTTATTCAGGTGTACTGGAGAGGAGGATACGCCGGATAATCGAACCTCGGATTCAGGAGGAACAGTGTGGTTTTCGTCCTGGTTGTGGAACTGTGGACCAGCTCTATACTCTCAGCATGGTCCTTGAGGTTGCATGGGAGTTTGGCCAACCAGTCTACATGTGCTTTGTGGACTTGGAGAAGGCATTTGACCGTGTCCCTCGGGAAGTCCTGTGGGGAGTGCTCAGAGAGTATGGGGTACCGGACCGTCTGATTGGGAAGGTTCGCTCTCTGTACGATCAGTGTCAGAGCTTGGTTCGCGTTGCTGGCAGTAAGTCGGACACGTTTCCAGTGAGGGTTGGACTCCGCCAAGGCTGCCCTTTGTCACCGATTCTGTTCATAACTTTTATGAACAGAATTTCTAGGCACAGTCAAGGCGTTGAGGGGTACCGGTTTGGTGGCTGCGGGATCAGGTCTCTGCTTTTTGCAGATGATGTGGTCCTGATGGCTTCATCGGGCCAGGATCTTCAGCTTTCACTGGATCGCTTCGCAGCAGAGTGTGAAGTAACCGGAATGAGTTACAGCAGCTCCAAATCCGAGTCCATGGTTCTCGCCTGGAAAAGGGTGGAATGCCACCTCCGGGTCGGGGAGGAGACCCTGCCCCAAGTGGAGGAGTTAAATTACCTAGGAGTCTTGTTTACATGTGAGGGAAGAGTGGATCGTGAGATAGACAGGCGGATCGGTGCGGCGTCTTCAGTAATGCGGACGTTGTATCAATCCGTTGTGGTGAAGAAGGAGCTGAGCCGGAAGGCAAAGATCTCAATTTACCGGTCCATCTACGATCCCATCCTCACCTATGGTCATAAGCTTTGGGTCATGACCGAAAGGACAAGATCACGGGTACAAGCGGCCGAAATTAGTTTCCTCTGCCGGGTGGCGGGGCTCTCCCTTAGAGATAGGGTGAGAAGCTCTGTCATCTGGGAGGAGCTCAAAGTAAAGCCGCTGCTCCTCCACATAGAAAGGAGCCAGATGAGGTGGTTCGGACATCTGGTCAGGATGCCACCCAAACGCCTCCCTAGGGAGGTGTTTAGGGCACGTCCAAACTGGTAGGAGGCCACGGGGAAGACCCAGGACACGTTGGGAAGACTATGTCTCCCGGCTGGCCTGGGAACGCCTCGGGATCCCCCGGGAAGAGCTGGACGAAGTGGCTGGGGAGAGGGAATTCTGGGCTTCCCTGCTTAGGCTGCTGCCCCCGCGACCCGACCTCGGATAAGCGGAAGACGATGGATGGATGGAACTTATAAATAAACATATATAAACGTCTGTTTACAATTAAGTCAATGGGTGGTCCTCTATTTTGCCCATAACGTCATCTAAATAACCATCCAAAAACGCCAACAATACTTTCATTTCGTGACCTGGATATTAAACTAGTATTAGCGTTATTGTTATTATAAGTGTTAACACAGACAAACTATAATGGCACTGTGATCACAGAGAGCTAACTAGCTTGTGTGGTTATATTGACATTGTGAAAATTTATTCTCGATCATAAATAATGCCTCTCACCTTGATAGTAAAAGAATGCGGATACAATCCGACAATTTGGTCAATTTTGGCATTCAATTTCGACCCGGAAATTGTGATCATAATCGCAAGGATTATGAGTCATTCTTAATCTAAACGGGAATGTATCAAAATCCTTTCAGTCGGCGTCCTACTGAGAGCATATGTTGTACAGTAAGTAATGTTTTATTATCTTTGTTAACTCATGAAATCTGCAGTGAGTTATATATAGTGATGTTATCATAAGAAAACAACAACTTTGTGATGCTTATTTGAAATGAATGTTCGGCCGTGTGCTTAAAATGAGTCATATAAGTATATTTAAAATATCATAAATGGGCCTGTGACTACATTATATATATATATATATATATATATATATATATATACTTACAGTATGTATATAAAACCTTGATGGAGGTGTTTCGAGGTTTTTCCAAGTGTTTTATAGCGCTTGTAAGCAGACTTTTGCTTGCATTTATTTACTTGTTTGAATCCATAATCAATAAACATACGTGTGCTTACTTAAAGTTTGTGAACAATAGGTAAAATTCTCAAAAAAGTGCAGTTCCCCTTTGAACAATGATAACAAGTAGATTAGTAATAGTTTGTAGAAAATAATATAAGTAGGAATTATGTATTATGCTACCGCATTTAGTCAGAAGCCAAATTAGGAACTATTTTAACCCCTTTTAAATTTATCCTGTAATCATTTATTTAATAACTAATATGTTGTAAAAAAAAATAAAAAAATGTTATTGCAATAGGCTGCAATATACTGAATATTGTGATAAAGATTTTAGGCAACATCACCCATTTACTGAGGTCAATGAAGAGACATTAATTATTTAAAGCTCCTCACTTAGCATTGCACACATTGGCACATCTTTCAGTGGATTTAAACCCACTAACAGGATTGGCGGGCAGTTTTGCTTGGTTTGTCGTAATTTTTGTTTTACTTTGTTTTATGTTTTGGATGACTGAGCTCTATTTGAAAAAAATCATTACATATTGGATTCTTCATTGCTGAAACATGATTGAGGAGGTCTATTAGTCTTCCTTGAACCTGCTTCTATCATTGTGGCGCTTCATTTGCTTGAAGCTTTGTTTCGTCTGGATTAAACGGAAAACAAATATTGTCTGACAGACAACAATAGCGTCCAATGAAAAATGACGAATATAGAATAGGCTAGAAGCTGTGCTGACATATTTTTCCAGCGGATAATACATACTTTGTATGGACAGGAATAAACACAGGGAATTAGGTGAAGGGGGTGAGGGGTGTCCTAAAGCCTTGTTTATGCTCCTGTGCAGAGGAGCCATAGTACGCTATGTTAGCTCACTCCTCCCACTCCCAAACCTTCTATGTTGCTTGTGCACCTCAAAAAAACTTTAACTTTGCATTGTGGCAATAGTTAGGGCTTAAAGGGGAACATTATCACAATTTCAAGAGGGTTAAAAACAATAAAAATCAGTTCCCAGTGGCTTGTTGTATTTTTTGAAGTTTTTTTCAAAATTTGACCAGTCCTGGAATATCCCTAAAAAAAAAGCTTTAAAGTGCCTTTTGTTCGCTCTCTGCCAAGACACTGTTCATTTTCCCGTGACGTCATACAGTGCTGCCAATACAAACAAAGGATGGCGAATACCACAGCAAGATATAGCGACATTAGCTCGGATTCAGACTCGGATTTCAGCGGCTTAAGCGATTCAACAGATTACGCATGTATTGTAACAGATGGTTGGAGTATGAAAGTATTAAACTATTGAGCGAATAGCTATTGATGCTATTCAAAGCCATAGCATGGCTGAATAGCTGCGTTAGCATCGACGGTAAAATGTGCGGACCAAACGATCAGGACTTTGGCATCTTGTGACACTGGAGCAACTTAAATCTGTCGATTGGTAAGTGTTTTTTTCGCATTAAATGTGGGTGGAAAGAAACGTAATATAGTTGCAAATGCATCTGCAGGTTATCCATACATCTCTGTGTCATGTCTGTCATCGCCGGTAAAATGTGGAGACACTTTGGTACATTCAATGGGTGTCTGGCGGCGGACACTTTCGCATCTTCGGGCCAGTGGTGCAACTTGAATCCCTCCCTGTTAGTGTTGTTACACCCTCCAACAACACACCGACGAGGCATGATGTCTCCAAGGTTCCAAAAAATAGTCGAAAATAACAGAGCTGAGACCCGGTGTTTGCAATGTGTTGAAAATGAAAATGGCGGCTGTATTACCTCGGTGACGTCACGTTCTGACGTCATCGCAAAAAGAGCGATAAACAGAAAGGCGTTTAATTCGCCAAAATTCACCCATTTAGAGTTCGGAAATCGGTTAAAAAAATATATGGTCTTTTTTCTGCAACATCAAGGTATATATTGACGCTTACATAGGTCTGGTGATAACGTTCCCCTTTAAATTACATATGTGGGTCTTCCGACTCTGAGTGGACACTGGCATGACTTGTTACAACTTTTGAAGCGTTTTGATGGCACAGGTTCAAGGTTCAAGTTGTGTTTGTCAAATGCAGACTACACCACTGTGAAATGCTTGTTTCCATGCTCTTCAGATATTGCGTACAGTGGGTTCCAAACACTGGTTGCAGATTCTAATACACTAAAGACAAAGGAATACAACAATTGAATAGCTCTGATGTACATTAATTACAAGACAGTTAAGTTGCACAATAGGTCACAGAAGTTATGGTAGAAGTATCAGTACAAGTAGAAGTACAGTAGTCAAATACAGTACCAGTGCAAGATCAAATAGTGTAACAGTATAAAAAGTATAGGAAGGAACAAATATGCAGGTGTCGACAGTTCTTTGGCAGTTGAGTAGTGACAGTAGTATGAACAAAGGTAATGGAACAGTATGACTTCTTTATACTCTTGTTTTTACATTATTTTTACATTATTTACAATCATTGAATGAAAAGTATTGTAGTCCGGTAATTACAGTGGTAAGTAAAGTGTTTTTACATTATTTTTTACATTATTTACAGTCATTGAATGAAGAGAATTGTAGTCCGGTAATTACAGTGGTAAGTAAAGTATTTTTACATGTATTTTTTACATTATTTACAGTCATTGAATGAAGAGTATTGTAGTCCGGTAATTACAGTGGTAAGTAAGGTATTTTTACAAGTATTTTTTACATTATTTACAGTCATTGAATGAAGAGTATTGTAGTCTGGTAATTACAGTGGTAAGTAAAGTATTTTTACATTATTTTTTATATTATTTACAGCCATTGAATGAAGAGTATTGTAGTCCGGTAATTACAGTGGTAAGTAAAGTATTTTTACATACATTTTTACATTATTTACAGCCATTGAATGAAGAGTATTGTAGTCAGGTAATTACAGTGGTAAGTAAGGTATTTTTACATGTATTTTTTACATTATTTACAGCCATTGAATGAAGAGTATTGTAGTCCGGTAATTACAGTGGTAAATAAATTATTTTTACATACATTTTTACATTATTTACAGTCATTGAATGAAGAGTATTGTAGTACAGTAATTACAGTGGTAAGTAAGGTATTTTTACATGTATTTTTTACATTATTTACAGTCATTGAATGAAGAGTATTGTAGTCCGGTAATTCCAGTGGTAAGTAAGGTATTTTTACATAATTTTTTACATTATTTACAGCCATTGAATGAAGAGTATTGTAGTCCGGTAATTACAGTGGTAAGTAAGGTATTTTTACATGTTTTTTTTTACATTATTTACATTCATTGAATGAAAAGTATTGTAGTCCGGTAATTACAGTGGTAAGTAAAGTGTTTTTACATTATTTACAGTCATTGAATGAAAAGTATTGTAGTCCGGTAATTACAGTGGTAATTAAAGTGTTTTTACATTATTTACAGTCATTGAATGAAGAGTATTGTAGTCCGGTACTTACAATGGTAAGCAAAGTATTTTTACATTCAGTCATTGAATGAAGAGTATTGTAGTCCGGTAATTACAGTGGTAAGTAAGGTATTTTTACATTATTTTTTACATTATTTACAGTCATTGAATGAAGAGTATTGTAGTCTGGTAATTACAGTAATAGGTAAAGTATTTTTACATTATTTTTTACATTATTTACAGTCATTGAATGAAGAGTATTGTAGTCCGGTACTTACAATGGTAAGCAAAGTATTTTTACATTCAGTCATTGAATGAAGAGTATTGTAGTCCGGTAATTACAGTGGTAAGTAAGGTATTTTACATGTATTTTTTACATTCTTTACAGTCATTGAATGAAGAGTATTGTAGTCTGGTAATTACAGTGGGAAGTAAAGTGTTTTTACATTATTTACAGTCGTTGAATGAAGAGTATTGTAGTCCGGTAATTAGAGTGGTAAATAAAGTGATCTTGTGCGTGCGGTTTTGTGCAATTGTGATGAGTGTTAATCAGCGGTGCAGTTGAGCAGTCTGATGCCTTAGGGATAGAAGCTCCTCCTGAATCGCTCCGTGTTTCACCGTGCAATTGTACTCAAGTTAGAGTTAAATGACTCAGTTGTCATTTATGTATGTGAGCGTTTGATTTGGATAAAGTTTGAGTTGGATAGTCTACCTGCTGATCACTCCACCCAACTTCGCAAGCCGTTTGCCGTCATAGCTCACAAAATACATTTTCCTGCTATTCTCACACTAACCAACCAGCTCTGCTGTTTGTTGTCTGCGTCCTCATCCGGACATTGAATTCCCGTCTCGTTGGCGATGCATACACTGTTTGTCACACTGGAATTTCCGTCAAGACAACTCTAAAGCAATAACATCCATCCGGACGAACAATAGTTGTTCTCCACAAAATTCTGGCAGGATTGCTAACCAGCAGGGGACTTATTTAATAATTGGTGTAAATTCAAAGGATTAATTCGTTCAAGAATTCAGTTGTATCAAAATGTGCGCACGCACAAATCCAAGCACATATCTTTTTAGATCCCAATCAACATGAAATTGACCGCTGACCCTTATACAGTGGGGCAAAAAAGTATTTAGTCAGCCACCGATTGTGTAAGTTCTTCCACTTAAAATGATGACAGATGTCTGCAATTTTCATCACAGGTACACTTCAACTGTGAGAGACAGAATGTGAAGAAAAATCCAGGAGTTCACATTGAAGGAATTTTAAAGAATTTATTTGTAAATTATGGTGGGAAAATAAGTATTTGGTCAACCATTCAAAGCTCTCACTGATGGAAGGAGGTTTTGGCTCAAAATCTCACGATACATGGCCCCATTCATTCTTTCCTTAACACGGATCAATCGTCCTGTCCCCTTAGAAGAAAAACAGCCCCAAAGCATCATGTTTCCACCCCCATGCTTCACAGTAGGTGTGGTGTTCTTGGGATGCAACTCAGTATTCTTCTTCCTCCAAACACGACGAGTTGAGTTTATACCAAAATGGATACATGGATGATACAGCAGAGGATTGGGAGAATGTCATGTGGTCAGATAAAAAACAAAATAGAACTTTTTGGTATGAACTCAACTCAATCCCTCAGGTGGTACTCCATCAAAAACCGACATCAGTGTGTAAAGGATATTACCACATGGGCTCAGGAACACTTCATATAACCACTGTCAGTAACTAGAGTTGGTCGCTACATCTGTAAGTGCAAGTTAAAACTCTACTATGCAAAGCCAAACCCGATTTATCAAAAATATCCTGAAACACCGCCAGCTTGGCTGGGCCCGAGCTCACCTAAGATGTACTGGTGCAAAGTGGAAAGATGTTCTGTGGTCTGACGAGTCCATATTTAAAATTATTTTTGGAAACGGAGGACATGGTGTCCTTGAGAACAAAGAGGAAAATAACCATGCGGATTGTTATGAGCGCAAAGTTCAAAAGCCAGCATATGTGATGGTGTGGGGGTGTATTAACTTACACATCTGTGAAGGCACAATTAATGCTGAAAGGTCCATACAGGTTTTGGAACAACATATGTGGTCATCCAAGCAACGTTTTCATGGACGCCCCTGCTTATTTCATCAAGACAAGTGTTACAACAGCGTGGCTTTGTAAAAAAAGAGTGCAGGTACTTTCCTGGCCCGCCTGTAGTCCAGACCTGTCTCCCATGGAAAATCTGTGGTGCATTATGAAGTGTAAAATACGACAGCAGAGACCCCTGACTGTTGAACGACTGAAGCTCTACATAAAACAAGAAAGCTTTCAAAGCTTCAAGAATTAGTTTCCTCAGTTCCCAAATGTTTATTGAGTGTTGGTAGAAGAAAAGGTGATGTAATACAGTGGTGAACATGCCCTTTCCCAACTACTTTGTCACGTCTTGCAGCCATGAAATTCTCAGTTAATTATTATTTCCCAAAAAAAATAAAGTTTATGAGTCTGAACATCAAATATTTTGTCTTTGTAGTGCATTCAATTAAATATGGTTGGAAAAGGATTTGCAAATCATTGTATTCCGTTTATATTTACATCTAACACACTTTCCCAACTCATATGGAAACGGGGTTTGTATTTCTGTCAACAAAAGCAACCATGAATAGGCCTTACAGACTTCCTGAGAGCCAACGCTGACTATATTGGGTGTCCCTAGCAATGTCTTCTGGTCCAAGCTCTATTTCAAAGTTGACCAACTTCTTGGTTTATGACCACAACCTTGTACTAAACAAGTAAGAAGCAGTATTTATAAACAGGCATTACCTTTTCCAAATTCAGAGGCAATTCAGCAGTAGCAGCTCAGTAGCTAGCTTACCTCTTACTAGTGGCCACAGTAGTGTCTCTATGAACAAGGCGCTTTGTCACTATAAGTATTTCCTGGATATTCGCTCCAACAATAACAATGTGGCTGTAGTTTGATTGATATGCAGGTCACGACAGGTAAATGGAGCATTGCAACGTGACCAAATTGCACCGACATCACTCTCTAGGCTTCCGTCTGCTCCAACGTTTCACCCTCTTCATGCTCGCTTCTATAAGCAACAGTTCATCCTCCGTTCATATATTTAGTTTCAAAAAGATAAGGTTGTGAATTCTCATTTGACCAAAAATAGTCGTCTTCATTGTCTGTTACCAAGTCAGCCATGATTACAACATACCCACGTGTTTGTTTGCGGAAGTGTAATGGTCCCGAGTGGTAAAAAATATTAAAATCTAATACAGTTGTTGCTTAAAACCAATAAAAAATGTTAATATAAGTATTAAGAACCCAATGTAGTGAGAGCAGCTGTCCAAAATAAGGAAAGATGATTAACCGGTTCACAATTTATTAAAATAAAATAAAAAAAACAGTCACGTTGTTGATACTAAAATACCAGATGGTACAAATGTGATGGGCGAGGGGCCAACGGGCGTGTGGGTATCTTGGCTCCACCCCTTTCCACGGCGTCCTCTTGCACAAAAATTAAAAAGGGAGGCAGGCCACGGAGATAAAATCTACAACTACGGTCACACTTACACCCAAGGCAGGGTTTCCCCTGCCTTTGCTGTAGTTCCACGTCCAAGTGTTGGGGCACGCCCACTCTCCTCGCCAGTCTCCGGTCACTCGCGGGACCCACGTGGCCGTACCCGTCCCGCCTGGTCGCTCCGGGGGTCCCCGCAGGTCTCTGGGTCCAAATCGCCCCCCTGTCCACGGTCATAACCACACAGCCAGCGTACGACGCACGAGCCCGCAAGCCCACAGCCAAAGGCAGTTGGGTGTCCCCACAGATCCACAATTCACGGCACTTACTCGGGCGGCAGAGTTACCTCTGCCCCTGCCTGTTGTGGACGTCTTGGGGTTTGTTCTGGTAGCCTGCGGGGTCTACTGTGTGGTCCGGGGGTTCCTTCCCAGCCTGCGTGCGTCTACCCGGTCGCTAACGGCCAAGCCGCAGATTCTTCCCCGTTCCGGCCAGAACCTGCCGAATCCTGCCGTCCCCTCTCTCCTGTCGTCAAAGCTCTCTGTTGACCCTTTCCTGACCCGTCTTCCTCCTCTTGCTGCTCCTTTTAAATGTGCAGTCCCAATGCTCCACAGGTGTGTCCAATTTCCTGTGCCGTTTGATTGGGCACTTTGGTTGTTAGGGGCAACCAGCTAAAAGGGGCAATATCTTAAAATACCAGATAAGTCCACAAGTATTGTAAAAACACGCAATAAAAAAATACATTCAAATTCTAAAATGTAAAAACGTGCAATTCAAAATACAATTAAATTTTAATATATAAAAACATGGGCTTCACGGTGGCAGAGGGGTTAGTGCGTCTGCCTCACAATACGAAGGTCCTTCTGTCCTGGGTTCAAATCCAGGCTCGGGATCTTTCTGTGTGGAGTTTGCATGTTCTCCCCGTGAATGCGTGGGTTCCCTCCGGGTACTCCGGCTTCCCTCCGGGTACTCCGGCTTCCTCCCACTTCCAAAGACATGTTGATTGGCAACACTTAATTGGCCCTAGTGTGTGAATGTGAGTGTGAATGTTGTCTGTCTATCTGTGTTGGCCCTGCGATGAGGTGACGACTTGTCCAGGGTGTACCCCGCCTTCCGCCCAATTGTAGCTGAGATAGGCTCCAGCACCCCCCGTGACCCCGAAAGGGAATAAGCGGTAGGAAATTGATGGATATATAAAAACATGCAATTCAAAATATAATCTAATCCTAAAATATAAAAACATGCAATTTAAAATCCACAGCAATAAAACACTATAACACTTTTATGGCAATGAAACAAAAACAAAAAAAATAAATCCCCTACCTGTGTCCCAGCACAGAAGTACGAACACACAGTAGATGCCGGAATTCAAATGTGCGCTGCGATGGAAACAGTAATACATGTGCCAAAGAAAGACATTCCGCTATTACTTAAAATGACCAAAACACAGTAAATATTGTCCATATTACATATTGTTATGAGCATTTCTGTTACTACATGATACATAAAGACTTGAAGCGTGTATATAAAATGTTGATGGAGCGGTTTGAAATTGTTTAAGAGGGTTTTAAAGGCTAAAACAGCGGCTCACATTAACCGCAAAAATGACAAGTGTTCTTGTCTCTCATAATAATTGTGAACAATAAGCAACATTCCAGAAAAAGTGGTGTTCCCCTTTAAAGCAACTGACCGTGGTTTACTTACTATCATTTTATTGTCTATTGCAGTGGTTCTCAAATAGGGGTATGTGTACCCCTGGGGGTTCTTGAAGGTATGCCAAGGGGTATGTGAGATTATTATTGTTTTAAATTTAAAAATAGCAACAATTCAAAAATATTTTACAAATATATTTATTGAATAATACTTCAACAAAATATGAATGTAAGTTCATAAACTGTGGGAAAAAAATACAACAATGTAATATTCAGTGTTGACAGCTAGATTTTTTTATGGACATGTTCCATAAATATTGATGTTAAAGATGTATTTTTTTGTGAAGAAATGTTTAGAATGAAGTTCATGAATCCAGATGGATCTCTATTACAATCCCCAAAGAGGGCACTTTAAGTTGATGATTGTGTAGAAATATATGTGTAGAAATATTTATTTATAATGTAATCACTTTTTTTTTTTTCAACAAGTTTTTAGTTATTTGTACATCTTTTTTCCAAATAGTACAAAAAAGAGCACTACCAATGAGCAATATTTTGTACTGTTATACAATCTAATAAATCAGAAACTGATGACACGGTGCTGTATTTTACTTCTTTATCTCTTTTTTTCAACCAAAAATGCTTTGCTCTGATTAGGGGGTACTTGAATTAAAAAAAATGTTTCCTGTGGGTACATCACTGAAAAAAGGTTGAGAACCACTGGTCTATTGTGAACGAACTGTGGTGCTGAATTCCCCCCAGGGATCATTGAAGTACTTTCTATTCTATTCTATCCTCATTTTTGAGTGCAACCTTCGACTCACTCTCTCATACCATCCTGCTCAATAGGCTTTTCATTCATCTGCATCAGCCACATCATCTTCATCTGGTTTCAATTTTATCTCTCACTGTTCGCAGTTCATCCGGCTCAGGTCTTCAAGATCTGAGTCTTCCCATGTTACTTCAGACTTGCTTCAAGACTCTGTTCTGGGGCATCTCCTCTTCATCATCGAACACCTCCATCTCTGTAATTATTTCCATAAATATAATATCTATTTTCTTTACTTTGTGGATGACACTCAGCTATATCTCTTGAACCCATACCCAATTCCATACTCACCCGCCTCCCTTACCCCCTCTTTCTCTGAAATGAAACCTGACTTAGCTCTAATTTTATTAAACTCAACAATAAAAAAATAACTTCTTTCTATCCAAAGCTGACAGTTTCTCAAACAGAACCATCAACTCCTCAGTTTCCCCCTCCCTTCAGGTTAAGAGTCTGGGTGTCATTGTTGCATACTATATAGCTGACTGTCACTTCAATTTCATATCAATAACATTACCATGTCTTCATATTTCCTTCTGCGCAATATCAATCGCCTACACCCCATCGTCGAAATAAGTCCCCTTTAATAATTATTGAATAGGCCGGATTGTAGTCAGCTGGAGGCGTGTCTTAATGAAATTAAACAATGGATGTCCGCTATCTTTTTGCAACTCAACTCCAAAAAAACAGAAATGCTGATTATCGATCCTGCTAGACACCGACCTCTATTTAATAATACAACTTTAACATATGACAACCAAACAATTAAACAAGGCGACTCGGTAAAGAATCTGGGTATTATCTTCGACCCAACTCTCTCCTTTGAGCCACACATTAAAAGCCTTATTAAAACGGCATTCTTTCATCTCCGTAATATCGCAAAAATTCGCTCCATTTTGTCCATTAACGACGCTGAGATCATTATCCATGCGTTTGTTACGCACCGTTTTGATTACTGTCACGTATTATTTTCGGGTCTCCCCATGTCTAGCATTAAACGATTACAGTTGCTAGATTTTTGACAAGAACAAGACAGTTTGATCACATTACCCCTATACTGGCTCACCTGCACTGGCTTCCTGTGCACTTAAGATGTGACTTTAAGGTTTTACTACTTACGTATAAAATACTACACGGCCTAGCTCCAGCCTATCTTGCCGATTGTATTGTACCATATGTCCCGGCAAGAAATCTGCGTTCAAAGGACTCCAGCTTATTAGTGATTCCTAAACCCAAAAAAACGTGTGCGGGCTATAGAGCGTTTTCCGTTCGGGCTCCAGTACTCTGGAATGCCCTCCCGGTAACAGTTTGAGATGCCACTTCAGTAGAAGCATTTAAGTCTCACCTTAAAACTCATTTGTATACTCTAGCCTTTAAATAGACCCCCTTTTTTAGACCAGTTGATCTGCCGTTACTTTTCTTTTTCTCCTCTGTCCCACTCTCCCTTGTGGAGGGGGTCCGGTCTGATGGCCATGGATGAAGTACTGGCTGTCCAGAGTCGGGACCCAGGATGGACCGCTCGTCCAGAGTCGGGACCCATGATGGAGCACTCGCCTGTGTATCGGCTGGGGACATCTCTGCGCTGCTAATCCGCCTCCGCCTGTTATGGTTTCCTTTTGGCTCCACTGTGGACGGGACTCTCGCTGCTGTGTTGGATCCGCTTTGGACTGGAATCTCGCGGCTGTGTTGGATCCACTATGGATTGAACTTTCATAGTATCATGTTAGACCCGCTCGACATCCTCTCCAAGGTTTCTCATAGTCATCATTGTCACCGACGTCCCACTGGGTGTGAGTTTTCCATGCCCTTATGTGGCCCTACCGAGGATGTTGTAGTGGTTTGTGTTGTGGTTTGTGCAGCCCTTTGAGACACAAGTGATTTAGGGCTATATAAATAATCATTGATTGATTGATTGATTGATTTTCCACCGCAGGAACTTTTACAACTTTATTTACCGGGGTTAATAAATCTAGATAGATTTTGTTCTTCAGGTAGCTTTCAGAGTTCCTGCCTGCCGGTTGGGACTTTTAGAAGGTACCCGGAACCTTTTCCGGGGCGGGCTGTGCTGTCTAACGCTGATTAGTTGAACACACTTGAGGGTGTACCGAAAACTTAATTTTCAAACACAGCACTGCCATTTACAGAATGCTGGACGACTTGTTAATTTATTTTTCTTGTGTGTTTTTATTGCACCAAAATTGACAACAGAGAGAAAGAAGGATGGAAGGAAATTTTGCGGGGCATCTTTGTGCTGAAGAACACTGGTCAGGGGATCTATCTTGCAATGACTTTACTCAGTGATAGTCTTTAAACTATCAATCTGTTGCTGTGTATTCAACTTTTGAAACTTAATTTCGATACGCAAAGCTACGAGAAATGGACAGACTCTTTTAAAAGTATTTACATTAGAGTACAAAACCATACTCGAAGGAAAGACATCAGCTGCTAACTACTCTGAGACTGTGTTGGGTAAGTGTGAAAAAAAGGAGGCAGTGGAACGAAGCTAAATGGCATCAAATATGAACTATGTACTTTATTACATGTTGTAAAAGTTGTCAGTGACATACCCCTTGTGCCCCCCTTGTGAACAGATTGACAATGCTAACAAACTAACGCTACAGTCGATGTTTGTGTTGCCAGCGTGATATAATCACGGACAATTATTATTTATATATCATTATTAACAGCTGAAATGGACCAAAAGTAATCGGCTGACCCTCATGAATCCATCATTTACTGAGAGGACAACTTTCTGGCTGTTGGACATTGCAGACAAAAGCCTGACTTTTTATCAACACTTCGCTATACTTTATTTTTTAAATCATATCATTTAGTATATGATTGCTTTGTATTTCATATATTTACTTTTTAATAAAATAACTATTCCAAAATTGTCTGTTTATTTATATGCTAACAGTGTAGACATATGTTAAACCACTCCTCCATGTATAAATGCGGCAGACACACAAACCACACATTTCTACAGGAACCTAAAGTTCCAGGAACTATAGGTTCCAGAAAGTAAACATTCATTTTGGTGGAAGAAGGCCTAATAAAGCCTAAATTTGCATACCCCTTCTCTGATTTTGGATCAACATTTGCAATAATAGTTTCACAAATACTTCCAGCTTCAGTAACACTCTCCGTCTCTCTGATTGTCGTTGTTCAGTAGCTATGAATGAAGCTAACACACGTGATATTTCTGCTTTTCCACCAGCAGCTGGTAGTGATGGATAATATGATTTGACTGACCCAGGATCTTGGTGCCAAGATATGTCAAGAGACGTGAATCTGACCCACTCGCACACATCCCAGAGACTAACTGCCAACCTACCTCACCTTGGTGCCCCCTTCAATATGTTCTCATTTTAGATAATGAAAGAAGTCTGGCGGGGGAAGCCAGAGCAGAGATCACTGATCCACTCTAAGTGAAAACCTATACTCAAGTTAATGTGAATACCCTTAGGGGAGAAGGACAATTCATTAACCACATTACCCAGATAAGAGTTGAACTCTACTAAATGAGCACAATTTTACTTGGGCATCCGCAAGGGTGCAGGCAGTATGTGATGAGCATTTTTTTCTTCCACTGCAGCATCAGTTAAAGACTGTTTTGCAGGTGTCAATAGCCCTCAATGTACATGCAATGTCCACTAGAGGCAGTGTTGAATAAAAAAAGTGTTTTCAGTGGCCAGGGTGACACAAGGATAAAGCATGAAAAAGCAGCATTGGAACAACACTATAGCAAAGAATGGCATGAAGATACACTGATGATCAATGTTTTTTTCTGTGCTGTAAGAATGAAACCTCCAATGAGCAGGGCTGATGGAGAATTTGCACTCATCTTTATTCTACACTTTAGCGAGGGCTGCACCATTATGGCCCAAAAAATAATCAGAATTTTTTTCACCAATATTGAAATTACAATTAATAATCACGATTATTTACTGTTGATTAAAATATTTGTTTTTCCACTTTCTATTCCAAACAAACAGTAGGTGAACTTGGCTTTCATTTCAGAATGTAATTGAAAATAACTCATTAATAATACAATAAAATGTACAAAAGACTAAGTGCTAACTCACTAAATAAATATGCCATTGCAGCGGGCGAACGTAAAGTGCAAACAAGTAAACATTAAGATTATGCACAAAAGGCAGAGGTGTGGACTCGAGTCACATTACTTGGACTCGAGTCATGAATTTGATGACTTTATACTCGACTCGACAACATTTAAAAGGACTTGCAACTCGACTTAGACTTTAATATCAATGACTTGTGACTTGACTTGGACTTGAGCCTTTTGACTTGACATGACTTGCTACTTTCCCCAAAACCCAACGATTAAAAAGTTATTCAGGAGCGCTCCGTATCTGTCCGTGTGTGCGATGACAGTGTGCGTGCTACCTGTCAGAACAACAGCCAATAAATAATAATAATGATAATAATGGATTAGATGTATATCGCGCTTTTCTATTGTTATATACTCAAAGCGCTCACAGAGAAGTGGGAACCCATCATTCATTCACACCTGGTGGTGGTAAGCTACATCTGTAGCCACAGCTGCCCTGGGGTAGACTGACGGAAGCGTGGCTGACAGTTTGCGCCTACGGCCCCTCCGACTACCGCCAATCATTCATTCATCATTCATTCACCAGTGTGAGCGGCACCGGGGGCAAAGGGTGAAGTGTCCTGCCCAAGGACACAAAAGCAGTGACTTTGATGTCAATAGGTGGGAAGCGAACCTGCAACCCTCAGGTTTCTAGCACGGCCGCTCTACCCACTACGCCATTCCGCCCCATAAATAATCAAATTACATCCATGTTATTTTCGTCTCACAGCATTCAGCCAATCAAATTGCATGAAAACCAACGAAGAAGAGCTCTCAAACAACACGCCAGTGAGGAAAAGTTATGCCAAAAATTGTTTTGTTCGGGTATAAAAACTACGACTTGGTCAACAAAAAAAGAATTGCCGTATGCAAAGCATGCGGTTTGTTCGAAGATTACAGACAAAGACGCAACAACTTCCAACTTCCTTCGACATTTGAAGTTGCACAAAGAAGGGTAAGTTTTGAATGTAAGCTAACGTTTATTGGCCGAATAACGTAACTTTTATTTGCTATTTAGTTAAATCAGTGAGGCTGTAAACTCACTGCTAACTTTCTAACCATAGACATCTTATAAGTAGACGCAGCATCGACCACACCTGCCTACTGGCGCTGATGAGACGAGACGAGACGCGCGGCCGCCATCTTGGAGTGGTGATCCCCTCCACTCAGTGCAATTCATTTGGCAGGAGCAATGAACTGTCGGCGCATTTAATTAATTTCACCTCACTGAATACCACTGATATTCACGCGCTTTTTTGTCATACGTGTAAGTATGATAAAGGACACATTTTTTGGCGTGTTCATAGTTTGCTTAACAGTATTAGAATTTCTTATATGCTATAAGTGACCAGACATCCAAGATCAAAACTGGGAATAATAATCCCAAAAATGGGGAAAAAAAACGGTCTGCTATTTCTAAATAGAAGAAACAATATGATTAAGTTATATGTACATGCATATATCCTACATAAACAATGTATAAATACTTTAGATATCTATATATCGTATAGACTGTAATTCTGTTGCTGCAACAGCAGAGTTTATTCTGTCTTGACACTTTGTATTAATATTTTGTATTACATTCTTCCCTTAAATGATCATGTTTACAGTGATTGTTTTATATGTATTTTTCACGTATGTTGCTTTGGATAAAAGTGTCTGCCAACTTAAACATAAACGTATATAAACACCTGAAAGTCTTTATATCAGCTAAAACCACCAATCTGTTTCACTGGATCCAGACTAAAAGCAAATTATGTCTTACCCAATAAAGTTAGTATTTGAATATTGTTACTTGAAGACTAAGTCCTGGTTACAGCTATACTGTTAAGAAAGTATTGTCGTATACTTTGCCTAAAATGAGAATGCATCATAATCAGTGGCGGCCTGTTAATTTTCCGTAGGGCCGTGAATTCTAAAAAGTACAACTCTGTTCCTTGTTATTTTCATGTATTTGTTATGTTTTTCATGTCTACGCACACATAAACACATACAGTTTGAGATGAGATCAATGAGATAGGGTAAGAACAGGATAGAAACTGCTGTAGAACTAGTTCCAATGCTATATGCCATGGAAATACAATGTTAACACCTTTGTGCAAATAAGAACAGTTGCACTTGTTCTTTCAAATGAGTTCAATCTGTAAAGGAATGAGTTAAATGTTTAAAATAACTGGTTAATAGTGCTATTCCATCTATCCATCCATTTTCTACCGCTTATTCCCTTTTGGGGTCGCGGGGGGTGCTGGCGCCTATCTCAGCTACAATCAGGCGGAAGGCGGGGTACACCCTGGACAAGTCGCCACCTCATCATGAAGTGCAATGTCAGCATCATTTTTTTTGTTATACTGTAAATACATACAGCGTTTTAAAAGCATACACAATCTGTGTAAATGTATTAGTCTGTGGTTAAAAGGACTTGAAATGACTCGAAACTCAAAATGCAGGACTTGGGACTTGACTTGAGACTTTCTAGTCTTGACTTTGGACTTGACTCGGGACTTGCCTGTCTTGACTTGGGACTGGACTCGAGACTCGAGGGCAATGACTTGAGACTTACTTGTGACTTGCAAAACAATGACTTGGTCCCACGTCTGCCAAAAGGCACATACAAAAGAAAATATTTATTGTACTGCTCACAGTTAGAGATGGGTAGACTATCCAAAAAGTGTACTCAAGTAAGAGTACTGTTACTTTAGAATAATATGACTCCAGTAAAAGATAGTCATCAAAATAATTACTTCTGTAAGTATTCAGCAAAAAAAAAAAACTACTCAAGTATTGAGTAATTAAAGTGATTTATGTAAGTAAAGTAAGTAAACTCAAACCAGTCACACACTGTTATGGCTTTAAAATAAAAGCGTTACACCATATATCCGGTTTAACTACAAACGTTTACAGTACATTAAGGAGAAACCCTAAATGTTTGTACGTTAAGGTTTTCTCCTAATGCACTGGCTTCATATTAGCCACCACACCTAACAATATAAAGTGATATAATGTATTGTAGCGTCCACCCCAAAAAAATAACAAAGTCTGATGCTCTGTTTAGCTTTTATTGCCAATTTTATGCTAACATCAGGCTCAATTCCAGCAATTATTTATTCCGTGCACACACGTCTGCCTCCGTGTTTCACTCCTAGACAGACAACACGTGTTCAAACACCGTGGGAAAAATGACCACCGTAACACACTAACATACAAATTAATACGAGCCAGGGGTTGTCTGGAGCGGAGGCATTGTGTCCGCGCTGAGGACGTACTACAATATATTCGAGATAAACCCATGGAGAGCGATATTCACAATTTAAGATGACACTGGCGGGTTTTTAATAAGAGAAAAGTTCCCAGCAATGCAAAGCAAGCGTGCTTTTCCGTCGCGGACATAGTGCAACACAATCCAAACAGAGTCTCTAAACCAGGGGGGGACTGATACAGAGTTGGTATAGTACCGAATATGAATCATTAATATCACTGTAATATACTAATACCGGCATACTGTACAACCCTCAAAACTACTCTGACAAGTACATTTTTTTTTTTGAAGATTACTTAAATGAAATGCAGTAAATGTAGCTCGCTACTACCCACTTCTGCTCACAGTATATATAGGACATATGTATTTGGACAAATGAAACATTATTCCATCCGTTATTTTGGTGAGTCTTGGATACGGGGTCCATCGGTGCACGGTTGATGTCACGGTCGTCTGTACTGGGCACCCCCGCTTTTGAAGCTTCTGGTAGGGGCTTTGTGCCGGTGGCGATGAGAAGGAAAGTGTTGTTATTGCTTAACACGTCTTCGTAACTCAATAATTGCTTTAAATGTGCACACCAACAAAGCTTTGCTGTGCAATTCGTTGTGGTGTTTGTTGTTGGTTCTTCCGCGCAGAAGCATTTCCGGGTTTCGGAAAAGAAGCGGGAGTGCTTGGAGAATGGAGTGGTGTGCGGTCGTGTTCAAGGGTGAAATGCGTGCCTTTTGGTACCCTGTGGGAAAGTCTGCAGGAGGGGAAAGGGGGTGGAGGGCACCAAGGTAGTAATGCATTTAGTTTTCATATTTTGGGAGCGACTGGCTCAGTGGTTGATCTTCCTTTAACCTCTGTTGTCACTCACTCTTACTCGCTCTTAAAAGAATCGCCCTCTGGTGGTTGGCTGACTCTTGGTTGCAGGTTTTCCCCCAGCTTGAAATCTACATGTGGTCATGGGGTTGTGGGCAGTGTGACATCATCAACCAACTTTAGTAGTTGTTGATGATGCATATCAATCAATCAATCAATCAATCAATGTTTATTTATATAGCTCCAAATCACAAATGTCTCAAAGGACTGCACAAATCATTACGACTACAACATCCTCGGAAGAACCCACAAAAGGGCAAGGAAAACTCACACCCAGTGGGCAAGGAGAATTCACATCCAGTGGGACGCCAGTGACAATGCTGACTATGAGAAACCTTGGAGAGGACCTCAGATGTGGGCAACCCCCTCCCCCCCCTCTAGGGGACCGAAAGCAATGGATGTCGAGCGGGTCTAACATGATACTGTGAAAGTTCAATCCATAGTGGCTCCAACACAGCCGCGAGAGTTCAGTTCAAGCGGATCCAAGACAGCAGCGAGTGTCCCGTCCACAGGAGACCATCTCAAGTGGAGGCGGATCAGCAGCGTAGAGATGTCCCCAACCGATACACAGGCGAGCGGTCCATCCTGGGTCTCGACTCTGGACAGCCAGTACTTCATCCATGGTCATCGGACCGGACCCCCTCCACAAGGGAGAGGGGGACATAGGAGAAAGAAAAGAAGCGGCAGATCAACTGGTCTAAAAAGGAGGTCTATTTAAAGGCTAGAGTATACAGATGATATATATATCTATATATATATATATCTATATATAGATATATATATATATATATATATCTATATATAGATATATATATCAATGTTTATTTATATAGCCCTAAATCACAAGTGTCTCAAAGGGCTGCACAAGCCACAACGACATCCTCGGTTCGGCTCCCACATCAGAGCAAGGAAAAACTCAACCCAATGGGAAACCTTGGAGAGGATCGCAGATGTGGGGACTCTCCCCCTAGGCCGACTGGTGCAATGGACGTCGAGTGGATCTAGCAAAATATTGTGAGAGTCCAGTCAAAAGTGGATCTAACATAGTAATGAGAGTCCAGTCCATAGTGGATCTAAAATAGTAGTGTTAGTCCAGTCCATAGTGGAGCCAGCAGGAGACCATCCCGAGCGGAGACAGGTCAGCAGCGCAGAGATGTCCTCAACCGATGCTGTCCCGACTTTGGACAGCCAGCGCTACATCCATGGCCACCGAACCTGAGCCCCCCCCCCCCCCCCTCCATAAGGGAGAGGGGGGCAGAGCAGAAAAGAAACGGCAGATCAACTGGTCTAAGAGGGGAGTCTATTTAAAGCAGTGTTAATTTTGTTGACGAAAAATGTTCGTCATAGTTATCGTCAACGACCTTTTTTTTTGACTAAAACGAGACAATAACTAAATAAAAAATTATTTACGTGGACTAAAACGATGACGAAGTGTATTGACATATTCGTCAACGAATAAAAACGAGACGAAAATGTCTGCCAGAGACGAGATCCAATCGGAACTCATTTCGTTAGGAATAGGCGGGAGGAGTTGGGAAGAGAACCAATCAGTGCGACGTGGTAAGGAAGTTACTGCAGAAGACAACATGTCAACGCCGGGGAGGAAGAGGAGAGAGGACATATGGGGAAATTTTATATTTGACGTCAAAGATAACAAGACGCAGTGTAAGAAATGCAGCACGAGGATTACGGGGAAAAACACAACAAACTTGAAGCGACATTTACAGTCGAATCACCCCAAAATCCACACACAGGTAAGCATTTCCCACAACATACAACTCACTCGACGTTATCCCGTTTATTACACGGCTTACCCGTGAAATACTAAATTTGAGACATGATTTTCATCAAAATACGACTTGTAGCTGTGATTTTTCCGCTGTTTTGCTTTGACTTTCAGAATTTGAAGGGAAAGTTTACATATTACCCTTTAGTCGACTAAATCTACTGTAGTTTTCATCGACTATAATCTTCTGATATTTCGTCAACTAAAACTAGACTAAAAATAAAACAATTTGAATAACTAAATTATGACTTTAACTAAATTATGACTTAAACTAAATTAGATTTTAGTCAAAAGACTATGACTCAAACTAAATCAAATTCTGCTGTCAAAATTAACACTGATTTAAAGGCTACAGTATACAAATGAGTTTTAAGATGGGACTAAAATGCTAATACTGAGGTAGCATCTCTAACGATTACCGGTTGAGCATTCTGGAGTACTGGAGCCCAAATTGTATATATATATATATATATATATATATATATATATATATATATATATATATATATATATATATATACGCTGGGATGAGGTAGCGACTTGTCCAGGGTGTACCCCGCCTTCCGCCCGATTGTAGCTGAGATAGGCGCCAGCGCCCCCCGCGACCCCGAAAGGGAATAAGCGGTAGAAAATGGATGGATGGATGGATATATATATACGGCGTGGCGCAGTGGGAGAGTGGCCGTACGCAACCCGAGGGTCACTGGTTCAAATCCCATCTAGAACCAACCTCGTCACATCCGTTGTGTCCTGAGCAAGACACTTCACCCTTGCCCCTGATGGGTGCTGGTTGGCACCTTGCATGGCAGCTCCCTCCATCAGTGTGTGAATGTGTGTGTGAGTGGGTAAATGTGGAAGTAGTGTCAAAGCGCTTTGAGTACCTTGAAGGTAGAAAAGCGCTATACAAGTACAACCCATTTATTTATTTATTTATATATATATATTATATATATATATATTTATTTATATATATATATTATAAGGCTTCACGGTGGCAGAGGGGTTAGTGCGTCTGCCTCACAATACGAAGTTCCTGCAGTCCTCGGTTCAAATCCAGGCTCGGGATCTTTCTGTGTGGAGTTTGCATGTTCTCCCCGTGAATGCGTGGGTTCCCTCCGGGTACTCCGGCTTCCTCCCACTTCCAAAAACATGCACCTGGGGATAGGTTGATTGGCAACACTAAATTGGCCCTAGCGTTTGAATGTGAGTGTGAATGTTGTCTGTCTATCTGTGTTGGCCCTGCGATGAGGTGGCGACTTGTCCAGGGTGTACCCTGCCTTCCGCCCGATTGTAGCTGAGATAGGCGCCAGCGCCCCCCGCGACCCCGGAAGGGAATACGCGGTAGAAAATGGATGGATGGATGGATATTATAAGGCTAGAAATATTATACGTTCATTTAGAAATAAGTCTGTGTTATTATTAATTAATATTACCATGTTGTTATATTGTTTTCCTCTGTTTTTATCATTGTTATGGCCCTAGTGTGTGAATGTGAGTGTGAATGTTGTCTGTCCATCTGTGTTGCGATGAGTTTGCAACTTGTCCAGGGTGTAACCCGCCTTTCACCCGAATGCAGCTGAAATATTTTCCAGCACCCCCTGCGACCCCAAAAGGGACAAGCGGTAGACAATAGATGGATGGATTATTGTACAACAGGCTGTATACTAGTGGCAGCTGCTGGTCTTTCAAATAGGGGAAGCAAATTTTCAGCTACTCTTTAAATATGATTACAGTCTCCAATAGCAGATAAAAGATATTAAAGTGCTAGATTTTACAGAAAAAACTTTACTTAAAAATATATATCTAACTCCATATAAAAAGGACCCACGGAATGAAAGAAGAAAAATGCTTTGGCAGCGTTTTATATTTCAAGATTGCTGATTTGCTCAGTTTTCTGTCACTCAAAAAGGGATTCAGCCCAGACAGGTCATCCAATCATCATGCAGAAGCCCGGCGAACCCCTTTCGATCACTCATACTCACTGGCTCATCGTTCGTGGGCGGGACAAAGTGGAGAATTTATCAAATGATTGTCTCTTTTGGCTGCAGAACTGTGACGCTACCACATCAGTGGAAAAAAGTCCCGCCAAAGTAGCTGATTCTAAACAAAAGTTAAACGCATCCTAACGCAATCAGTCAATGAAATTCAAACACAAAAGAACCTGTTTGATCACATTTTATATATTTTAGGGGACGCTGAACTTTCCTTGCAGTCTTGAGCAATTGCCACTGCTGTATATCTGGCATCACATGTTGAAACAACGCCGCGGGTAAGAGAAGTCGGCAAGTCAGATCCATAACTTCAGGAGAAGATTGGCTCTAAGGGCTGAATGGATCTGGCTGGAGTGCAAAGTGAGGTGAACAAAGTTTTTCAGTGGCCACATTTACTGTGCATCACTCGTCAATAGTGCTTAAATAAAGTAGGCCATATATCCATCCATCCATCCCTTTGGGGTCCCGGGGGGCGCTGGTGCCTATCTCAGCTACAATTGGGCGTAAGGTGGGGTACACCTTCGCACAAGTCGCCACCTCATCGCGGGGCCAACACTGATAGACAGACAACATTCACACTCACATTCACACACTAGGGCCAACTTCGTGTTGCCAATCAACCTATCCCCAGGTGCATGTCTTTGGAGGTGGGAGGAAGCCGGAGTACCCAGAGGGAACCCACGCATTCACGGGGAGGACATGCAAACTCCACACAGAAAGATCTCGAGCCCGGGATTGAACCCCAGACCACTCAGGACCTTCGTACTGTGAGGCAGATGCACTAACCCCTCGTCCACCGTGAAGCCCGCCATATATCCATTGATACACTATACTGCTTTAATTTGTTTCCACATTAAAAATAAATCCTAATTTTCAAGGTGTGGCATTTTCAATTTAGCTGTGGCGCCACCCCACGACCCAACATACCAGTCCCATATGGTCTTGCGTTAGGATTCCTGGTTTTCACCCATGTGGCCCGGGTTTAGGGTTAGGGTTATGGGGACTCTTTGGAACAATTTCCCTTGTGGATCAATAAAGTTTGTCTAAGTCTAAGATGCATAACGAGGAGATGCTGAGTTGTGAACATGCTTAATTTGAAATCCAGCGGAGCTTGTTTTTTAAATGTTAATATTGCCGACGATCACCCTCATTTAATCGTGATCATGATTAAACTGTTATTAATTGTTCCTGGGAACCTTGCATATTCAAAGCATTGAGAGTATTTTTCTTTACCCAACAAGTTTTTGTTAAACATATTTCTTTGACTTCTTTGCTGTGTTGACGAAGCCACTTCTTCTCCTTTGAAGTTCCTGTTGCAACCGACCTTACAACTCTGAAACAAGGAACTGTAATTCGTTTGATCCGTCTTTGAACTCTGAAACATAATAAAAAGGCATTTTGAAAAAAAATAACGTACAAAGACCTGGCACAATTCAACAAAGAGACTTGAAGCTCTTTGAGTTTTAACAGTATCGTATGTACATGCATATTCGTTTCGACCTGAGATGCGATGCCCTTGGGAAGGATGAATGTACTCAGGGTGTCATCAGACATGCTTCTTTGAAATACATAAATTATTTTGGGTTTTGCAACATTCTTCACATAGGCAGGTATGTTAGGGAATCAGCGGCAGCCCTTTGAAAATTAAGTATTTTGAATGTGAAACATCCACTTTCCCTGTATTGTAAATTTTTGTTTTTGTGGTCCTCATTCATGGCTGGTATTTTAGTAATTTTTGAACAGTACAAACTCAACTAAAAATGTTGTATTTCATACCTAATATATTTCAGGAATGTTTTACTTTTTAAACCTTTACTGGGCAATGAAATATTTGTTAAAATGTAAGTCCATTGGAATATACTGACATGATAGCAATACATCCAACAACAAAATTAATAACTTCATTAATATTTAGAAAATGTTTTGGGAAAACTCATACAATTAAAAAAAAAACAGGTACTGTTTTAGATTTGAAATGTGTAATTTGTAATATATCTTCACGTAGCAACCATATCTACATAGGGGGAATTCAGCTTAATCGTTTGTGTCAGCAGCTCAAGGATCATTACAGTTTTACACCTGAAGAGGGGAAGTTAAATAGTACCCTACTTTTCGGACTATAGGCAGTAACTTTTTTTGAACCCCTCTGCTTTATACAAAGCTGCGGCTAATTTATGGATGTTTCCGGGTCTACAGGCTTTACATGGTGCCAATAAATTTAGCCTTGTCACAAAGGGACTAGCGGTAGAAATGGATGGATGGATGGATGGATGGACATCAGGCCTATACAATTGTTCACATTAAATAAAAAACCCTCACACAATCCTACCGTCAGCCGTCTAGCCTGTTATGGACTCACCCTCGTCATGGAGAAGAAAAGATTAAATGCACATAATGCAGCCCCTAAACTGAAGACGGTTAACCCGGCTCCTAATGGCTCAATTGCCGCACTTCATAGAAAAAAAAAAAAGTTAATGTGATGATAATAAATCTCGATGTAATCATTGTAGTATCAAATAGATATAGCTCTAGAACTTGATATTGTTACCATCGATAACTGTGTATACCCACCCCTTTGTTTACACTCAGGAGCGCTAGCTTGCTGTTAGTGATGACTGTTTATGTTCTCCTACGGTGTGTAGTGAAGGATGTTTAGCTTCCTCATCCTGCAGGGATGATATTTGTAAGAAACGTTTAATTGTCGCAATGTAGGCAAGGATTAGTGATTTAGAAGTAGCAAAAACACTACAGAGAGACGTTAGCCGCTTGCTAAATAATAGCTATTAGCTAGCTATGTTTTAAAGCATCACTTACAGGACAGTGCCACAGTGGTTATAGCTCCTCCTGTATCGTTAGGTTTGAAGCCAAATCACGTCCATTCTCCATCTTCTGTCTTCACAGTTTCTGCTCGCAAGTGCTGTGTGTGCCTGCACCGCCTCACATCACATCGGTAAAAAATACCAGAATTTAAAAAAAAGCATTAGTACAGCGGTACTTCATTTGTATTGGTATGCCGTATAAAAAAAACGCAGCCCTTTTTAAAGACACTGTGTTGTAGACATAGAGACGAGACATAAGCTCTCAAACAATAATAAATAACTGTTACTTTTTTGTATTTTGGAATTAGTCAATCCTCCCTCTCACGTCTGCAGCTGGTCCAAAATGCAGCTGCCCGACTACCAACACAAGAAAAAGAGAGCACATTACTCCTGTTTTAGCCTCCCTCCACTGGCTGCCTGTGTCTTTTAGAGTCCATTTTAAAATGATCCTACTCATTTTTAAATCCTTATGTGGTCTTGCCCCACCATACCCCTCGGAGCTGCTCCACCTCTATGCCCCAGGTCAGCTGATCCAGGAGGTACTCAAATCAAAGCACAAGCTCAGAGGGGACAGAGCCTTCTCTGTTGTGGGTCCCAAACTCTGGAACCATTTCCCTCTCCATGTGAGACAGGCCCCTTCTTTGGCTATTTTTAAGACCCTTTGTTATGATCCGCTGCCGGATCATAGTCTATTTACGTTTTTCGGTTCGCTTGTATTCTCAGCACCTTTTGAGTTTGTGTGTCTCAGTTGCCATGACAGCAGATTACATTGTTGCCCGGGGACTAATCAGAGGGCTATTTAGTCCATGCCCTGGCCTCACTCCGTCTGGCTTCCTAGTTTGATACAACAGATGACAACGTTTGTTTCCTGCTCTGTACCTGCTAGCTTCCACGCTAGGCTCGTTTTACCTTCTAGCTCCCACGCTAGCTCCTTTTGTTTTTGCCTTAAGTGCTATGAGCACGTTTTTCTTTGTTACTGTCTGATTTATTTCTAAATGAATCATTTGTTCCTACCTGTGTTTGAAGCCCGATCTGCATTCCTGGGAGAACAAACCCTGCATCATGATGCGACCCGGTCGTCATACTTTTCCCATTACCCATTTTTATTCACTGGCTTTTAATCCAGCAAGAGACTTTAACATGTTTTTAACTTTTTTAACTCAATTTAACTTTTTAACTGCTTTTTATCCAACAAATTGATCTTAGGGTAATTTGTATTTGCTTTTTCAATCTATACTTTACTTCTGTTTTAAAAAATATTTTTTAGTGTGTCCTTTGCCTCTATTTCTTTTTGGTGTACAGCCTTTTGTTCTTCAACTGTGATTTTTTTTAAAGGGCTTTATAAATGAAGTTGGTATGGTATGGTCAGAGGTGGGTAGTAACGTGCTACATTTACTCCGTTACATCTACTTGAGTAACTTTTGGGATAAATTGTACTTCTAAGAGTAGTTTTTATGCAACATACTTGTACTTTTACTTGAGTATATTTATAGATAAGACACGCTACTTTTACTCCGCTCCATTTATCTACAATCAGCTCGTTACTCGCTACTTTTTTTTTTGTCGATCTGTTAATGCACGCTTTTTTGTTTTGATTTTGTCAGACACGCATTCAAAGTAGGAACTACGCATGCCTGCGTTTCACCAATCAAATGCAGTCACTTGTGACGTTGGACCAATCAAACAAAACCAGGCGGTCACGTGACCGTCACACGTCGAATCCGACCTAAAAAAGTTGAAAAACTTATTGGGGTGTTACCATTTCGTGGTCAATTGTAAGGAATATGTGCTGTACTGTGCAATCTACTAATACAAGTTTCAATCAATCAATCAAAAGTGTAAAGGAAAAAATACACATTTTATTTCAACCGTACTTCGCGTCAAAGGCCTAAAGACTCGTCGCACAGTTCCTGTCTTCACAATAAAAGTGCCGCTCCATCGCGCCTGCGCTAAGAAGATAAGAGTCTCCGAAAGCCAGCGCAAACAAGCGAGCAAGCTACGGAGTTTGCCGCCAATGTATTTCTTGTAAAGTGTATAAAAACGAATATGAAAGCTGGACGAATAAGATGCCAAAAACCAACAACTTTCATGTGGTATTAGACAGGAAAGAGGAACTTTTTTTCTCCTCCATTTGAAAATGTGGACATTATCAACACTATACTGTCTGATTCCAATCAATACAAGTCATTAGAATCAGGTAAGACACCAAGTTATATTCTTGTCTTCATGAAAGATAGGAATCTATATGTTAAACATGCGTGTATATTCATTAAAACACCTTTAACATGTCAACAAAAAACGGCAAAATAAATAACTATAAATTATATACTGTATATATATATGTATATATATAATAAGACTAATACACACACACACATATATATATATATATATATATATATATATATGTGTGTGTGTGTATGTGTGTGTGTGTATTAGTGTGTGTATGTATATATGAGGTAGATCACCTCGACTTGGTCATTTATTAAGTAATTGATTAACGTTGAAAAACGTATTTGGGTGTTACCATTTAGTGATCAATCGTACAGAATATGTACTGTACTGAGCAATCTACTAATACAAGTTTCAATCAATCAATCAATCAATCAATCGATGGATGC
The DNA here is from genome assembly GCF_033978795.1 of Nerophis ophidion. Classification (NCBI taxonomy): domain Eukaryota; kingdom Metazoa; phylum Chordata; class Actinopteri; order Syngnathiformes; family Syngnathidae; genus Nerophis; species Nerophis ophidion. The sequence continues at coordinate 66,293,938 of NC_084615.1, read as the reverse complement.
CTACTGAGCCTATGGTGCTGTTAAGTTACTGTGGCTCAATTTGCCTTATTTTTTTTATTTTAATGTATTATTATTTGATATATATTATTGTTTTAGTTGCTTAAGAGATCTTCCTGGCTATGAATGTGCTCATTGCTATTTTTATGTTTTTGTGCATTTTTTTTTGCCGTAATTATTAAACAAACAGGTTACTCATCGGTTGCTCAGTATTTGAGTAGTTTTTTCACAACATACTTTTTACTTTTACTCAAGTAAATATTTGGGTGACTACTCCCTACTTTTACTTGAGTAATAAATCTCTAAAGTAACAATACTCTTACTTGAGTACAATGTCTGGCTACTCTACCCACCTCTGGGTATGGTAAAAAAAACAAAAAAACACACTTTATTCTAACAGAGATGACAAAAAGATTAATGAGCTGCTAATGTGCTATGTGCTATGCGAATGCATTTTTTTTTTTTACTTCCATCCATCCATTTTTTACCGTTTGACCCTCTCTGGATCTGTTCTGACTTATGATTGCATGATTTAAAAGTCCGAAACCTTAGCAAGAAACACATGTAGCGAATAAGCAAAAATAAATTAAATAAAGACTATCAGCATATTAAGCTCAATCAATCAATCAATCATAGTGTATTTATATAGTACTTAATCATAATTGTCTCAAAGGGCTGCACAAGCCACACCGACATCCTCGGCTCAGATCCCACACCAGGGCAGGACAAAACTCAACCCAATGGGATACAATGAGAAACCTTGGAGGGGACCGCAGATGTGGCGAACTGCCTGGGCGACAGGTGCAATGCACGTCGAGTGGATCTAGCTAATAGTGTGAGAGCCCAGTCCATAGTGGGGCCTGCAGGGGATCATCTTGAGTGGACAAAAGTCAGCAGCGCAGAGGCGTCCCGGGTCCCGACTTTGAACAGCCAACGCTTCATCTGTCGTCACTGAATAACCTCTCCACGCAGGAAAGGGGGGCAGATCAACTGGTCTAAAAGAGGGGTCTGTTTAAAGGGTAGCGTATACAAATGAGTTTTAAGAAGGAGCTTAAATGCTTCTACTGAGGTAGCATCTCTAACTGTTACCGGTAGGGCATTCCAGAGTACTGGAGCCAGAATAGAAAACGCTCTATAGCCCGCGGACTGTTTTTGGGCTCACTAATAAGCCAGAGTTCTTTGAACACAGAGTTCTTGCTGGTGTCAGGCTTGCCACTGACAGTTTGTTTGTGTTTTAGTATTCCCTGTCCTTAGTTCCTGTCAGCACTCTTATTGTGGTTCAGCTTCCTGTTTGTCTCCCTGAGCGCTTTGTTCCCCCTCAGCTGCGACTGATTGGCACCTGGCTACACCTGGTGTCAATCAGCCCACACAAATTTGTACCTGCTTTGTCTTCCAGTCAGTGCTGGGTTATTGATATGTCTTGTCGATGTCGCTGTTGCCGTAGCAACATGTCATGTATTGTTGCTCCTGTCGTATGGTGTCGTATATTTGCAGCGTAGTGGTAAGCTATATTTTATTAGATGTTTGTAGCTTACTGTTTTTTGTTCCCTGCTTCCAGTTTGTTTTGTACTACACGTTACAACTTCTGTTTTCCAGTTCGCCACCCGCTAGCTTCCACGCTAGACCCTTTTTGTTTTTGCTAGCTTCCATGCTAAGGTCCTTTTATTTTCTAGCTCCCATGCTATCTCCCTTAGTTCGTTATCCGCCTTGTGCACGCTTTTGGTTGTACTCCTTTGGTTTGTTGTTGTTCTTATATTTTAATTAGATTGTGTTTTCCTGTTCAATGCCTGGCTCCTTCTCTGCATCATGGGGTTCATCAACAACTAACTCTGACAGCCGGGACATATGGTTCAATACAATCAGCAGGATAGGATGGAGCTAGACCGTGTAGTATTTTATATGAAATTAGTAAAACCTTAAAGTTACGTTGAAGTACCAATTGTTAGAATAATTATGTAACTATTATCATCATAACTTTATGCTTAAGGGTCGTTGATATAAATTATTGTCAATTGTGCTGAAGTGGTATTTTTGTATCTATGCAAGCTGGCAATCCAAAAGATTGCCAGTTGTTTTTAAAAGTGTTGTGTCTAGATTCGGCCTGCTGACGGCCAAGGCCGAACACCGCCATGACGCAGACAGAGCAGAGACAAGGCAATATGACCTGCGTCATCTACTTTTTATTTATTCTATAATCATATATTGTGTCTAACTGGAGTTGTTGAGATTACCCCTTCCCTCAGCGACAGCTTCAGTGATGTAACAGGGCTTTCCAAAATAAATAGAGGAGGTGCGCGAGCTTGACTTTTAGAACGTAGTTTGGATCTATAACTAGAATACAGCCCAACACACGTGTCTCCTCATGAGCTAAATTGAACTCTGTCTCTGCATGATTCCTTGCTTCTTGTCTGATTATATGTCATCAGTGTTTGAACCTGACACCAATGGTAGTCACAGACACACTAGGTGTGGCGAAATTATTCTCTGCATTTGACCCATCACCCTTGATCACCCCTTTGGAGTTGAGGGGAGCAGTGAGCAGCAGCGGTGGCCGCGCCCGGGAATCTAAGTGCACAGGGAGCCAATGCAGGTGAGCCAGTATAGGCGTAAGACGATCAAACATTCTTGTTCTTGTCAACTGTCTAGCAGCCGCATTTGGTATCAACTGTAAACTTTTAATGCTGGTCATAGGGAGACCCGAAAATAATACATTACAGTAACAGAGGCGTAACAAACGCATGAATACACATACATTTGCACTGTCTCCTAGTTTGAGTACGAGTAATCAACATTCTTGCTGCAGGTGATGCGATTGTCCTGCAGCAATTTTAAGACTTTAGCACAGGGGTCGGGAACATTTTTGGCTGAGAGAGCCATGAAAGCCAAATATTGCAAAATGGATTTCCGTGAGAGCCATATAATTTTTCACACTGAATACAACTAAATGTGTGCATATTTAAGTAATACCAACATTTTTAGAGTATAATAGGTCTCTTATTCTTTTGAATAACATTGTTATTCTAAAGTTAACCAATAAAAAATACAATACTTCTTACCATTAATGAGACATCTTGGACGGGTGTGGTAGAAAACGGATGGTTGGATTCAAATGCATGAGAATAGTTCGTAATTTGAACATTATTTTTAACACTGTGATTACCAGCGGAATTATTCATTGCTTATCGTGTTAAGCAATGTTAGCTAAGATTTATCTGAGAGCCAGATGCAGTCATCAAAAGAGCCACAGCTGGCTCTAGAGCCATAGGTTCCCTATCCCTGCTGTAGCAGATGCAGGTTCTGAAATTTGACCAGACCCCTTTTATGGGCTTGTAGATTGCTTTGAAACACAACAATGTCTGGGGGTCTGATTTTGTGCGTCTTCCCCTTCCGTGCCAAATGACCCCATTGCCCTTCCTCTAATGTCCAGTGGGTTTCTCATGTCTGGTTGCTGAACCTGCATTGCTCTTTGTATTAGGAGCACTGGGTGATATCCACCCTCATCTTTTTTTGCCTCTCCCCCTTCACCCTCATTCACTTTGTGTGTACCTTTTTTCATTTCTCTATTTTCCTGTCCTTTCACCCACAGTAGACCTGGAGGTAATTTTCTTTTCTTTTAATCCGAGAGAACGAGCCAACAGAACTTCACCAGGACAAGGATTAACATGCACAATGCATGTTAGGCGGCATCCTGGTGCCACCATTGTGCTTAAACACAACTGGTTACGGAAACGTGCACTCACCAGTGAGGGGTTTAGAACTAAATACAAAACACGAAGGAGCATGAACAAAATGAAAGAATAACAAAGGAAACGATGGCATGAACTACCGAATTTGATCATTCCTTAGGCACAGTCTGTACGACTGATTATCGATTAAGGTAAAATTAAACATTACCAATTTCCAATACATTTGTTGCAGACTCGGCAGGCTCAAATACTTGGCGGACAAACAGAGCGGACATTACCTCCAAGGTAATATTACAGTTTTTTATGCCATCAAAGCAACAAGAAGGTGCTAAAAAGTACAGTAAGGATCCAATTTTCAAAATATGCATTGAATTTGTCATAGACGCGCCTCTGACTAGCATTGACGATTTCGTAATGAAAGTCTGTTACAATCAAGCAGACGATGTGTCAAAAGTACAATACTGACAGTATAAACAATGTTATGGTCGCAACAAAAGGCTACATTTAGCTTGATGGCAAAGACTACTTCCTGACCAGGCAATAAACCGTAGCCTATACACTACGTCCATTTAACGCAGGGGTAGCGAACCTATGGCTCTAGAGCCAGATGTGGCTCTTTTGATGACTGTGTCTGGCTCTCAGATGAATCTTAGCTGACATTGTTTAAGTAATGAATATGTCTGCTAGTAATCACAGTGTGTAAAATAAAGTTCAAAATATAAAACATTCTCATGCATTTTAATCCATCCATCCGTTTCTATCGCACCTGTTCAAGAAGTCGCATTAATGGTCAAAAGTATTTTATTTATTATTGGTTAGCTTCTGAATAACAATGTTATTAAAAAGAATAAGAGATGCACACATTTAGTTGTTGTAATCAGGGAAAGTCCAAATAAAAGAGGAGGCGTAGAATTCTCTTGTCAGAGCCTGGGACGACAGTGTACAAGGGTACAGGTCTACGCGTTTCTCCTCATCGAGCTAAACTGAATCCTGTCTCTGTTTAATTCCTTGCTTCTTGTCTGTTTAATAGATGTCATCAGTGTTTGAACCTGACAGTTGTATTCAGGGTTAACAATATTATACGGCTCTCACGGAAATACATTTTAAAATATTTGGCTTTCATGGCTCTCTCAGCCAAAAAGTTTCCCGACCCCTGATCTAACGTCTTGGAATTGCAACTGAAAGCACAGTCTACTATACACCGTATTTTTTGGACTATAAGGACACTTAAAATCTTTTCATTCCTCAAAACTCGACAGCACACCTCACAACCCGGTTTTAAGCTATTTTATTTGGTACATGATTAAATGATAAGTGTGACCAGTAGATGGCAGTCACACATAGGAGATAAGTGTATACTGTAATATGACTCAAATAAACAACACCAAAATTGTACATTTTCCATTGAAAATAGAGAACATTACACACGGCGCTCAAAAATCTATCAAAATGTTTTAGCACAACTTTGGTAAGCTATGAAGCCGCACCGCTTGAAGGATTGTATTGTGTACTATTGTTATGGTGTGTGTATAACTAAGACATATTATCTGGCGTTTTGTTTAGCAATAGTATGCAAAAGCAACTTTTCTTAACTTCTGGTACATAATGATGTTTATTTGGGATCTACATAAGTCCTGAAAATTTGTGTGCGTCCACCTTTGTAGTCCGTGTCGACCTCGTAGTCGATGAACTTCTTCTTTTTCTCTATCTTCTTGTTATGCGACATATATCCTCCACCGTTGCCATTTCTAATATAATGTAGAGTAAAGTTCTTACTTGTATCTGTCAGCAAACTCGCCATGAAAGCGCTAAAACATACTGGTGTAGTGAGTTTATATTATTCACCCAAGGAACTTTGGTTATTAGCGAGTTCAGGTTAGACAGTTTTTCACGGGACAAATTTGCGGTATTGTTATTGCACCAGTGAGCCACAGATGAGAAGATGCTGCTCCGTTATTGATTTAAGTAAAGTCTAAATGTCATTAAAACAGTTAGCTCCATCTTTTGACACTCATTCCATTCCCTTTCTTGCACGCTACACCGCTACAACAAAGACGACAGAGAAAAGACGCTGCCGAAAGTGAGCCACGTAAATAAGACCGCCCACAAAACTGCGCATCCTGAAGCGAATGTCAGAAAGCAGCTTGAAGATTATCTGTAAAACTAAATTTATACAACATTTTGACCAAGGAACCACCATGTTGTGTAGACCACAAGGAAATGTTTTCGATTTAGAAAAAAATAATAATAATATGACCCCTTTAGTGCGCCCTATAATCTGGTGCGCCTTTTGTATGAAAATAAACCTGATTAGACCTGCTCATGGGCAGTGCGCCTTATAATCTGGTGCAATCAATGGTCCGGAAAATACTGTAACATTCGCAAAAGAGACTGAGCAGTGTTAAAACATTTTGAACAGTGCAATTTTGCTTAAAAAACTCATCAAAAACCGAAACTGAGGTACCGATGTACAAAGTTTTTACTCCGAAAACAACATTTAAATAATGAAAAATGGGTTGAACTTGTATAGCGCTTTTCTACCTTCAAGGTACTCAAAGCGCTTTGACACTACTTCCACATTTACCCATTCACACACTGATGGAGGGAGCTGCCATGCAAGGCGCCAACCAGCACCCATCAGGAGCAAGGGTGAAGTGTCTTGCTCAGGACACAACGGACGTGACGAGGTTGGTACTAGGTGGGATTTGAACCAGGGACCCTCGGGTTGTGCACGGCAACTCTCCCACTGCGCCACGCCGTCCCATTTGAGAGTTATGAGAGACGTTTATTTATACTGTCGCCTTTGCCTGAGTCACCAGTAGTGCATATTTATGTGGACTGCTTTTGATTTCAATGAAAATAATCTATGTTCATCCCCTTTTATAGTCTCTACTCTCTTCAGTCTAACGTCTCTTAAACCCAGCTCCTCCTGTTTTCAATCCCACTTCTAGTCATCTGCTCCTTAATTGCATGAAGGTCACTGACAATAATGTGACAACTTATTAGAAACCCCATCTGATGCCGTTGATTTTACACTTCACTTTGCCACGCGCTCGGTTTCCAGGCAATTACTGAGTATGCTATTTATTAATTTCATGGTTCATAGACCATCACACTATAAATAGTGCATGATGATAGTTCAGTCATTCAGTGTCGGTGGTTCTTATCCGTTTTAAGTGAGGTGCTAACGTGGGATGAAGCTTTCGTCTTTTGGCCCTTACACCGAAAAGTGGACGTGTGCACGGTGAGGAGAGAAAGTAAAGTAATAATGCATTTACCACACTGTTAACATCAGCATATGCAGTAGGAACCTTGTTGATACACTAAACTGCTGCTCCATGCTCGACAAATGTTGTGATTGTAATTACTGTATTTTTCGGATTATAAATCGCTCCGGAGTATACGTCGCACTGGCCGAAAATGAATAATAAAGTAGGAAAAAAAACATGTATATGTCGCATTTATTTGATAAAATCCAACACCAAAAATAGACATTTGAAAGGCAATTTAAAATAAATAAAGAATAGCGAACAACAGGCTGAATAAGTGTACGTTATATGACGCATAAATAACCAACTGAGAACGTGCCTTGTATGTTAACATAACATATTATGGTAAGAGTCATTCAAATAACTATAACATATAGAACATGCTATACGTTCACCAAACAATCTGTCACTCCTAATCGATAAATCCGATGAAATCTTCCTCCTCTGTTGCGATCCGCTGTTCGGATTGTTCTATGTTGTAGTTTTGATTCTTTTCTGTATCACATTTTGGTAGTTTGACTCCTTAGTTCCTGTTTTTAGTCTGTTTCCATAGCTACGTATGATTTTCACCTGCTGTGGTTTCAAGACGCACACCTGTTCTGTTAATCACCATCCTATATAAGCCAGTCTTTTCTGTTCAGTCTTTCTGGGATCCCAGTTTGCTTTCATATATCACTGAGGACTCATATTGTATTTTCTCGTTAGCTTTCACGCTACGCATTTATATTCTCGCTAGCTTTCACGCTACGCCTTTGTTTTTATTCTAGCTCTCATGCTAATGATTTGTTTTCCCTGTTGTGTGCCTTCGTGCCAAGTTGTTAGTATTTCTGATCGTTTTCCTAGCTCCCACACTAGCTCCCTTTGTTTGCCTTTTCTGCTTAGCCCCAGTATTCTTGTTCTTAGCCTGTTTTTGGTACTTAAATAAATTCATTATATCTTACCTTTGCTGTGTTCATGTCGACGCATCCTTGGAGGAACAAATCCGGCAAAAATATGACACACAGTTGTAATATCCTCGATGTCGCTTCTAAACAACTCTGTCAACTCCAAAGGTATGCGCCGCTTCCTCTTGTCATTTTCTGCTGCATTTTTCACTTCATCCAGCTTGTAATCTGCAGTAGATGATTTCCTTTTCGGTGCCATTTTTGTTCAGTCCCTCTCAGTTTTTATAGCATACCACCAACGATGAAATGATCCATTGTAATAGCTACGGCAGTAGCCTAATTAATAACTTCATTAATATTTAGAACATTTTTTGGAAAAACTCATACGATTAAAAAAAACAGGTACTGTTTTAGATTTAAAATGTGTAATTTGTAATATATCTTCACGTAGAAACCATATGTACATAGGGGGAATTCAGCTGAATCATTTGTGTCAACAGCTCAAGGATCATTACAGTTTTACACCTGAAGAGGGGAAGTTAAATAGTACCCTACTTTCCGGACTGTAGGCAGCAACTTTTTTTGAACCCCTCTGCTTTATACAAAGCTGCGGATAATTTATGGATGTTTCCGGGTCTACGGGCTTCACATGGTGCAAATAAATTTAGCCTTGTCACAAAGGGACAAGCGGTAGGAAATGGATGGATGGATGGACATCAGGCCAATACAGTTGTTCATATTAAATCAAAAACACTCACACAATCCTTCAGTCAGCCATCCAGCCTGTTATGGACTCACCCTCATCATGGAGAAGAAAAGACTAAATGCACACAATGCAGCCCCTAAACTGAAGACGGTAAACCCGGCCCCCTAATGGCTCAATTGCCGCACTTAATTGAAAAAAAAAACAGATAATGTGAGGATAATAAATCTCGATGTAATCATTGTAGTATCAAATAGATATAGCTCTAGAACTGGATATTGTTACAATTGATAACTGTATACCCACCCCTTGTGTTTACATTCAGGAGCGCTAGCTCCTGAATGTATTATAAAATACCGCCAACGATGAAATGATCCATTTTAATAGCTACGACAGTAGCCTATAAGATATAGCAATTAGCATTCCATGACCCACAATGCACTTCTGCAATGACCCCCGCCTGCCAAATTCTTATTGGTTGACGTGTGTGTGACGATTGCTGACGTGTGTGTGACGATTGCTGACATTTCCTTTGTCTCTTCCGTGAATGAGATAAATAATATTATTTGATATTTTATGGTAATGTGTTAATAATTTCACACATAAGTCGCTCCGGAGTATGTGTCGCACCCCCGGTCAAACTATGAAAAAAACTGCGACTTATAGTCAGAAAAATACGGTACACTTAAGAAAAGCATTATGCCCTTTAGTTATACAAATGAATCCACTTATCCCCAAAGAAAGTCGACCAAATGCAAGTGTTATACAACATTAGTACAAGCGTCAGGACCAATTATCTGTTGTTTCTCTTAAGCAACAACAAATGCACAGTTCAGCATGCTGCACCTTCCAAAATACCCTGTCAGAGCCAAAATAATGTCTATAATTCTTGACAGGGTAAGAATTTGCTGAGTGTTTGTTTTTACTTCAAGATCAGACATTACTTCCAAATGGAGATGTAATACAGATTTTCATATCAAATTGAATGGGAATGTCCATTGTGAATTTATGGGATTTTTGGAGATTTGAGGTTGTTTTACGCCAAAGGGTCTGGATATGCATCTTCTTTTAACCTTCTTTTCAAGTCTCACTACACATGACTGACTCACTCTCATCATCAGCTTGTGCTTCTGCCTGAAGGTGTGAAAAAGGTAAGGGAACATGCACTAGACTTTGACCTTTATATTCAACTGAATAAATGTTGACTCTGGCTGTCACTGTGGTCTTGTTATCATCTTTGAAGCGCAACACGCAAACCAAAAATGTGTTGGCCCGGTGTATGTGTTTAACCAGGGAAGGATGTGAAGCTTATTTTCTTAAATGCAGATACCAACAGGGCCAAGCAAATATGAAATTCCGTTTCACAATATATTTTTTAGCTTGTCCCCTTTACACAGTACAAAGCGATTTTGGCTTCCCCATTGTTTGATTAAAAATGTGGAAACTTGTTGGCCCTGCGATGAGGTGGCGACTCGTCCAGGGTGTACTCCGCCTTCCGCCCGATTGTAGCTGAGATAGGCGCCAGCGCCCCCCGCAACCCCGAAAGGGAATAAGCGGTAGAAAATGGATGGATGGATGGAACTTGACACACAAAGCGGATCTACTAAGCATGTGCACAGATGATTGCATCTCCTAAATGAACAAAATAGTGAGCACAATCCATTCGCCGTGTCTGTCTTCATGTATATGCAGAGTACATCACCTCTTGTTTATCGCGCCAATTGGTTCCAAGCCTGACCGTGGCAAAGTAATTTGTGGTAAAGTAGTAATATTAATAATACATTTAATAATATCTCTCTACACATAAAATAACACCCATATACATACTTGTGTCAGGCTTGCTACTAACAGTTTGTTTGTGTTTTAGTTTTTCCTCTGTGTGTGTTTAGTATTTCCTGTTTTTAGTTCCTGTCAGCGCTCTTATTTTGTCTGTTTCCTGTTTTTTTCCCTGTGCTCTGTTTTCCCCTCAGCTGCGGCTGATTGGCCCCTGGCCATACCTGGTGTCAATCAGCCCGCTCCTTTTTTACCTGCTTTGTTCCTCCAGTCAGTGCTGGATTATTGTCGCTCTTGTCGTTTCTACCTGTCGTGTCGTGTCGTATCATATCGTGTCAATGCAGCGTTGCGGTAAGCTATATTTGATAGTGGTTTGTAGCTTATTGTCTTTTGTTCCCTGCTTCTACGTTTGTTTTCATATTATAAGTAAGACTTCTGTTTCTTGCTCGATACCTGCTAGCTTCCACGATAGGCCTTTTTGTTTGTTATCCGCCCACGTGCGCGGTTTTTGTTTGTACCCTTTGTTTGTTTTTAATCTCAGTGTTTTAAATAAAATCATGTTTTCTCACTCTATGCCTGCTTCCTTCTCGGCATCTTGGAGTTCGTCACAAACCAACTGTGACAACTTGCCATACATGCTTGGGTATGGTGTTGAGGTGGGGCAAGGGGTATCGGGGGATGTATATATTTTCAAATATTTCTTATGTATATATATATATCTATATGTATATAAATAATCTGTTCATAAATGAGTATATCCGTTTTGCCACCGTGTTCAATGGAGAAGTCTGATCCACAAAATTTGCAGGCAGCATACTCCCTCCCCTTCGAGCTGTCCTGGATGAACTGAAATTATTTATTCCAATAATTCTGGAACTTGCAAGCGTACTTCTCCTTACTCGTCATCGCCATGTCTTTTTTTCGCTCTTCTGCTTCGTCTCTGTTATGTTTTTGGACATTACTACTTGCCGTAGTTTTGAAAAAATGCATGATGGGAATCCGAATGTTGTGTGTCAGTGTATTAACGTGCCGGCTGGAATAAACACGCGCTGAGAAATAGTTCCATGCCTACGTACTTCATGGGTTATAGATAAACCTATGGATAAAGGAGACATATATAATAGTCTCCTTTTCAGGTGAGAGAGGATGCTAGAGGCAGTGCCTTTAAGCTATACCCCCAATATTGTTGTCCGGGTGGAAATCGGGAGAAATTTGGGAGAATGGTTGCCCCGGGAGGGGCACTAAATCAGGCGGGTTGGCATGTATGCCCATATAGTCACCTTTATTCTCCTTTCAACCAATATAGTTTTCTGTGTAGAGTTTGCATGTTCTCCCAGTGACTGCGTGGGTTCCCTCCGGGTACTCCGGCTAACACAAAAATTACACTTGGCAATTGTCAGTATTGTGAATTGATATAATGAAAGTAGTAAAAAAATTAATTTTAGCTTTTTGTTGACTTTAAGGCCGCTGAGCAAATCTGTATGGACCGATTAGGAAACACTGTATTCTTAATATATAATATTTTGTTTTGTACGTACTGTTTAATATTACATTGTTATTTAAATAATGATTATTGAAAAAATTAAAACCATGGTAACTATCAGCCTGCACAAACCTAACTGCCGTATGCTGTAAAATAAGTCGACAGGAAGTGACGTAGTCTACGCTTATGCGAGAACCGTTTGTGTATTCTGGTACCAAACGTGTAGTGACGCCGCATGTTACAACATGAAAAACCGCCACAGGTTGGAACATATGATATCATAACTGTGTAAAGAACTAAAACAGGGAGGAAATGCACCACTTTTTGACTTCTTCTCAATTGTACATGCAGTCTTAATGGATCACCCGTAACACGCCCAGTAATAGCACACCCAATTTTATGGTTTGCACTCGCTATATAGCACTTGATCTTAGTAGATCAAGCCCTTAGTCTGTTGACAGCGTGTTGGGAAACATGTTTGCCTCAAAATCCCGCTTTAATGGCTTTTTTATATGGCTATATATCAGAGTCCTGCTTGTGGACATGAGTGTGAGTTTTTCTGCGTGTTTTCATCACACCGCTTCAGCTGCCGGAGGCTCGCCTGATTGAGAAGACGGCTCCTTTTACGGTCCGGAGCGCTGTGAACTTTACGAGAGTGGTCCCTCCGTCCTGTGGCCCCCGTCTGAAATAACGTGTTTGTTTATCTCTGGAGAGAATTTATTCTGAGGATTCATTGGTTGGCACCTCTGCAACGGCTGAGGGAATTCGATTTTCCCTTTATTTATTCCCTTCATTTTTTTTCTCCTGTGTAAAAAGGAGTCTCTTGTGTGATACCACAGAAGAATACTATTTTTTATTTCTTTCCTTGGCGATTAGAGTGGAGGGAACATGAAAGACAGAGAAAGAAGTGGGAAACGTAATGGAGTTATTCATTTTAATCTTGTGTCTGCTGATGTTTTCTCGCAAAACAGACGTTTTAGATTAAATAAGTGTGTCAGTGTAGCAATCCATTGGAGTGTCAAATCATTTAAATAGCAGAACACTTAAATGTTTTTGTTCCACTTGTGTGATTGCAGTTTCAAGTTCATGTGGCTCATGCATCACAAATACAGAACTGCAAACAAGCATTGCTTATCACTACCATTAGATTAGTTAAAATCCAATCCAATCCAATCCACTTTATTTATATAGCACATTTAAACAACAATAACGTTTCCAAAGTGCTGCAAAGCCATGTTAAAAACAATTGTAAAAAAAATAAAATAAAATAAAATAAAAAAACTATATATATACATATTATGCTCCACCAATGCCATCCATCCATCCATTTTCTACCGCTTATTCCCTTTTAGGGTTGCGGGGGGCGCTGGCGCCTATCTCAGCTACAATTGGGCGGAAGGCAGGGTACACCCTGGACAAGTCGCCAGCTTATCGCAGGGCTGCTCCACCAATGACTGAATAAAAACAAAAAATAAATAAATATAAAACCAATAAAAACAATATAAAAACAAATATGATTAAAAACTATTTTAAAGGGTAAAATCAATTAAAACAGTAAAATAGAAATCAAAGTGTATAAAAAACACAGAGGACAACAGAGAACAGAGGACCACACAACTCACGTAGTGTTAAAAGCCAAAGAATAAAAGTGGGTCTTAAGACGAGACTTAAAACACTCCACTGTGGAAGCAGTTTGAACATGGAGCGGCAGAGTGTTCCAGAGCTTAGGGCGGACCACAGAGAAGGCCCTGTCTCCCCTGGTCTTAAGTCTGGTCTTGGGCACCACGAGCTGGAACTGGCTCTCGGAATGTAAATTTGGATAAGGTCCGAGATATACTGAGGTGCCAGTCCATGTAAAGATTTAACAACAAACAGCAATGTTTTAAAATCAATTCTAAAATGAACAAGGAGCCAGTGCAAACTCTGAAGAATTGGGGTTATATGCTGGCATTTACTGGCCCCTGTTAAAAGTCGTGCTGCCGCGTTCTGGACTAACTGCAACCGGGAGAGAGCTTTTTGGCTAATGCCAGCAAAAAGTGCATTGCAGTAGTCCAGGCGACTTGAAATAAAAGCATGCACGACTTGTTCAAAAAGGTTAAAAGATAAAAACGGTTTAACCTTTACTAAAAGACGAAGGTGATAAAAACACGATAAAAACACGATTCATGTATGTGAATGTTTTAATTTTTGGGATGGACACACAGAAATGCAAAACTCTTGCATGTGTTCAGGCATCTATGCTCACTCCTTTATAGGGGAGATAGTGACGTTGCATGCGAAATAGCATGAATACATGATTATATTGCGGCTGTGATTAATAATGTAAATAAAGGTTTCTGTCAAAGCAACTTGAGATCAAATTTGTCGGAAGTATTTTCCATGTCAGTGTTTTTCAACCTTTGTTCAAGGCACCTATTTTTCTATTGAAAAAATCCGGAGGCACAACACCAGCTGAAATCATTAACAATTTAAACTCAGCAGCCGATATTGACAGTAAAAAGTCGTTGTCGCAATTGTTGGGTATGACTTCAAACTATAACCGATAATGCATCAATATCGCTCTTGACTCAAAGTAGGTGTACTATCACGACCTATTATCACGACATGACTTATTTTGAGTTTTTTGCTGTTTTCCTGTGTGTAGTGATTTAGGTTCTTGTCTTGCGCTACTATTTTGGTGACGTTTCCTGTGTTATTGGTATTTTCCTGTAGCAGTTTAATGTCTTCCTGCTTTGTTTTAGCAATCAAGAATATTTAAGTTGTTGCTATCCTTCTTTATGGGGACATTGTTGATTGTCATGTCATGCTAGGATGTACTTTGTGAACGCCGTCTTTGCTCCACATTAAGTCTTTGCTGTCGTCCAGCATTCTGTTTTTGTTTACTTTGTAGCCAGTTCAGTTTTAGTTTTGGTACCTAAGCTTAAATGTCTTTTCTTAGAGGCACTGACTTTGGCTCCGAAATGACAACACAGGCACGGCTTCTTAAAGACGGGTGCTTTAATTGGGGTTTATGCCGTGAAAACTACAGGACAGGACATGAAATACAATGCTTTAGACATAGTCGAGCCACAGATAAATAAAGTGCTAAACAAAATGGCTACCTCATGGCCGCCTGCCACTTCGGAGGTTCTTGGGCAGTGTCACGCCAAATTTCTTCCCCCCCTACAAACACCCCTCATTTACTTCCGGGGTCACGTTTCCTTTTACGTCAGGAATATCCTCAAGTTAATTTGTCCGATTAATACAGACGTTTTGTTAATGCTATATTAGAAAAATAGAACGCTATATTATAAAATATAACACTATATTATAAAATATAACACTATATTATAAAAATATAACGCTATATTATAAAAATATAACGCTATATTATAAAAATATAACACTATATTATAAAAAGACAGATGTTTTGTTAACGCTATATTATAAAAAATAAAACAAAATTTAAAAAAACAATTTACAAACACAAGCTATGCGATGACGTAAGATGAAACGTGACCCTGGAAGTAAATGGGGGGGAAAAAGGCTTTTTTTTTTTTATAATATAGCGTTAACAAAACGTCTGTATTTTTATAATATAGCGTTATATTTTTATAATATAGTGTTAACAAAACGTCTGTATTAATCGGACAAATTAACTTGAGGATATTCCTGACATAAGAGGAAACATGACCCCGGAAGTAAATGGGGGGAAAATTTTTGTAGGGGGGAAGAAAATTGACGTGACAGCAGCAAATATTTCAGTCTTGTGCATACTAAATAAGCGTACAATAATTAAACCAATTTACTTTATAAATGTACTGAATAATTTGACACAATATGACAAAATACCTTGTGCAGTTAGCTACATGTTCTTGCTGCTTCTGCGGATGGCTCGCTCAAGGTCTTTTGCATGTCTGGGCGAATGCAGGTCTCGCACCTTTTTATGCTAAACCGAAACCTGGCGAGAATAGCGGTGTCACAAAGGGAAATAAAATACCCTTTCATAGCAAACAACATTTGTCTTACTTATAACAAATTTAACATACATTCACAACCATTTGCTGCCTCCCACTGTCATCTGCATATTGGGATCATGACTAACCATGTTCTGATATCCATCCATCCATTTTCTACCGCTTATTCCCTTTTGAGGTCGCGGGGGGCGCTGGCGCCTATCTCAGCTACAATCGGGCGGAAGGCGGAGTACACCCTGGACAAGTCGCCACCTCGTCGCAGGGCCAACACAGATAGACAGACAACATTCACACTCACATTCACACACTAGGGCCAATTTAGTGTTGCCAATCAACCTATCCCCAGGTGCATGTCTTTGGAAGTGGGAGGAAGCCGGAGTACCCGGAGGGAACCCACGCATTCACGAGGAGAACATGCAAACTCCACACAGAAAGATCCCGAGCCTGGATTTGAACCCAGGACTGCAGGACCTTCGTATTGTGAGGCAGACGCACTAACCCCTCTCCCACCGTGAAGCCACCGTGAAGTTCTGATATCTATAAATTAATTAGCTACCGGCTGCCACCTACTGATATTGAAGAGTATAACATGGTTACGCTGAGAAAGCACCGACACTCAACAACAACACATTATTTGCAGACTATAATTACTTGTTTGCAAAAAAAACGTTATCCCCAAATAGGTAAAATTACATAATCTCCCACGGCACACGAGACTGTATCTAAGGCGGCACAGTGGTTGAAAAACACTGATCAATGTTACAGGACATGTGCTATGTTCTCGTGCAAGAAGACACTGCCCCCCCCTTTTCTATCCCCTCCTGCAGTTTTTCTCACTTCCAATGTGCTGTCAGCCTGAAATGTGACTGCTTGGCATCATGTGTCACACGGACATCCTTGAAGCCACAGGGAACAACCTCTAGCCTGACACTCTCCTCCAGGAGCACAGGGTCAACATGTTAGTCACATGGAGCCTGTATGTTCCTTGCTGTGGGTCATCTCCACCAGGATCTGCAAAGAATTACACCAAGAGCAATACATCATTTTGCATTGCCGTTTTACACACATTTACGAGAAGTTGATAACATCAAACATCAGTGATTCAATTATCTAAATAGAGGGGACCCTAGGGACTTAAAGGCCTACTGAAACCCACTACTACCGACCACGCAGTCTGATAGTTTATATATCAATGATGAAATATTAACATTGCAACACATGCCAATACGGCCTTTTTAGTTTACTAAATTGGAATTTTAAATTTCCCGGGAGTTTCTTGTTGAAAACGTCGCGGAATGATGACGTGGACGCGTGACGTCACGGACTGTTAGGAAATATTAGCGCTGCGCACACACACACAGCTAAAAGTTGTCTGCTTTAACCGCATAATTACACAGTATTTTGGACATCTGTGTTGCTGAATCTTTAGCAATTTGTTCAATTATTAATGGAAAAGTCAAAGTAGAAAGAAGGAGTTGGGAAGCTTTAGCCTTTAGCCACACAAACACACAGTGATTCCTTGTTTAAAATACCCGGAGGTGAAGCTTTACTATGGATCAGAGCGGTCAAGCGAACATGGATCCCGACCAAATGTCAACCAGCAGTTTTCGGTGAGAAAATGGTGGTAAAAAGTCGCCACTTACCGGAGATCAGCTGAGCTTGTGCCGTCCATAATGTTGCCGTTGACTTCCATCAGACACTGGCCTCAAGACACCCGTGGATACACCCTATCGACTATCAGGTACTATTAAACTCACTAAAACACTAGCAACACAATAGAAAGATAAGGGATTTCCCAGAATTATCCTAGTAAATGTGTCTAAAAACATCTGAATCCGTCCCAATGCAATCGCGGTTTTTAATTTTTTTTATTCTAATCCGTCGCTATCAATATTCTCAAACACAAATCTTTCATTCTCGCTCAAATTAATGGGGAAATTGTCGTTTTCCCGGTCTGAATAGCTCTTTTTGTTGGAGGCTCCCATTAAAAACAATGTGAGGATGTGAGGAGCCATCAACGTGTGACGTCATCGTCTGCGACTTCCGGTAAAGGCAGGGCTTTTTTATTAGCGACCAAAAGTTGCGAACTTTATCGTCAATGTTTTCTTCAGTAATGCGGACGTTGTATCGATCCGTTGTGGTGAAGAAGGAGCTGAGCCGGAAGGCAAAGCTCTCAATTTACCGGTCGATCTACGTTCCCATCCTCACCTATGGTCATGAGCTTTGGGTCATGACCGAAAGGATAAGATCACGGGTACAAGCACCCGAAATGAGTTTCCTCCGACGGGTGGCGGGGCTCTCCCTTAGAGATAGGGTGAGAAGCTCTGCCATCCGGGAGGAACTCAAAGTAAAGCCGCTGCTCCTTCACATCGAGAGGAGCCAGATGAGGTGGTTCGGGCATCTGGTCAGGATGCCACCCGAACGCCTCCCTAGGGATGTGTTTAGGGCACGTCCAGCTAGTAGGAGGCCACGGGGAAGACCCAGGACATGTTGGGAAGACTATGTCTCCCGGCTGGCCTGGGAACGCCTCGGGATCCCCCGAGAAGAGCTAGACGAAGTGGCTGGAGATAGGGAAGTCTGGGCTTCCCTGCTTAGGCTGCTGCCCCCGCGACCCGATCTCGGATAAGCGGAAGATGATGGATGGATGGATGGATGGTTTTCTACTAAATCCTTTCAGCAAAAATATGGCAATATCGCCAAATGATCAAGTATGACACATAGAATGGACCTGCTATTCCCGTTTAAATAAGAAAATCTCATTTCAGTAGGCCTTTAAAAACAATCCACAAGTTCTGGTTTTAGTTGTGTTATCGTAATCACTTCATTGACAGATGCATGTTTTGTGTTTCACTCTTACATATTTAGGTATTATTACAGCTAGCATTAAATGTGTTTTCTGGAAACAGAGCATATATCCTGAAAAAAAAAATAGTTCTGTCAAATGATACATTTTTAATCTGACTAATTACTCTTGAATTTGGATTAATCCTAATTAATGACAGGTTTTTACTCGCTTCCATAATTTAAAAAAGATGCTAACATTTGGACACTAAAATAATTTTATTATCAGAATGACATACAGAGACATTTAAAAAAATATTTTACTTCTATGTATGTCTACTGCGATGAAGTGGCGACTTGTCAAGGGTGTACCCCGCCTTCCGCCCAATTGTAGCTGAGATGGGCACCAGCGCCCCCTGTGACCCTGAAGGGAATAAGTGGTAGGAAATGGATGGATGGATGGATGTATGTCTAGTCTGGGGGGTCTGCAACCTGCAGCTCTAGAGCTCTTTCGCACTCAGAAATGTATGAGAATAGTAAAATAAGGGGGGCAAAAATATATGTGGAGAGACAGCAGGATAGGACAGACAGCGGTCCGACCCGAGATGGCGGCCAGGAGGCGGAGCATGCAGCGGAGAAGCGGGGCGCACTTGGAGCGACGCTGCAGCACTCCGAGTCAGGTGCGTAAACAACACACCAGCTCTCAATCCCTGCATCTTCTGCAGCAGCATTAAAGGGGAGAAGGAGGAGCAATCGTGGCAGAAGTAGGAGAGGAAACACCCGACGACAAAGACGACGAGAGCGACCAGGAAAAAGATGAGCCCCCGCGGAAGATGCAGCCACCGGCCAACAAAAGGCGCGCCGAGACGAGCAGGCAGGGAGGTCGTGCTAGAAATTGGAGCTACCGACTAGCACCAAAACTTGTTTGTTGAAAGAATAATCGAGAGTCAAACCTGCTTCAATGCGTCTTGCATCGATGATCACTGCAACCCACACGATGACGACTGGAGACCTGTCACATATATTTTTGTTTTAATATGGTTTCTGTCTGAATACAAAACAACACAAACCTCCCTAATTGTTAGAAATCCCACTGTTTTTTTAAACATGATTCTCTGAAGAGAGTATTTGGCGAGCGCTTTTTTGTACTACTATTTTTGGCGGTCCTTAAACTCACCGTAGTTTGTTTACATGTATAACTTTCTTCAACAATGCCAGAAGAAGACATATTTTATGCCACTCACTTTTTGTCTCATTTTGTCCACCAAACTTTGTATGATGTGTGTGAATTCACAAAAGTGAACTTTGTTGATGTTATTGACTCGTGTGGAGTGCTTATCAAGCATATTTGGTCAAAGCAGTAGACAATGGTTGGATGGATGACTGCAAGCTAATCGATGCTATCATGCAATTTAGGCTAGATTTTTTGCATCATTATGCCTCACTTTTAGGTATATTTGAGCTCATTTATTTCCCTATGTCCTCTGTGTATTTAATTTATATCTGCATTTCTCATAACATAGTATCTGTATGTAATATTGCCTGCATTTCTGATAGTGGTTTGTGGGCTGTTAAAAACCACAGAAAACGTAACACAGCTTGCATAGATTATTATAAATCCATTCGAAGAAGACAGCCCGGCATTTCCTTTAACTTGGTCACACACATCTATACTTTTATCCATTCTAAGCCAGTAATTTAGAAGAGAAGCCAGGGTTTTAATAACGTTTTCCAATGTTGTAAAAACGGGTAGAATAAATATTAAATTTTTGTCAAAGAAGATTTGTGTCAGTCTGCAACACATAGTCATTTTAATAGTAGGCTAATACTGTATAGCTAATATAAACACTTGTATCATGTTTGCCATCATTATAACACTTATATAAGGCTTTAATTTTTTTGCGGCTCCAGACAGATTTTTTTTTTCGTATTTTTAGGTCCAATATGGCTCTTTCAACATTTTGGGTTGCCGACCCCTGGTCTGGTCTATAGGTTCTTTCTGGTATATGCATTGATCTGATCAAAACACGCAGCTTTCAGTTTACCATTTACAGTAATATAAACAAGTGTACTTAAAAGAAATTGCCTGATTGATCTGCGTACATACGTGACACATTATTGCAATAATTTAAGTTAAATTGTTAATTTTGATCATTTCGATTTCAGAGTCACAAATGGTAAATCGTTAATATGCATAGAATTTGGTCTAATCCTGGAAATTTGAATGTCTCTCGAAACTCTGCAGCCAAGGAGGATACACTTGTACTTTTTCGAGAGTTGCTGGTCGGTATTTTACACCTTGTGGAGTATATGGAAGCAAGTCCTGCTGACCCACAGTGTGTAGCAGTTAAAGCAGAGGAATTGATCGAAGTTGTCAGAGTTATTTCTGCACTTCCAGACCAAGATACTGACCAGTACTTGTCTGCTTCTCAGGTTGAAGTTTCACAGACGAGTGGACGTGCCAGGTAACCGTTCAGGTGTTAGGATCTGCCCGTTGACTTCAGGCCTGAGTTTTATAGATTAAATAAATCCATAAGTGTTCATGATCATGATCAATCATAAATCATAAATCATAAATATTAACATACTTTAATAAATAATGAATTAAATATTGCAATAATATTGGTATAAATATACCGTATTTTTCCGATTATAAGTCAATCCGGAGTATACACCGCACCGGCCAAAAATGCATAATAAAGAAGGAAAAAAACATATAAACGTCGAACTGGAGTATAAATCGCATTTTTGGGGGTAATTTATTGGATAAAATCTAACACCAAGAATAGACATCTGAAAGGCAATTTAAAATAAAGAATAGTGAACAACAAGCTGAATAAGTGTACGTTATATGACGCATAAATAACCAACTGAAAACGTAATATGAACATATTATGGTAAGAGTCATTCAAATAACTAGAACATATAGAACATGCTATACGTTTACCAAACAATCTGTCACTCCTAATCGATAAAACTAATGAAATGTTCTTCCTCGATGTCGTTTCTAAACAACTCTGCCAATTCCAAAGGTATGCGCCACTTCCTCTTGTCGTTTTCTGATGCATATTTCACTACGTCCAGTTTGTAATCTGCAGTACATGATCTCCTTTTCGGTGCCATTTTTGTTCAACCCTTCTCAGTTTTTATAAGTTACCGCCAACGATGAAATTATCAATTTTAATAGCTTCGGGCAGTAGCATAAAGCATATAGCAGTTAGCATTCCATGACCCATAATGCACTTCTGCCATGACCGTCCCCCACCAAATTCTTATTGGTTGACATGTATGTGACAATTTCTGACGTGTGTGTGACGATTGCTGACATTTTCTTCGTCTCTTCCACGAATGAGATAAATAATATTATTTGATATTTTACGGTAATGTGTTAATAATTTCACACATAAGTCGCTCCGGAGTATATGTCGCACCCATGAAACTATGAAAAAAACTGCGACTTATAGTCCGAAAAATACGGTATGTACATTTACTTTAAAGTAATTGACACATTTAATAACACATGCATGTAATTAATTGAAATTATGATTAATTACTTACAATTTGTGTGATGTATTGTGTTGTAAATGTGCTCATGTTCGAAATAAACTATGAAAAGAAAAAAATACATTCGTGTAATAGTTCAAATATTTATATGTATTGTTTGATTTCTCATTTTAACCTACATACTAAACAACTGAGCTTTCACAATCATCACCTGTTTTTGAAGTAATTTACAAACTTGTTTAATGAAATGTACAGAATATGCCAATTCTTTGTAATCTTTTTCTTTTGTTTAAATCCTAATCTATCTTCCAAATAAAGTGTCAAATACATACAAAGTATGTTGCCTTCAGTTGGGTTGAATGTGTTTTGTCCTTCAAGAGTTGTCTTCGGAATTGCCATGGTAGCATTCATTGTCCATGAATATTTTTTTTTTCTAAGAGGAGAGCTTAGATGTGAAATGTGGCATATTCCTCTTGCTGCAGGGATACGCAGTATTAATAAGGCCTCTGGCAACAAGAAATGAAGCAATGCTGCATGCTGGTTTATATACAAACCCCGTTTCCTTATGAGTTGGGAAACTGTGTTAGATGTAAATATAAACAGAATACTATGATTTGCAAATCATTTTCAACTCATGTTCAGTAGAATATGCTACAAAGACAACATATTTGATAAACATTTTTTTTTTGCAAATAATCATCAACTTTAGAATTTGATGCCAGCAATGCGTGACAAAGAAGTTGGGAAAGGTGGCAATAAATACTGATAAAGTTGAGAAATGCTCATCAAACACCTATTTGGAACATCCCACAGGTGTGCAGGCTAATTGGGAACAGGTGTGTGCCATGATTGGGTATAAAAGCAGCTTCCATGAAATGCTAAGTCATTCACAAACAAGGATGGGGCGAGGGTCACCAATTTGTAAGCAAATTGTCGAACAGTTTTAGAACAACATTTCTCAACGAGCTATTGCAAGGAATTTAGGGATCTTACCATCTACGGTCCATAAAATCATCAAATGGTTCAGAAAATCTGGAGAAATCACTGCACGTAAGCGATGATATTACGAACCTTTGATCCCTGCATCAAAAATCGACATCAGTGTGTAAAGGATATCACCACATGGGCTCAGGTACACTTCATGAAACCACTGTCAGTAACTACAGTTGGTCGCTACATCTGTAAGTGCAAGTTAAAACTGTACTATGCAAAGCAAAATCCATTCATCAACACCAAGGAACGCAGATGGCTTCGCTGGGCCAGAGCTCATCTAAGATGGACTGATGCAAAGTGGAAAAGTGTTCTGTGGTCTGACGAGCCCACATTTCAAATTATATTTGGAAATTGTGGACGTGTTGTCCTCCGGAACAAAGAGGAAAATAGCCATCCGGATTGTTATAAACGCAAAGTTCAAAAGCCAGCATCTGTGATGGTATGAGGGTGTATTAGTACCCAAGGCATGGGGTAACTTACACATCGGTGAAGGCACCATTAATACTGAAAGGTCCATACAGGTTTTGGAGCAACTTATCTTGTCATCCAAGCAACATTATCAAGGATGCCCTGCTTATTTCAGCAAGACAATGCCAAGCCACGTGTTACAACAACGTGGTTTCGTAGTAAAAGAGTGCGGGTACTTTCCTGGCCCGCCTGCAGTCCAGACCTGTCTCCCATCGAAAATGTGTGGCGCATTATGAAGCGTCAAATATTACAGCGGACACCCCGGACTGTTGAACGACTGAAACTCTACATAAAACAAGAATGAAAAAGAATTCCACTTTCAAAGCTTCAACATTTAGTTTCCTCAGTTCCCAAACGTTTTTTGAGTGTTGTTAAAAGAAAAGGTGATGTAACACAGTGGTGAACATGCCCTTTCCCAACTACTTTGGCACATGTTGCAGCCATTAAATTCTAAGTTAATTATTATTTGCAAAAAAAAAATAAAGTTTATGAGTTTGAACATCAAATATCTTGTCTTTGTAGTGCATTCAAACTACATGAATGCACTGAATATGGGTTGAAAAGGATTTGGAAATAATTCCCTTTACTACTGTACAATATTAACACGTTCATACAAAATATGAAAGACATTCTGTTTTGGTTGGTAATTATTTTCAATGTGAGGTGAAAATGCGTCAAATTGAATCTTCAGTGTCGTTTCACATGTCATTTAAGGTTGTTGTACAGTGAATAATGTAACGATTTGTTGTTGGTGTGAATTTAAAAGTCAAAATATGACTCAGTTTCATTAATGTTCCGGATTAAATGTAACTGTTTTTTTCAGGATGACTATTGTTATCAATCAATCAAACATAGATGATTCATACAGCCCTTAATTACAAGTGTCTCAAAGGGCTGCCCAAGCCACACTGACATCCTCGGCTCAGATCCCACATCAGGGCAAGAAAAAACCTAACCCAATGGGTTAAAATGAGAAACCTTGGAGGGGACCGCAGATGTGGGGACCCCACTCCCCCAAAACCCTCTGGGAGGCCGGTGCTAACATTGTAAGTTACGTACAAAGGTAGAAGCTATTAAAAAACTATACTGTCAATCAACATAAATTATATGATTAGTCTGTCTGTACTTATCCGGCATTCTTCTGCCATTCAATCATAAGTGTCCCATAGGCCAGGGGTCGGCAACCCGCGGCTCTGGAGCCGCATGCGGCTCTTTAGCGCCGCCTTTGTGGTTCTCTGGAGCTTTTTAAAAAATGTATGAAAAATGGAAATGATTAGGGGGAAAAAACAATTTTTTTGTTTTAATATACTGTAGTTTAGGAGGACAAACATGACACAAACCTCCCCTAATTGTTATAAAGCACACTATTTATATTAAACATGCTTCACTGATTCAAGTATTTGGCGAGCGCCGTTTTGTCCTACTAACTTTGGCAGTCCTTGAACTCGCCGTAGTTTTTTTACATGCATAACTTTCTCCATTTTTCTAAGACGTGTTTTATGCCACTTCATTTTCTGTCTTATTTTGTCCACCAAACTTAAGATGTTGTGCATGAATGCACAAAGGTGAGTTTTGTTGATGTTATTGACTTGTGTGGAGTGCTAATCAGACATATTTGGTCACTGCATGACTGCAATCTAATCTGTGCTAACCTGCTATTTAGGCTAGTTGTATGTACATATTGCATCATTATGCCTCATTTGTAGCTATATTTGAGCTTATTTAGTTTCCTTTAAGTCCTCTTAATTCAATTTATATCTCATGACACACTATCTGTATGCAATATGGCTTTTAATTTTTTGCAGCTCCAAGCAGATTTGTTTTTGTATTTTTGGTCCAATATGGTTCTTTCAACATTTTGGGTTGCCGACCCCTGCCATAGGCCAATGCAAATGACTGACTTGTGCCAGCCATGCACAATTGGCCTCTAAGGTATTGTGCCCCTGGAAAGCCAAAACAGCGCTATGAAAAGTATATGTGCATTAAATGTTCATTTACAGACATTTATCTCAATGTTTGTCCTTCAAAAATGCACCATCTGCTGGTGGTGGCATATGCTCTGAATCCATTGTTCTCAGTCAGAAACAAAATTATCAAACAAACATATTCAGTGTTCGTTTTGAAGGGTGAGTGAGTTGCTTTGTGAAAGACAAATCTGAGGAACTGGGTGACCTAATGTATTGTGTCTGCATTTGTGGTCTTAACTGTTGCCTCGTAAATTTGAGCAAGGGATTCTGTTTTTCTTGTTGTTTTTACAATGAAGACCAGAAGCACCATAAACCATTTACGGCCAATTATGAATCGTATCGAAACGGAAATTAGATCAACAAAATGTTGTTTCATTCTTCTTGCACAATGAACCAAGACACATGCAGACTCATTCAAGCAACCTCGGCGTGGCCATCTAGTGTTTTATTTTTTTTAGCAAATAAGATAAGATCGAGCGGCTGCTTGAAACGTGTTCTTTTTCCTGTGCAAATATATTCACAAACAAAACACAGAGGCTTTTGGATGTATGTTTTAATAAGCGTTGCCGAACGCCAGAAAGTTGAGGCATCACCAAGTATTTTAAAGTTTGTCTTGGGTGAAGTGAGGTTGTGGTAACGGATACACCACTTGATGAGCAACGTAAGAAAATAATTTGCCATGAAAGTGACTTTTCATTTGCTGGAAGCACACATAACCGCATTACACGCTAAACACAAGAAAAGCAGAAGGACAAAATTAAGGGTTGTTTTCTTTGATAGCTGCGTATCTAATCTGCATGACTTTGCATAATACAGTCCATAAAAGCAACAATATCCATAATGTGACAGCCGAATTATATTTTTCTTGATAGAGCGTCTACGTTAATTTGATCTCAGATGACAGGTGAAAACTTCTTCCATTTGAATTTCAATAGCGAGAAAGAAGCCAAGCAATATGTTGATTTATCAACCAAATTGTTTACTTCCATCCAATCAGATAATTTCTGTGCCATTGCACCAATGAAAGACGAAAAAAAGCGGGTGACTTTTTTTTCTTTGCACTTTGTATGTGAGTATTCTGTGACTTTTTACAACTTAATGTGTCTCTCTTGCCGTTTCCGTTTCTGGCGCTTCCTCTCAGTCTCAGTCAGGCGACACTGACATGTGCACGAGCGCATGAGATGGAGTGGGTTAGGCATCCTGATGAAAAACAGAAGACTAATTACCTCTTGAAATAATTTAATGTCAGCCCTGGTGTGGGCTCCCCTCAGCATTACGGATGAACAGAGCTGACCCTCTGCTGGGAGATTCATCTCTGTCAGTTTAGATAAACCTGCCGGCCATCACAGCGTTGGCACACATTTTCGCTCTGATGAAGCCATTCTGTTTGTTTTCCTTTCACTGGAAATGTAGCGAAAGTCTTAATAAACACCCACTTGTGTTAAAGCTTTCAGATAGTAAATATAAAGATAAATGTGCAGTTGAAATTGTCAGTTTATTTCGAATATGCATACGATACAATGTAATGCAACACACATTTCCATTTGTTTTATTACAGCACGTGTGAAGAGGAGTAGGAAGAAGCTGAGCTTATTTAATCCTACCTCTTTGATACAGGGGCGTCGCCAGACATATTTCAGTGGGGCATGTGCCCCACTGTTGATCTGCAGTGCCCCAGTAAAAATTTCACCAATAAAAAAAAACGCTTCAGAGTTTTAAGTCTACATAACATAGACAACAGCGCACATACTACTTAGTATGGTAATTGATTGCTACTGTATTCACTCCACGAAACAATGAGCACATGGCTACTTAATATGGTAATTTATTCACGTGTGGATGCGACTTCGGTTGAGAGAGAGAGAGAGAGAGAGAGAGAGGGGGGATTCGAATCACTGCGTGAGGTAGGTAACGTTAGCCAACAACAATTTGTTAATTACAAAATTTTGATGTTGATTTGACTCAAACTGTAACTCCTAGATGGATTTAAGAAAGTTATTCGCCCGCAGCAGGGAAGAAGCAGCAGGAATGAGAGATGTAAGTGAAGTCCTAGCTAGCTAGGCAACATCATTGTCTTAAGTTGATGCTAAGTTAGCTAGCGTTATTCCTTGTACCAAGACAAACATTTTCATTTGCTGTACGAGCTGTCGGGGGAATTTCCAATGAACATGAAACATAATGTTGGTTATTGTCTGCTGGTTCTGCATCAATGATGATTTGGCGTAAGCATGTGTGAGTTGAGTGCTTCTCAAATGGTTTATCTTCAGGTAGAAAAACATTTTTCCATACCATCAAGTCGTGAGCCAAATTTTGAAATCATTCAAGTTTATTTCACAGAAAAATAGCACAGTAGACTTGTCTTGTTAATCGGTGTGACTTTGACTAAAATAATCTTGTTTTGTCACCAGAAAAATGGCTACAGCTAAAGGATCTGCTTTTGTTTCCAGAAATAATAGTAACATTTCTGTATTTGTTTTCAGAAAGATGGCTGAAAATATCGGGTTTTGTTGCCCCATTTAGATTTTTAAAAATATATAATTCCATGTCTGTCCTGAGTCCTCCTCCAACTTGTTAGTCGGTTTGCCTTTTGCTAAAATACTCACTAATAGTCACTAGAAAAAAGGCTAAAATAATCTGGTTTTGTTGCCACAATTTGATTTTTTTCTCCCTAAACTTTTTTTTTCATGCACACATCTGACTGCGACTCACTGAAAATGACACACAATCCACTTTTATGTCACGACCCAGCAGTTGGGAACCACTGGTCAACTGTATAACAGTTACTGTAATATTTCCATGTCTGTCCAGAGTGATTGACCACTTTGCAAAAATGAAAACGAGACGTTACAGTTTACTTCTCAGAAAATGATTCCCTGAACAAACACACAACAGTTGTTCATTTATTCTACTACTGTGGCTTTATTGTTTTGTGTATATTTTATAGTTGTGTGTATCTGAAATAGGATTAGCCACATTGCCATAAATGGAAATTAAATAATATAAAAGAACCCAGAGATGTAGGGGTGCTTTATTTTTTGTTTTACTTTTGTAGATGTTAAATTAGCAGATGATTACTGCAATATATATTTCAAAAAGATTCATTGCTCTTCCTTTTTGCTTTTACCAGTAGCAGTTTAGAAGTCTGGAGTAAAAAAGTGCACAAGTAGGTCAAATGCATTAGTTAATTTCAGGTGGTTAATCAAAGATCCATACAACATAATCTGATATGATTTCATAGTTTAAAGCACTATTTATGTATTTTTTATGATAAATAAGTGCTAAAAATGTTTTTGCTTGCGCGTTTTGCACGCTCACATGAATTATTTGTGCCCCAGGTGTGCCCCAGTACAGTATTAGGTCTAATGACGCCCCTGCTTTGATACCACAGCAATTTTATCCAATTTCCTTGTTCTCTGTAGCAGAACAGTGAACAAATGAATAATATACCATAGTAAGCAAACAAATATTAAATACATTAAAGGCCTACTGAAACCCACTACTACCGACCACGCAGTCTGATAGTTTATATATCAATGATGAAATATTAACATTGCAACACATGCCAATACGGCCTTTTTAGTTTACTAAATTGCAATTTTAAATTTCCCGCGAAGTGTCCTGTTGAAAATGTCGCGGAATGCTGACGTGTACGGGTGAGGTCACGGACTGTTAGGAAATATTAGCGCTGCACACACACACAGCTAAAAGTCGTCTGCATTAACCGCATAACTACACAGTATTTTGGACATCTGTGTTGCTGAATCTTTTGAAATGTTTTCAATTAATAATGGAGAAGTCAAAGTAGAAAGATGTAGTTGGGAAACTTTAGCCACACAAACACATGGTGATTCCTTGTTTAAAATTACCAGAGGTTAAGCTTTATTATGGATCAGAGCGGTCAAGCAAATATGGATCACGACCAAATGTCAACCAGCAATTTTCCGGTGAGAAAATTGTGATAAAAAGTCGCCATTTACCGGAGATCAGCTGAGCTTGTGCCGTCCGTACAGCTGCCGTTGACTTCCATCAGACACTGGCCTCAAGACACCCGTGGATACACCCTTCCGACTATCAGGTACTGTTAAACTCACTAAAACACTAGCAACACAATAGAAAGATAAGGGATTTCCCAGAATTATCCTAATAAATGTGTCTAAAAACATCTGAATCCATCCCAATGCAATCGCGTTTTTTTTTTTTTGTCCGTCGCTATCAATATCCTCAAACACAAATCTTTCATCCTCGCTCAAATTAATGGGGAAATTGTCGTTTTCTCGGTTCAAATAGATCTTTTTGTTGGAGGCTCCCATTAAAAACAATGTGAAGATGTGGGGAGCCTTCAACAGGTGATGTCATCGTCTGCGACTTCCGGTAAAGGCAGGGCTTTTCTGTTAGCGACCAAAAGTTGCGAACTTTATCGTCGATGTTCTCTACTAAATCATTTCAGCAAAAGTATGGCAATATCGCGAAATGATCAAGTATGACACATAGAATGGACCTGCTATCCCCATTTAAATAAGAAAATCTAATTTCTTTAATAATCTTTGTCTCATTAAAAAAAGGAAAAAGGTTCAAGATGTTCATCCTAATTCTTGTTTTGTGTACATTGTGATCACTTGTAGTTTGAATAGTCTCTGAAACTGAATTATATTGGTGCTTTGTTATATTTCTCAGGTTAATTCATTTCATAATTTTATTCCACATACAGATATGCTAAAGGTTTTAAGTGTCTTACTAGCATACATAAAAAAAAACATATTATGAAGTAATGAACCATTTTGAGATGTTTTAGTTGTTTTATGTCTTATTTAACAACCTGATGCGGGAAAAAAATTACCCTGAGAAGGGGGTTTACTGTACAACTAGGTAGAGGACAATACACTGTTCAAGTTCTTATCCTGTAAAGCATTTGTGTTTTAAAACAATTGAGCCAATCCAATTCTGAGTCAGACTGTTTCCACTGCAAAGGCAAGGTGTAAACCAATAATACGATAGAATAATAAAACATAGATCAGGGGTTCTTGACATTGTAGACCTCAAGGCCCAACTCTTCCACTTCAGAGGGGCCCGGGGCCCAATCAAATATTAACACTCAATCAGTAATCTCGCTCTTGATTTTAATCATATTCAATATTTATATGTAACTTATTTGCAGTATACAACATTTTCAAATGATATAAAAGCAGGTGGTAAACATGCACAAATATTATTATCACACTGATTACAAAATAAATACTAATCAAAAAATTGCAAAAGAAGGGACTAAAAAAACTGCAGACGTTTTTTTTTACATTCAATTACACAGTGCTAAAATAATACATTTCCAATTATTTATTACATGAATAACCTGATACTAAATAATGATAAATAAAATTAAAGTGCAAATGAAAATACAGTTTCATCACTTCAGTTATAATTTTTGCGCTTAAAAAACGTATCTCTGTTTTTTGGTATTGTCATTACTCACACAAGTTGTGGAAAAAAGTATTACAACTGAGTATTGCTGCAGCCCTTATAGAACACAGCCGAGAAACATATTTTTTGGTGGACCTCTGAGGGGCGCTTGTAGCCCAACAATGGGACGGGGCCCTATGGTTGAGAAACACAGTGTCATACACCATTCATCCATCCATCCATCTTCTACCGCTTATTCCCTTTCGGGGTCGCGGGGGGCGCTGGCGCCTATACATGGTAATAGGTAAACTTGCAAAAAGGAAGTTAAAGGGCCATTCTATACACGGTAATAGGTAAACTTGCAAAAGGAAGTTAAAGGGCCATTCTATTGCTGACAACATTGGCACTTATTTCAAATTTGTGGACCTAAAATGATTTCCCCCCAAAAATGAGTGATTTTAGGCTTGTATCAGAAAATGTTTTAAACTCCCACTTTAAACTCCAAAAAGAGTAGCATACGAGCTGTACAGTATATTGGTGTGTTTTGGGGACTTCATGTGAAAACACTTTATTTGACGCACACCACACTTTCTGCAAGAAAATGTTGCAACATTGGGCATGAAGATATTGAAACTCAATGGAAAATCATAAACAAATGGCCATTTTGATGTTTTCTGTTATTTAATTCACGACAAATAGTACTTTACAATAAAGAGGCTTCTGCTGTTTTAACTTAGGTTAAACATTTTGTTTTTAAAAGACAAAAAACAGGGAAACAAGTCTTATACTAACAATTCATTCTGGACCTCCGATTTCCATTCATGTCTTTGTTTAGGGATGTGAAAAGGTCTAAAATTGTATTCATTATGTTGTTTAAAAGGCTTTAAAAGTCTTAAATGTGACTTGTTGAAACCTGCAGAGACCCTGTTATCCACTATGCATTATATTTAACTACACACATTTAAAATATTAAAAATAAAATGTTCTCTGTCTGTCTGTGTTGGCCCTGCCATGAGGTGGCAACTTTTCCAGGGTGTACTTTGCCTTATCCCCGAATGCAGGGGAGATAAAGTTAAAGTTAAAGTACCAATGACTGTCAAACACACACTAAGTGTGGTGAAATTTGTCCTCTGCTTTTCACCCATCCCCTTGATCACCCCCTGGGGGGTGAGGGGAGCAGCGGGCAGCAGCGGTGCCGCGCCCGGGAATCATTTATGGTGATTTAACTCCCAATTCCAAACCTAGATGATGAGTGTCAAGTGGGAGGTAATGGGTCCCATTTTTTTATAGTCTTTAGTATGACTCGGCCAGGGTTTGAACTCACAACCTACCGATCTCAGGGCGGACACTTTAACCACTAGGCCGCTAGGCTCCAGCACCCCCGCGACCCCGAACGGGACAAGCTGTAGAAAATGGATGGATGGACATTATGGTAATGGATGCTTATATAAGCTCTGTCGTTGAGGCATTACATTTACCTTGCTTTGTTCATAGAGGTTCATTGAGTACTTGCTGTGTCCTTGTAATCCAATCAAACTGCACCTTATGTGTCAATCACAGTTCAGTGAGAGATTGCTGCTTAAGAGCAACCATCCCTTGAAAATGAATGCCCAAAATCTTGACAATATTGGCACATTATTCAAGGTGAAGATAGAGTGGACCTAAATGTGCAATGCCAAAAGGACAACACTATTTGATCATGTACCAGATTTTGTGATTTAAATATACCGCTGATTAAAGAAATGTGTTTTGTTGACTCATTACAGTCCAATAAGAACATACTGTACAGCTATGACTTCTGAGGCTAATGCACACTTTAATCATTCAACGACCTCTGAACACATGTTAAGTGATATGTCTCGTTATCAAAGCAATAATGCACATCATTTTTGGGAACTGTTCTGCAAGTTAAAAGGGGGAATGCGTAACGGACTGTTTGTTTTCAATTATACCCACTGCAAGCGCAGAATACCTTAGTAATAATACAGTGAAATGCCAAAATAGCAAACAAGGTGGTTCTTAGTTCAAATGTAACTCCTCTGTGTGAGTATTTTTTTTTCCCGGTGCGTGTGACCCGCAGACGTGAGCACATCACCCCTATATTAGCGTCCTTTCACTGGCTCCCTGTGCGTTATCGAATACATTTTAAACTCCTTCTTTTTGCTTTTAAATGTCTAAACAACCTCGCGCCAACATATCTCTCCGACCTCCTTCAGCCTTACTGCCCCACCCGATCCCTGAGATCAGCCGATCAGCTGCTACTGACGGTCCCTGACACAAGGCTGAAGCTTAGAGGTGACAGAGCTTTCGCTGCTGCTGCTCCCAAGCTCTGGAATGACCTACCTCTGAGTGTTAGACAAGCCTCCTCTCTTCCTGTTTTTAAATCTCTCTTAAAAAAATACTTTTATATCCATCCTGCAATGGCGCCCCATTACACACCTGCTGTCAACCTGTTTTTATATTTTTATGTTTTATTCATTCATTTTTTATCATGTTCTCTTTGTGTTGTGTTGTTTGCTCGGTCCTCGTATTATCTTTTAACCTGTCCATTGTACAGCACTTTGGCTACCCCTGTGGTAAATTTTAAATGTGCTTTATAAATAAAGTTGATTTGATTTGATAATTTACCAGTTAAAAATACAGTACATTAGGACTGGCGCATGAATGGTATTATTTTGAATAGTTTTGTGTTTCTGAAACGCCTTTAGTGAGTCTGTTTATCTGAAACACATCTGAGTCCTATTTAGATGCCTGTTTGGTACTCTGGGCGAACACCCCGACTGTTTAGAAAAAAGGGGTCTAGCGGTCCCCGTAGATGAGAGCTACAAAATGGGCCAGACGCAAATGCCCACGCCACCCCTGCATTTCTTTTTTCTTTCTTTTCTTACTTTATTTCGAACATGACATACATACAACATTATACATCAGTTAAATTCATAATTTCGCAATACACAATACATCATGTACGAAAAGTAGTAGGAAAAAGCAAAGCTTATTTAATCCTACCCCTTTTCCACAATATATACAATTATTCACTGACCTTCTTTACAGCAAAATATCAAAATGACATCTATGAGTGATTAACACAGCAGTTTTCTAACATGTACTTAATTATTTCATTCATTATTAACATAGTAAGATGAAGAATATCTTATTTTCAATAAGTTTGAAAGTGTTTCTCATAATACTTCTTCTTTGTACTTTGTAAGCACTATTAATTTAAACATCCTCTTAAACTGGCTCATATCAGTACAATGTTTAACTTCTTTACTTAATCCATTCCATAATTTAATTCCACATACTGATATGCTAAAAGTTTTAAGTGTTGTACAGGCATACACATGTTTTAAGTTAGATTTTCCTCTAAGGTTACTTTTCTCCTCTTTAGTTGAGAAGAATTGTTGTACATTTCTTCATACTTCACAGTTTTTGCCATATTTTGTCTTTTCGGGACCATTTCATAGACGTAAGACATATCATTAAGGTGCTGATCTACTAAAGATGTGCGTGTATTAAACCATGTGCAAACTTAATGGCACATGTAAAGCTGAACGACTAAACCTGTGTGCTGTAGTGATGGGATGAGCAGTTCTTTTGACTCAGGGGAGTCAACGGCAGCTATGGACGGCACAAGCTCAGCTTTTCTCCGGTAAAAACTGACTTTTTAACCACAATTTTCTCACCGAAACCTGCTGGTTGACATTTGGTAGAGATCCATGTTGGCTTGACCGCGCTCTGATCCATAGTAAAGTTTCACCTCCAGGAATTTTAAACAAGGAATCACTGTGTGTTTGTGTGGCTAAAGGCTAAAGCTTCCCAACTCCATCTTGCTACTTTGACTTCTCCAATATTAATTGAACAAATTGCAAAACATTCAGCAACACAGATCTCCAAAATACTGTGTAATTATGCCGTTAAAGTAGACAACATTTAGCTGGGTGTGTGCGTAGCGCTCATACTTCCTAAAAACCCGTGACGTCTTGTGTACACGTCATCATTACCCAACGTTTTCAAGACAAAACTCCCGGGAATTTTAAAATTGTAATTTAGTAAACTAAAAAGGCTGTATTGGCATGTTTTGCAATGTTAATATTTCATCATTGATATATAAACTATCAGACTGCGTGGTGGGTACTAATGGGTTTCAGTAGGCCTTTAAGTTCTTAACGAGACAAATGCACTTTTTCTGTTGTCACGTGGACGCTTACCTCTCCCGTTATCGTGGACGGCAGGAAAGTAGGAAGGCGTGTCCAACGCAAGTAAAAAGACAGGTGTCACAATATTTATTGCAGTAGGAGGGAGAACGAGACAATGGTTCCACATTGACAAAACATCAAACAACCTTCAGGTTTTGTCATGTAACTGACACATTTTGTGTAATTATAACAATAATACAACATTATGAAATACATTATTTACATGACAGAATTGACACTGTTACATAAGCTTTGTACCCCTTTTTGCAGATGTTTAATGTGAAACTGTCACGTTCGGAACGCATTGTGATGTGCGGAGATGTCAACTCAAGATGCACGGGACCAGACAAGCAAGATTGCAGATAGGAGCAGGATTTAATATATACAATGATAAAAGAACACTGGTACAAAGGCAAAAGAAAGTGCGTGCAACGCACGGGCAGCTAGGCTAACACTAGCACTGAGGTTAAAGTCCAAAATGGCACTCGTCGAGCGCCCAAAAGCTAAGACGGAACTTAGCAAGCCAAAAACAGGACCAGATCATCGAACGTGAGTGTTGCATAAAGCAAGTGAAGAACTCAGACCGAACAAAGAGAGGAGGCAGGTATAAATACAGAAATGGTAATCAAAGTCAGGTGTGCGCCGGGCGCCAGTGCAGGTGGAACAAATGAAGTCGCTATAGTGACGAATACAAACTAGGAAGTGCACTAACTATGAATCGGAAGAGTCAAACCATAAACAAAAACACAAAAGACTCAAATATAGACAAAAGATGTGT
This sequence comes from Nerophis ophidion, assembly GCF_033978795.1. NCBI lineage: Eukaryota > Metazoa > Chordata > Actinopteri > Syngnathiformes > Syngnathidae > Nerophis > Nerophis ophidion. The sequence continues at coordinate 66,258,106 of NC_084615.1, read as the reverse complement.
TCCGGGAATCGGATCACAACAGAAAATGTAAATACGTGATGTACCACATTGTAACTGTATGTATGTCCGAAATGAACTAAAACCGTACCCTTAGTATTCCGTCCTACGTGTCTGTGTCCGTGACGTAAACAAGTTGACAGATGGTTAACATGAAGATCCCAAGGAAATGGAAGAAAGAGTCCAGGCCTTTTATCTTTAAGAAGCTTTAGCGGTTTTCACAGAGAATGTACTTTTCTTTTCTTCTTGTCTAAATGGTCATTTCTTTCTTTGTTTTCTCTTTTCCTTGTATTGATTTTGTTTTCGTTTTCTTTTTTTGTAAAACTGTATAATGAGACACAAAATATATGTCAAATAAACACTACTAAGTAACATGTCCATACATTTTTGCTGCATATCACACATACACACACAGCCCATACAATACCATGTAAACAGTGCTCATAAATGTATGTCCATCCATCCATCCATCATCTTCCGCTTATCCGAGGTCGGGTCGCGGGGGCAGCAACCTAAGCAGGGAAACCCAGACTTCCCTCTCCCCAGCCACTTCGTCTAGCTCTTCCCGGGGGATCCCGAGGCGTTCCCAGGCCAGCCGGGAGACATAGTCTTCCCAACGTGTCCTGGGTCTTCCCCGTGGCCTCCTACCAGTTGGACGTGCCCTAAACACCTCCCTAGGGAGGCGTTCGGGTGGCATCCTGACCAGATGCCCGAACCACCTCATCTGGCTCCTCTCGATGTGAAGGAGCAGCGGATTTACTTTGAGTTCCTCCCGGATGGCAGAGTTTCTCACCCTATCTCTAAGGGAGAGCCTCAAACTCATTTCGGCCGCTTGTACCCGTGATCTTATCCTTTCGGTCATGACCCAAAGCTCATGACCATAGGTGAGGATGGGAACGTAGATCGACCGGTAAATTGAGAGCTTTGCCTTCCGGCTCAGCTCCTTCTTCACCACAATGGATCGGTACAACGTCCGCATTACTGAAGACGCCGCACCGATCTGCCTGTCTATCTCACGATCCACTCTTCCCTCACTCGTGAACAAGACTCCTAGGTACTTGAACTCCTCCACTTGGGGCAGGGTCTCCTCCCCAACCCGGAGATGGCATTCCACCCTTTTCCGGGCGAGAACCATGGACTCGGACTTGGAGGTGCTGATTCTCATTCCGGTTGCTTCACACTCGGCTGCGAACCGATCCAGCGAGCGATGTATGAATAAATGTATGTAAATAGTCCTAACACTCAAAGCCACACATGAATGAAATTTACATATGGAATGCTCATAAACAACACAGGATAATATACATTATATACTGAGGAAGAGAGACGCAAACATTGCACCCACTGTCACGCCAAATTTCTTCCCCCTACAAAAACCTTCGCCCCCCATTTAATTCCGGGGTCATGATTAATACAGACAATTTGTTAACGCTACATTATAAAAATATAATGCTATATTCTAAAAATACAGACGTTTTGTTAACGCTATATTATAAAAAATAAAATTCAAAAAACAATTTACAATCACAAGCTATGGGATGACACATTTACTTCCGGGGTCACGTTTCCTCACGTTTCTTCTTGCGTCATCCCATAGCTCAGGGGTCGGGAACCTTTTTAGCTGAGAGAGCCATACAAGCCAAATATTTTAAAAAGTATTTCCGTGAGAGCCATATAATATATCTTTTTAATACTGATTACAACTAAATGGGTGCATTTTTAAGTAAGACCAACATTTTTAGAGTATAATAAGTCTCTTATTCTTCTTAATAACATTGTTATTCTGAAGCTAACCAACAATAAATAAAATACTTCTTACCATTAATACAACTTCTTGAACAAGTGCGGTAGAAAAACGGATTGATGGATTACAATGCATGAGAATGTTTTATATTTTGAACGTTATTATTCATTACTTATCCTGTTAAGCAATGTCAGCTAAGATTTATCTGAGAGCCAGGTGTAGTCATCAAAAGAGCCACATCTGGCTCTAGAGCCACAGGTTCCTTACCCCTGCCATAGTTTGTGTTTGTAAATTGTTTTTTTTATTTTTTTTTATAATATAGCGTTAACAAAACGTCTGTATTTTTATAATATAGCATTATATTTTTATAATATAGCGTTAACAAAACATCTGTATTAATCATGACCCGGGAAGTAAATGGGGGCGGGGGGAGGTTTTTGTAGAGGGAAGAAATTTGGCGTGACACCTCCTTTAGAGGAGTGAGCTAGCGAGCAAATAAGCTACATGCTAAGTAGCAACAAGCTAAAACATGAGAACAAGCTATCTTCACACAGTACTATTTTTTTACACACAACGTCTTCATGTTACTCATGAAACAAACACAAGACTTACAATGTTTCCAAGGCACTTCGTGGGAAGAAACAACAAACTTTGAGCGCTGAAACACGTAAATGCGTCTCGTGTGTAAACAAGTGAGCGTCAGACTGTCACACGCAGACTACCGGAAACCAGAGGAAGGAGCAACTCGCCTTCAAAATAAAAGTCCATTCTTAATACCGAATAATGTTACATCACACTTAGCATCGGTAGTAATACCTGGCGCATAATACAGCTTTAGTCATCTGCCCCCCACCTCTTCATGTATAAAGCCCTTTTCTCTTCTTTCCACATTTCATCTTTTTTATTTGTCCGTAAGACCCTGTCGCATTATCCGGCAAATTAATCTCTTCGTGAAAAGCCCACAGAGGGCAAAAGGGAAAGGAATTGAGAGGGCGAAAGATGATAGAATCCTAAAGCTTTACGGCGAACAGTGCAACTGTGTCTAGGTGGTGTAGAATGAGCACCATTATTACTCTCTGGGCTCAAATTGAAAACATTACTGCTCCCATTCACATTTCTCAGACACAGAGGATGGACTTTATTTCCAATCTAAGTCTCCTTTTTGGTTGGGTTGCGGCTTTGAGTGTGTGTGTGTCTTTCTATCTCTCTGAGTGTGTGTGTGTGTGTGCTTGTGTGAGCTCGAGTGAGACACAGGGAGCCATAAAGTGGAGGAATATCCTGTATGTGTGTTTGAATAAAGTCATCACTGCTGATGCATGTATACGGTGGTGACCTCTCCTGAGCCTCGTGTTCATTACACCCCACCACGCACAGATTGACAGCCCAGCGTGTTTTAACATTTGATAAAAGAGCTCTGCATTAGCCCACCGTTGCTTGTGTGGGCAGTACGATAGTGAATAAAAAAGTACACGCAGTCTTTATAGAACAGGTTACGATAGAGATCTTCTGAATATTACAGGGGAACTGAATTTTTTTAGGCATTTTGACTATCATTCACAATCATTACAAGAGACTAGTGTCCCGATAAAAAAATAATTCAATAGTTTTCAGTACTTTTATGTTGTGTTTTTGTCATTTCCCTGTCTTCTCTGTTTTTTGTGTCAGTTTTTTCCTTCTGTCAATTAGTCCCCAGAGAGGCACACCTGCTAAAAAATCGCTACCCGGTAGTGTTTAACTCGTCACTGCCAGGTGTTCCCTGCCGGTTATTGTCTCCTGCACCACCCACGTGCACATGCCTGATTCGCTTCATCCTGCCTTGTACGTTGTCTCTCCTTATTCTTATTACCGTATTTCCTTGAATTGCCGCAGGGTATATATTATGCGCCTGCCTTGAATTACTGCCGGGTCAAACTCGCTTCCCAAAATAATTAGTGCATGCTTAGTATTACCGCCTGGTCAAACTCAGGACGTCACGAGTGACACTTCCCCTGTCATTATTTTCAAAGTGGAGGAGGCCCATTTCAATACCGGTAATTTGAAATCGCATTAAGGGAAGAAGATTAGTGAAGTGAAGTCAATTATATTTATATAGCGCCTTTTGTCTAATGACTCAAAGCGCTTTACATAGTGAAACCCAATATCTAAGTTACATTCAAACCAGTGTGGGTGGCACTGGGAGCAGGTGGGGAAAGTGTCTTGCCCAAGGACACAACGGCAGTGAATAGGATGGCGAAAGCGGGAATCAAACCTGCAACCCTCAAGTTGCTGGCACGGCCGCTCCACCAACCGAGCTAAAGGGAAACATTATCACAATTTCAAAAGGGTTAAAAACAATAAAAATCAGTTCCCAGTGGCTTGTTGTATTTTTTGAATTTTTTTTCAAAATGTTACCAGTCCCGGAATGTCCTTAAAAAAAGCTTTAAAGTGCCTTTTTTTCGCTCTCTACCAAGACACTGTTCATTTTCCCGTGACGTCATACAGTGCTGCCAATACAAACAAAGAATGGCGAATACCACAGCAAGATATAGCGACATTAGCTCGGATTCAGACTCGGATTTCAGCGGTTTAAGCGATTCAACAGATTACGCATGTATTGAAACAGATGGTTGGAGTATGAAAGTATTGAAGAAGAAACTGAAGCTATTGAGCAAATAGCTATTGACGCTATTCATAGCCATAGCATTGCCGAATAGCTGCGTTAGCATCGCCGGTAAAATGTGCGGACCAAACGATCAGGACTTTCGCATTTTGTGATAATGGAGCAACTTAAATCCTTCGATAGGTAAGTGTTTTTTTCGCATTAAATGTTGGTGGAAGGAAACGTAATATAGTTGCAAATGCATCTGCAGGATATCCATACATCTCTGTGCCATGTCTGCTTCAGCACCGCCGGTAAATAGCATGTTAGCATCGATTAGCTGTCAGTCACGCCGCGACCAAACATGTCTGATTAGCACATAAGTCAACATCAACAAAACTCACCTTTGTGATTTTGTTGACTTTGTCATTGCAAATGCATCTGCAGGTTATCCATACATCTCTGTGTCATGTCTGTCATCGCCGGTAAATAGCATGTTAGCATCGATTAGTGCAGCATGTTATCATCGATTAGCGTAGCATGTCAGCATCGATTAGCTGGCGGTCACGCCGCAACCAAATATGTCTGATTAGCACATAAGTCAACAACAAAACTCACCTTTGTGATTTCGTTGACTTTATCGTTGCAAATGCATCTGCAGGTTATCCGTACATCTCTGTGCCATGTCTGTCATCGCCGGTCAAATGTGGAGACACTCCGGCACATTCAATGGGGGTCTGGCGGCAGACACTTTCGCATCTTCGGGCCGGTGGTGCAACTTGAATCCCTCCTTGTTAGTGTTGTTACACCCTCCGACAACACACCGACGAGGCATGATGTCTCCAAGGTTCCAAAAAATAGTCGAAAAAACGGAAAATAACAGAGCTGAGACCTGTGTGTGTAATGTGTAGAAAATAAAAATGGCGGCTGTGTTACCTCGGAGACGTCACGTTCTAACGTCATCGCCTCCAGAGCAATAAACAGAAAGGCGTTTAAATCACCAAAATTCACCCATTTAGAGTTCGGAAATCTGTTGAAAAAATATATGGTCTTTTTTCTGCACCAACAAAGTATATTTTGACGCTTACGTAGGTCTGGTGATAATGTTCCCCTTTAAGACCTATTCAGTCTGATTTAAGGTCCAAGCTTACATCACACTAAAAGTTTTACTGCATACCTTTGGTATGTGCCGGAGTGAGAAGAGGTTTTAAAATAATTAGCGCATGCTTACTTTTACCGCATGCCTTGGGTAAGCACAGCAGTGAGAAGAGGTTTTAAATTAATGAGCGCCCCGGCGTCAATTCAAGGAAATACGGTATTCCTCATCTTTTGTTTTTTGATCCCTAGTCCCTCTGAAGTAAATAGGATTTTGCGTTGGATCCCTTTTTGCCTTTGCTCAGTACGTCCTGGCCATCCCCCCTGCCGACCACTGAGGGTCCTGCTTTTGTTTGTCTTTCCATGGTGTGCACGTCTGCCCCATCGCCTAAAGTTAAACCCTTGTGCACTCAGTAAAAATTGTTCTATTTTTGTAAGTAAACATCGCCTCCCGTCTCTGCATCCTGGGGTCAATTCCTTGGTCAGAACCTAACAATTTTCGATACTTTTCTAAAGAAAGGGGATCACAAGAATTGCATTATTGGTTTTATTTTAACAAAAAATCTTAGAGTATATTAAACATATGTTTCTTATTGCAAGTTTGTCCTTAAATACAGTAGTGAACATACTAGAAAACTTGACTTTTATTAGTAAGTAAGCAAAAAAAGATTAATAACATTGTGTTATATTCCAATCTATTATTTCGTCAAAATTATTAAGGACAAGTGGTAAAAAATGAATTATTAATCAACTAGTTAATGCACTGTTAATATCTGCTTACTTTCTCTTTTAACATGTTCTAGCTACACTTCAGTTAAAATGTCAAGTACACTTTAGTATGGGAAACATATTCACCAGTAATAAGTTTCTTATTAAAGTAACAGAGACTTAATTTAGAGTTATTTGGACACTAGGGGAACATATACAGGCTAGGGTTAGGGTTACTAATAAGCAATAATTCTGAGGTTATTGAGGGAGGACTCTTAGTTAATGGCTTACTGGTTGTATAATAAGGCCATGCAGAATAAGGCATTAATAGGTACTTAATAATGACTAATTAAGAGTCAATATGTTACTAATTTGCATGTTAATAAGCAACTAATTAATGGTGAATATGTGTTACCCATAGTATAGTGTTGTACGGTACTTTTCAGAGGCGGTATCGTACCAAACATGATTCATTAGTATCGCGGTACTATACTAATACCGGTATACCATACAAACCTATGAGAGACTACAATTTGTTAATAAAAATAAATACAAGACTGCTTACAAATAGAGTTAATGTGAGGTGCTCTATTCCGCCTATAAAACTCAATAAAAAAACATCTTAAAAGCGCCAACAATACTCTATTTACATTTCATGACTTGAATGATAACCAAGTATTAGAGATATTGTTATTAAAAGCCCTAATGAAGACAAATTATTTATAGTGGCGCTGTGATTACTGAGTGTAAACTCCTTGCTATATTGTTATCATTGGCTGGTGAGCTGCTTTCTTGCCTCCGTGCTGGTGAAAGTTTATTCCAGATGAAAAAATAATGCCTCTCACCTTGGTAATAGAAGGATCTGGATCCGTCAACTTTGGCATCCAATTTAAACCCAGAAATGTCGAGAAAGACACGAAAGAAGCTTGCTTGGTTCCACCTCCCGTTTTTCATCACTAGGCTTATTAATCATTCTTCATCTAAACGGGAATATATCGACATTGTAAGACACGCCGTCTGCGTGAGAGCCGACATTGTACAGTAAGTGATGTTTAATTAGGTTTGTGGGCTTTCATGGAGTCAACAGTGAGTAATAGCCAGTGATGTCGTCAAAGGAAAAAGCGAACGTTGTCATCATTTTTTAAATTAATGTGGCGCCGAATGCTTAAAATACGTACACATTTTACATTATTATAAATGTGGCTGTTACCACATTTTAGCATGTACAGTAGGGCAAAAAAGTATTTAGTCAGCCACCGATTGTGCAAGTTCTCCCACTTAAAATGATGACAGAGGTCTGTAATTTTCATCATAGGTACACTTTAACTGTGAGAGACAGAATGTGAAAAAAAATCCAGGAAATCACATTGTAGGAATTTTAAAGAATTTATTTGTAAATTATGGTGGAAAATAAGTATTTGGTCACTTCAAACAAGGAAGATCTCTGGCTCTCACAGACCTGTAGCTTTTTTTTAAAGAAGCTCTTCTGTCCTCCACTCGTTACCTGTATTAATGGCACTTGTTTGAACTTGTTATCTGTATAAAAGACACCTGTCCACAGTCTCAAACAGTCAGACTCCAAACTCCAATATGGCCAAGACCAAAGAGCTGTCGAAGGACACCAGGAAAAGAAAAGTAGACCTGCACCAGACTGGGAAGAGTGAATCTACAATAGGCAAGCAGCTTGGTGTGAAAAAATCAACTGTGGGAGCAATTATTAGAAAATGGAAGACATACAAGACCACTGATAAGCTCCCTTGATCTGGAGATCCAGGCAAGATCTCATCCCGTGGGGTCAAAATGATCATGAGAACGGTGAGCAAAAATCCCAGAACCACACGGGGGGACCTGGTGAATGACCTGCAGAGAGCTGGGACCAAAGTAACAAAGGTTACCATCAGTAACACACTACCCCGACAGTAAATCAAATCCTGCAGTGCCAGACATGTCCCCCTGCTTAAGCCAGTGCATGTCTAGGCCCGTCTGAAGTTTGCCAGAGAGCACATGGATGATACAGCAGAGGATTAGGAGAATGTCATGTGGTCGGATGAAACCAAAATATAACTTTTTGGTATAAACTCAACTCATCGTGTTTGGAGGATGAAGAATACTGAGTTGCATCCCAAGAACACCATACCAACTGTGAAGCATGGGGTTGGAAACATCATGCTTTGGGGCTGTTTTTCTGTTAAGGGGACAGGACGATTGATCCGTGTTAAGGAAAGAATGAATGGGGCCATGTATCGTGAGATTTTGAGCCAAAACCTCCTTCCATCAGTGAGAGCTTTGAATGGTTGACCAAATACTTGTTTTCCACCATAATTTACAAATAAATTATTTAAAATTCCTACAATGTGAATTCCTGGATTTATTTTCACATTCTGTCTCTCACAGTTGAAGTGTACCTATGATGAAAATTACAGACTTCTCTCATCATTTTAAGTGGGAGAACTTGCACAATCGGTGGCCGACTAAATACTTTTTTGCCCAAATATATATAAAACCTTTATGGAAATGTTTGGATGCTTTTTTTAACACGTTATAGGCAAAATACAGCGACTCCAATAGGCTCCATTGTAAGCAAACTATTGCTTGGATTTATTCATGTGTTAGAATGCATAAAAAAAAGAAAAACATAGGTGTGATTGTTTTATACATAAGGACTGATAAGCAAAATTCCCCCAAAAAGTGCACTTCCCCTTTAAGATTGTTGGCAGGCTATGACACCTTTATTTACCAAATTTAAGAAAGTTGTATCAAACAAAACTGTTTTATTTAAATTAGTTGCACTGATGAGATTTTTGACTTTGTATTATTATCCCACCCTGTACTCTGCCTTCCTCCCACCTCCAAAGACATGCACTTGGGGATAGGTTGATTGGCAACATCAAATTAGCTCTAGTGTGGTTATGTGAGTGTGAATGTTTTTTTGTCTAAATGCGTTGGTCCTGCGCTGAGGTGTCGACTTGTCAATGTTGTACCCCGCCAAGTGCACCTCCCCGAGAGGGATAAGCGGTAGGAAATGGATGGATGGAATTGAGGCAGCTTTGCTGAGGTGGTTAAAGGCCTACTGAAATGAGATTTTCTTATTTAAACGGGGATAGCAGGTCCATTCTATGTGTCATACTTGATCATTTCGCGATATTGCAAAATTTTTGCTCAAATGATTTAATAGAGAACATCAACAATAACGTTCACAACTTTTAGTGCTGATAAAAAAGCCTTGCTTTTACCAGAAGTCGCAGACGATGACGTCACAAGGGTGAGGGCTCCTCAGGTCCTCACATTGTTTTTATGAGAGCCTCCAGCAGCAAGAGCTATTCGGACCGAGAAAACGACAATTTCCCCATTAATTTGAGTGAGGATGAAAGATTCGTGGATGATGATATTGATAACGTAGGACTAGAAAAAAAATAAATGAATAAAAAAAAAAGGAAAAAATAAAAAAACACATTTACTTGGATAATTCTGGGAAATCCCTTATCTTTCTATTGGGTTGCTAGTGTTTTAGTGAGACTAAATAGTACCTGATAGTCAAAGGGGTGTGTCCACGAGTGTCTTGAGGCCAGTGTCTGAGGGAAGTCGCGGCAGATAAAAGGATGGCGCAAACTCCACAGATCTCCGGTAAGAGGCGACTTTTTAACACAGTGTTCTCACCGAAACCTGCCGGTTGAAAATGTGGTCGAGAACCATGTTCGCTTGACCGCTCTGACCCATAGTAAAGCTTCACCTCCGGGAATTTTGAACAAGGAATCACCGTGTGTTTGTGTGGCTAAAGGCTAAAGCTTCCCAACTCCATGTTTCTACTTTGACTTATCCATTATTGATTGAACACATTGCAAAAGATTCAGCAACACAGATGTCCAGAAAACTGTGTAATTGCACGATGAAAAGAGACGACTTAGCCGTAAGTGGTGCTGCGCTAATATTTCCTGACAGCCCGTGACGTCACGCGCACGCGTCATCATTCCGCGACGTTTTCAACAAGAAACTCCGCGGGAAATTTAAAATTGCAATTTAGTAAAGTAAACCGGCCGTATTGGCATGTGTTGCAATGTTAATATTTCATCATTGATATATAAACTATCAGACTGCGTGGTCGGTAGTAGTGGGTTTCAGTAGGCCTTTAAGTGGCAAGTGGCAGGTTTGATTCTCAGCATCCTTAAGGCTACAACATCCATCGAGTTCCTTAACCAAGAGGATTTTGACACTTCTAAATAACAATGGGGCTAGTGCGTCCGCCTCACAATAAGAAGTTCCTTCAGTCCTGGGTTCAAATCCAGGCTAAGGATCTTACTGTGTGGAATTTGCATGTTCTCCCCGTGAATGCGTGGGTTCCCTCCGGGTACTACGGCTTCCTCCCACTTCCAAAGACATGCACCTGGGGATAGGTTGATTGGCAACACTAAATTGGCCCTAGTGTTTGAATGTGAGTGTGAATGTTGTCTGTCTATCTGTGTTCGCCCTGCGATGAGGTGGCGACTTGTCCAGGGTGTACCCCGCCTTCCGCCCGATTGTAGCTGAAATAGGCGCCAGCGCCTCCCGCGACCCCAAAAGGGAATAAGCGGTAGAAAATGGATGGATGGGATGGATAAATAACAATGGTGCTCACACTATATCCATCCGTCCATTTTCTACCGCTTGTCCCTCTCGGGCCCGCGGGGGGTGCTGGAGCCTATCTCAGCAGCATTCGGTAAATATTTACAATTTTGACACATTGACTCAGACTCACTTGCATTGTCAGCTATTAAAATAATAAAGACTCTGTGTTAATTTAATTTCAGAGGACAGTAAACCGATACTTTCTTTCCAATCTTGTTGAATCATGACATGTTTTCGATACCAATATGTATAAATAATTTAGTACACTTTAATCGTTTTTTGTGTTTCAAAAGTTTTTATGAACATTTATTTTTTTCACATTTGTGAAGTGAATTATATTTATATAGCGCTTTTTCTCTAGTGACTCAAAGCGCTTTACATAGTGAAACCCAATATCTAAGTTACATTCAAACCAGTGTGGGTGGCACTGGGAGCAGGTGGGTAAAGTGTCTTGCCCAAGGACACAACAGCAGTGACTAGGATGGCGGAAGTGGGAATCGAACCTGCAACCCTGAAGTTGCTAGCACGGCCACTCTACCAACTGAGCTAAACCGCCCCATTTGCTTGTTCTTTTTTACGTTTTTGTTTTTTTTGTTGTTTCGCTTCTCTCTTTTTATGTTTTCAAGCTAAAGGAGACGGGAAGACCCGGGGTGTCTAAAATACCCCGCTAATAATTTACCACAATAGTGCTCATTCTGTCATGTTAATGTAACATTCCAATTCTGATATCACAAATCACGTATAATTTACAACATGATTTTAATACCATCCATCACTAGTTTATTTACAACAGGCTATTGATGTATATGACAATATCATGTTGTAAGGTCTGTGATGAGGTGGCGACTTGTCTAGGGTGTACCCTGCCTTCCGCCCAATTGTAGCTGAGATAGGCGCCAGCGCCCCCCACCACACCAAAAGGGAATAGGCGGTAGAAATGGATGGATGGATGTTGTAAGGTGTTTTTTACAAAATATGGTTCATTTGACTTACCTGAGTTGCTACTTAATTTTGGCAATAGAACTCCACTAGAGCGAGTTAATGAATTCCAATACCTTGGTCTTTGGATCGACCCAGAGCTTACTTTTAAACCACTTATTGATTTTTTCTTGCAAAAAAATGCATGGCTGTTTGGACTCTCTGTGCAGGTCAATCGTTTTATTCATTTTAAATTAAAAAAAGTAATAATTTAACAATTTTTATTCTGTCTGCCAAGACACCATTAAATGTACTCTCACACATTTGTCTTGAAAAATCCCTTCAGAGCTCACCATTGCCTCTTGTATAATAAGGCTGTCAATTAACTTAATCCAAAATCCAGGTGTCAGTTTCACTGTGCCTTGTTTTTTTTAAAAATGTATCCACTTACATGTTCTACAGTACTTAAAGAGAAACTGCGCTATTTTTTAAAATTTTGTCTATCATTTACAATCCTTATATGAGACAAGCACACATCTGCTGACTTGGATCAGAGGGCGGGAGCACATTACACCAGTTTTAAAGTCACTGCATTGGCTTCCTGTCCGCTACAGGGTCGATTGTAAGGATCTATAATTAGTTTTAAATGTCCTAATAGCTTTGCGCCGTTTTATCTATCTATCTTTTACCATTATTACCCCTCAAAGCCTGGCCTTTTATTTGACCAAATACCAGAGCAAAGGCCTATGGTGAAGCAGCATTTAGCCACTATGGTTCCCACCTCTAGAACAGCCTGCTTATGAGCCTCAGGACTGCAGAGACCGTTGATATATATATTTTTTTAATCCGTTTTTTTACTGATCATGTTAACTTCTTCTTAGGTTCCTAAGTTTTATTCTATTTTTTTCTATCTTATTTGTTGCTATTATGACTAATTTTACTCTCTCAATGTTATGTTTTAATTTACTTATTAAGGTGTCATTTATATTTTATATTTACATATATTTTAAAATGTGTTTTTTTACTACTTTTTAGTTGGTGTTAATTGTAGAATTTATTCTCCAGTGTTTCTCTCAAATTTCTCAAGCCACACTGCCTTGCCAGGTTTTGTTATTGTCAATAGTGCTGTGTGTGTGATTTCATTTTATTGTTGTTTGTTTGTGTGTAAAACACTTTAGGCCTGATTTACCAAAGTTTTGCGTGTACTAAAACACGTGCAAACTTGATAGAATGTGCAAAGCTGGTCTACTAATTGTGTGCAAAGTGGATTGTGTCTCTCAAGTAAGCAATAAAACTGAGTAATCCATTTTGCCTCTCTGTCTTCATTAGTATGCAATATGCAATATAGGCGCAATATGACCTATTAACACTCATCGCCGTTTTGCAAGCACTATTTAGCATTTTATAAAGCACGCCTGAAAAGTATGAGCAAACAGAGTTCAAAACACTGCTGGAGGCTCAGGGCACGCGCTGCAAAGACAGACAATGGGTTATACATGTATAGCACTTTTCTACCTTTTTAAGGCACTCAAAGTGCTTTCACACTCTTTCCACATTCACCCATTCACACACTGATGACGAGAGCTGCCATGCAAGGCGCTAACCAGCACCCATCAGGAGCAAGGTTGAAGTGTCTTGCTCGAGGACACAATGGACGTGATTAGGATGGGGATTGAGCCAGGAACCCTCAGGTTGCTGGCACAGCCGCTTTCCCAACCGCGCCACGCCGTCCCCCAATGGACAGAGAATTCTCCGTCCTATGTGTGCGTGTCAACATATTTGAACTGTCAGAAATGAATTATTACTAAACACATTGTCAATTTAGCAACATCCTTTTATAATTTTATAGGTGCATTTTGGGCGTTCTTTTTTAAGGCCCAGAGACAACTTAGTCTATTCACTTAACACACACAAACCACTTTGCAAACGTTTAGTAGATATCGAGCTTACACATGTTTTAGAACACACACACCTTAAGTAAATCGGACCCTGAGTTGTTCTGGCTATGTCGAAAGCACACTAATGTGTCAAGATCCGTGGCCCGAATCATGTTTTGTCATTTTCTGTTAGTTTCGGACTCCCTTAGTTCCTGTTTGTGCACCTCTGGGTTTGTTTTAATTTCGATGGGGATTAATTGGGTTCACCTGCCTCTGGTTAGTGGTCGGCATGCTCACCTGTTGTCGACCACTAATCAGAGAGCTATTTATTCACCTCTCTCGCCACACTCGTTCTGGCTTCATTGTTTGCTACAGGCAACCTGCTACATGAGTATTCCTATTCTTCTAGTCTATGCTAAGTGGTAGCCTTAGCTTCCAGTGCGATACGCACGTTGTGGCTTTGGCTTGTCTTCAGTTTTTGGTACTTGTTTGATTTTCACAAATAAGTCATATTCCTACCTGCCCGTTTGCATCCCGGGGGAACAAACCTTGCAGCAAGCTGCGACCCCCCCGTACGTGAAACTAATGTCTCCCAACTCATCGAGTCCTACTCCCATGTTGGCAGTTTTAGAAATGACAGCATTATTAATGCCATTCTAGTTGTAGTTCTAATTGTATTTGTCTCGTTATTATTGTAGTGCCCCACTCCTGCAGTATTTTTAAGTGCGATACAGTTTAATAACGAGTGGTAACAGCTAGGCGTGTTCTGATCAAGGTTTTATGCTGCTGATTTTAATCATCAATGGGACGGATTGGGAGAGACTAATACGGATACCAGTCACACATTACCAATATATATATATATTTTTTTTTTGTAAATGCTATAACAATGTCAGCACAGTATTTAAAATAGTTTCTTATTTTCTACCTCTGCATGCAAATGTAGGTTCGTTCGCCAGTGATCACGCTTTGTTAATGATACTTATGATACAAATAAATGTAGGTTCGTTCGCCAGTGATCACGCTTTGTTAATGATACTTATGATACAAATAAATGTAGGTTCGTTCGCCAGTGATCACGCTTTGTTAATGATACTTATGATACAAATAAATGCAGTTTATTTATCAGAGGAGCGTCTCCACACCGTGTATGCAGAGACATATTTAGCTGCGAGCTGCTCGTCCGCCAGGTGACTAAAAATAAAAACACGGTCAGCCAAAGAGCATTTGCTTTTGTAAAATGCATTAATCGGCAATGGCGAACACATACTTTTTCACGAACATAGTCCAATACTCTTCGGCACATCATTCGTAATAACACACAGTGAACAGATTCAACAAGACCTGCTGTAAAGACCAGTAAAGTTGGCAAATAGTGTAATTTGTAAATAGAAACAGAATACAATGATTTGCAAATGTTTTTCAACTAATATTCAATTGAATATACTGCAAAGGCAAGATATTTAATGTTGAAACTGAGAAACCATTTTTTTAATGCAAATACTCATTAACATGGAATTTAATGGCAGCAACACATTGCAAAACAGTTGGCACAGGCATTTTTGCCACTATTAAACATGGTCTTTCCTTTTAACAACACTCAGTAAGCATTTGGGAACTGAGGAAACCTATTTAAATTTTTTTCAGGTGGATTTTTTTTCCCATTCTTGCTTGATGTACAGCTTAAGTTGTTCAACAGTCCAGGGTCTCCATTGTGGTATTTTATGCCACACATTTTCAATGGGAGACAGGTGTGGATTACAGGCAGGCCAGTCAAGTACCCGCACTCTTTAACTACAAAGCCACACTTTTGTAACATGTGGAGAATGTGGCATGGCTTTGTCTTGCTGAAATAAGCAGGGGCATCCATGATAACATTGCTTGGATGACAACATATGATGCTCCAAATCCTGTGTGTACCTTTCAGCAATAATGGTGCCTTCACAGATGTGTGAGTTATCCATACCTTGGGCGCTAATACACCCCCATACCATCACAGATGCTGGCTTTTGAACTTTGCGCCTATAACAGTCCGCAGGGTTTTTTTCCTTTTTGGTCCGGAGGACATCACGTCCACAGTTTCCAAAGAGAATTTGAAATGGGGACTCGTCAGACCAGAATAATTTTCCCCTTTGCATCAGTCCATCTTAGATGAGCTCAGGTCCAGCGAAGCCGGCAGCGTTTCTGGGTGTTGTTGATAAATGGCTTTCGCTTTGCATAATATAGTTTAAACTTGCAGTTACGGATGTAGCGACAAACTGTAGTTACTGACAGTGGTTTCTGAAGTGTTCCTGAGCCCATGTGGTGATATCCCTTACACACCGATGTCGCTTTTTGACGTAATACCACCTGAGGGGACGAAGGTCACAGGCATTGCTGCTTACGTAGAGTAATTTCTCTAGATTCTCTGAACCTTTTGATGATATTATGGAGCGTAGGTGGTGAAATCCCTAAATTCCTTGCAATAGCTGGTTGAGAAATGTTGTTCTTAGACTGTTGGACGATTTGCTCACGCATTTATCCACAAAGTGGTGACCCTCGCCCCATCCTTGTTTGTGAATGACTGAGCATTTCATGGAAGCTGCTTTTATACACAATCATGGCACCCATCTGTTCCCAATGAGCCTGTAAGATTTTCCAAATATGTGTTTGATGAGCATTCTTCAACTTTATCAGTCTTTTTTGCCACTTTTGCCAGCTTTTCTGAAACATGTTGCAGACATCAAATTCTAAATGAGTTAATACTTGCAAAAAAACACATAGTTCATCAGTTCGAACGTTAAGTATCTTGTCTTTGCAGTCTATCCAATTGAATAAAGGTTGAAAAGGATTTGCAAATCTTTGTATTCTGTTTTTATTTACGATTTACACAACGTGCCAACTTCACTGGTTCGGGGTTTGAATGTAACACACTTTTTACTTTTACTTAACTAATTTCGTGAGAACAAATACTACTTTTTCTCTGTTACATTGAGTTTCATTCCGTTTGTTACATTTACTTATATTGTATTTAGAATTGATTAAGACTTGCAAAGACAAATTCATTTGTCAGCGAGACTCCTTCCATCAGGCACTGTTACATGACTTTGTTTCGCCAATCCAAAATAAGCTTTAGTGACGTTTGCCTCCATTCCATCAATCAAACGGAGCCTGGCATTCTTCCTTGTTAGGAATGACAAGCTGGTGGCAGTATTTTAATTTTGTTGACTGAAAATGTTGTCTTAAATATTGTTCACAACCTATTTTTCCCTGACTAAAAGAGGACAAAAACCAATCCCAACAAATACATGTTGATGAAAACAACAATTATTTTAAATTAAAATAATCCAAAAAATTTAAGTTACAACTTCATTTGAATAAACTCACGGCAGACTGACCTGGGCCAGCTTGGTAGCTTTAAATTCTAACATGAAAACAAGAGACATACAGTACGTATTTCCACGTTAACAACACTATACCCCAATCTAAACTTATATGAACACATTACTGTCTGAGCTATTCAATTGTGCAAATTGAACCTAGGACCTCTTAGCACAGAATTATGATGATCGATCTTGCCTCAGAGGAACGGAAACAAGGTGTTTTTATGGTGCCATCAAGTACCGCTAAACAGAGTAGGACAGACACAAGTGAACATAATTAGAATAGATTTTATTTTTTACCCGCTTTCCATTTAAATAAATCTTAAAGAGTACAAAACCAATATTTACAGTACCGCAATAAAAGATTAGCTATTAAATCAGATACAACACTAAGTCTAAAACAGCTCAGTGAAGCATATAGAAACACAAGACATGCACAATTGTGGCATTTATGACAGTGTGTCTGTTTATCTTATTTCTGTTTCAAAAGCTTTTTGGGAACGTTCCACAATACAGCATTAATGATGATAAACGTGATAACTTTGGTCACATTACTGTGATCTGGAATTCTGGTAATACTTTAGTATGGGGAGCATATTCACCATTAATTAGTTGCTTATTAACATGCAAAATAGTAGTATATTGGCTCTTATTCAGTCATTATTAAGTACTTATTAATGCCTTATTCTGCATGGCCTTATTATACAACAAATAAGCCATTAACTAAGAGTTGTCCCTCAATAACCCCAGAATTATTGCTTATTAATAACCCTATCCCTAACCTTTATATGTTACCCTAGTGTCCAAATATCTCTAAATTAAGTATTTGTTACTTAGAATATGTTCCCCGAAGTAAAGTGTTACATAAAATATTTTAGCGCTACATCCTTACTGTATTGTTACACACATCATTCTATGTTTTTATGTTGTTAGTATGGAAACGTTTTACCTTTGCAACAGTAGACAGCAAGAGATAAGTTGTAAACCCTGTGGCTCGAAAAATACAACCAACTTGAAGAGCCATCTGTAGGCTAATCATTAGGACATCTACGCAACAGTCAGTAGATCTACACTAAAATTTACAAATTACTAATACCCCAGCACTCAAACTTGCCCGTTAATCTAGAATAAAAAATGTTTCATGTGAATATTTTAGTCATATAAATTGAGTATTTGAAAAAAAAAAGCTTAATTTCAGCTAAAATTGTAACACACAATAAGTTAATGTAATATTTACATATTGAATATTTATCAATCAATAAATCAATCAAAGTTTACTTATATAATCTTAAATCACGAGTGTCTCAAAGGGCTGCACAAACCACAACTACATCCTCGGCTCAGATCCCACATCAGGGCAAGAAAAAAATAAACTCAATGGGAGGCAATGAGAAACCTTGGAGAGGACTGCAGATGCAATAATAAATATGTAATAAAAGTGCTTTCAAGACAACTTCAAAGAGGCGTTGTCGTACTTTATATATAGTCGACAAAATTTGCTGTAATTATAGTCAACTAAAATGTTGAGGAATTGAGTCAAGTAAAACTACACTAGAACTGAATGAATTTAGATGTCTAAAATATGACTAAAACTAAAATATAAATGTTCATCAAAAGACTATGACTAAAACTAAACAAGTTTCAGAATGTTCCCAAAATAATACAATTTAAATATGTGACACGACAACAGCACACCCCGACTGTTTGAGACAACTGGTAAGCAGAAACCTCCTAAATCAGTTGACTAAAATAACAATATTTTTGTATGTTTTTGATTATCCTAAAAACCATAAATGTCATTTAAACACTTTTAAATATTACCAACAACACTAAATAGCAGTGGAAATGTGTAATTATCTGTTAGATCTGGAGCCTGAAAATTGCTAGTGCTACCTTGTTAGCATGCAACGTTCTATTATTTTATTGTATTAACATTACCACACAGCTAAACAAGCAGAAATGACCACAATTGCCCCTCAGTGTAAAAGAGGCCATCAGTCACATTAGAGATAGTAGCTTGGAAACCACGACTTCACATATAGAAGAAACTGAATTATTTGACAAATCAGACATGTCAGACAAGGAAGCCCTAATCTTCAATGGTTACTTTCAATCGAGTAAAAAGAACATTCATATATTGTGCTGTCATCTGTGTCAGTGGAAATGTTCACATTTCAACCGACAATAATTCTACTTCTAACTAGAGAAAATATGTTGCAACAAATTGTTTGATTGTTATGTTTTAGACACATGCTCAAATCAATTACAATTGTAGTCCAATAACCCCCCCAAAAAAGCTACTAAAGAAATCAGATGTTACTCATAAGTTACTCAATACTTGAGTAGTGTATTTGTGGAATACGTAATAACTTTTACTCAACTAATTATTTTGATGACTAAGTTTTACCTTTACTTAAAAGTAGTCTTGCTTGAGTACAATTTCAGGGTACTCTACCCAATGCTGCCTTTAACTAATTCAACATGTCTATAATGTTGCAAGTGTTGCAAAGGCCTACTGAAATGAGATGTTCTTATTTAAACAAGGATAGCAGGTCCATTCTATGTGTAATACTTGATCATTTTGCAATATTGCCATATTTTTGCTGAAAGGATTTAGTGGAGAAAATCGACGATGAAGTAAGCAACTTTTGGTCGCTCTTAAAAAAGCCCTGCCTTTCCCGGAATTAGTGCAAGTGACGTCACAGATTGTGGGACTCTTCACATCCACGCATTGATTACAATCATGGGCGCCAGCAGCGCGAGTGATTCCGACCGAGAAAGCGACAATTTCCCCATTAATTAGAGTGAGGATGAAAGATTCGTGTTTGAGGATATTGATAGCGACGGACTAGAAAGAAAAAAAAAAAGCGACAGCTCCTGGCGACGGCAATGTGAGCGTTTAAGATGTAATTAGACACATGTACTAGGATAATTCTGGAAGATCCCTTATCTGCTTATCGTTTTAATAGTGTTTTAGTGAGATTTTAAAGATTGTAAAGTAAAGATTGTAAAGACATACCTTGAGGTCGGATGGCTGCGTTGAACACACGGTGTCTCAGAGAGAAGCCGAGGAGCCAAGCTCACAGCTAGTGCAGAACGACGAATAATCCACGGATGTCTCCGGTAAGCTATATATCACAATTTCCCCATCCAAAAACATGCTGGTTGACGTAGAGAAAACATGTTCGCTTGACCGCTCTGCTTTCACAACAAACAAAGAAACGCCGGCTGTGTCTCGGTGCTAAAGACAGCTGGAATCCACCGCTTTTCACCAACAGCAATGTTCTTTATAGTCTCCATTATTAAATGAACAAATTGCAAAAGATTCCGCAACACAGATGTCCAAAATACTGTGTAATTATGCGGTTAAAGCAGACGGCTTTTAGCTGTGTGTGTGCGCAGCGCTAATATTTCCTAACAGTCCGTGACGTCACGCGTATACGACATCATTCCGCGACGTTTTAAATTGCAATTTAGTAAACTAAAAAGGCCGTATTGGCATGTGTTGCAATGTTAATATTTCATCATTGATATATAAACTATCAGACTGCGTAGGTCTTTAATTGTTTGTACTAGGGCTATTACAAAATGAATGGGAAGTGGTTGTAAGTTTATTTATTTGTAAAATGCTTTGCAAGATTGTTGTGGTCGTTAAGTTTGTCGAAAGTTGTACAAATTATACAGATATGCTTGAAGCATCAATGCATATTAATGTTATCTTAAAAGTTTCACAATGATCCGGATAGTGCACTGGCTGTAATGACAATAATTGAAATACCGTATCTCCTTGAATTGCCGCCAGGGCGCTTATTAATTTAAAACCTCTTCTCAGTCCTGCGCTTACCAATGGAATGCGGTAAAAGTAAGCATGGCTAATTATTTTAAATCCTTTTCTCACTGCGGCACTTACCAAAGGTATGCAGTAAAAATTTGAGTGTGATGTAAGCTTGGACCTTAAATCCTACTGAATAGCTCTTAATCTTCTTCCCTTTATGCGATTTCAAATTACCGGTATTGAAATCAGTCTCCTCCATTTTGAAAATGATGACAGGGGAAGTGTCACTCGTGACGTCGCGAGTTTGACCAGGCGGTAATACTAAGCATGCGCTAATTATTGTGGGAAGCGAGGCAGGCGCATACTATATGCCCTGTGGCAATTCAAGGAAATACGGTACCTTACAAAAATGTTAACGATACCAATGGACTATTCTGGATACGGCTCTTGTCTGTGGTGTCTCATGCACACTTTTTAGCTGGATATAACATAAACATAAAGACATCAGAAAAGAAAACTATGGCCAAATATATATCTCCTTGAAATGCACACAGTGCAGTGATTAATGCTGAAAAATAACTAAAACCATCAGTCATCTATTCCATTTCCAGGCTTGGGAAGGTGGCGACGCCAGAGGGGTAGAATGCTGACTTACACACCTTGACTTAGACCCAGCTGTGGGCCCCCCACCAACCCTGAGATGGAGTTACCACAGGGGGCCACTTGAAGGCTAAATGTCCTTCACACAGTCTCCTTCAGGCTCCATTCTACATTTGTTCCTCAGTTGGAACCCTTGCTCTTGCAATCCCCAGCCAATCGACATCCCAAAAGACCATCTCATTTGTGTACATCCCGAGTGAACTTTGTGTGAGCGCATATAAAGATTCATAATCCAAGGATCGGCTCAGCAGAGAATGTTAATTTTAAATAAATAAATCCCGTTTGTGCGAGCTTTGTCAAAATCCTGATCATAAGGTAGATCTTATGCCTACCCCCTGTTGTTTGACATTATATATAAGATTTGGTCTGTCAGCACATGATAACAAGCAACATAATGCCCAAAAAAGAGCAGCTTTGTGAAGGAATTTTCTATCAAACAAGGACTTTTCCCTTTTAAATGGATCCTACCCTGCAGGTTGTGTCTCCTGCAGTGTTCCCCCAAAAAGATAAACCAAGCTGGTTTGACCAGAGATAGGGTTTTAAGTCAGGTGTCTATCAGTTATATTCGATGGTGGTGACTCTCAACATTGATAACAAACTTTCTGTCTCCCAAATGTTTGTAAACAGAGTAATACAAATAGTCGAAGTGGACATAAAAAGTACTCACCACACTGACAAATGCCAGATTTTACAAATCATGACAGATGTAAAAAAAATAACAAAAATCAGCATTCCAGTTGATCGTGGTTTAACTGTCATTTTCGATTAATTAAATCCTTCATACTTCCCACCACTACAACATTCAAATAGAGAAAAAAATAAGCCACAAAATACAGCGATGTTACAAATTTGTATGATCTTATGGTTAAGTGGTATTGATTGATTAGTCACGGTAATTGATGTAAATGTTTTACACATTTTACTCAGTAAGTTTCCATGTACTAAATTAACCCTTGTGTGGTGTTCGGGTCAGTGGGACCCGTTTTCATTTTTTATTAAAAGAAAAATGATACAATTTATTAGTTTTTCAAACTGAGACTCACTGACTTTGGCTCATTTTCTGTGAAGAACATCTATCAGAATAAAAATTTAATGACCACACACCATACACTCCCCTACACATTTTTATTACATAAAAGATGTCCGGGTCCAGTGGACCCGGGGCTAATAGAAGTGTGGAAAATGATGTTCTGTGTACCACACACAACCGCTCACCCACTATGTACCTAGTAACAGTTACCAGCCATGTAATGCACACTCAACAAAACAGAAAGTGACAAGGTGTAGCAAATAGATGGATGGAACACCATCCTCCACACGACACCTGCGCTCCGGACAATCTAACCTCCGAGGACAAAGCTACGAACAATGAGAGACCGGGTTTGCTGTTCTGCCGCTTCCAGTCTGTGGAATGCTCTCCCTGACCACCCGAGGGCACCACAGACTGTGGATGCTTTTAAAAAGGCTTAAAACCCCTTCTTTTTTTAAACTGACTAATACAAGTGTGAACATGTATGTTCCCCCCTCCCCCCACCCCCCCCCCCCCACACACACACACACACACATCAGGCCTAGACAGGAGGACGACAGAGTGTAGGTAGACAAAACATCAGAGGGTCAAATGTTCAAAAAAATGAGAGCAGACAGTGTTGACAAACAGTGTTGCAACCTTGTGTGGGAACCGCATGTGCAGAAACACAAAAGAAGAATCCCTATGGAATGCAGAAGCTGGCAGAGAAAATTTCCGTACAACGTTCATATTGTTTTTACTCAGCCAGCATTTATTGGTCTGATGGACCAGTTGCATTTTGTGGCTTTTAGTGCCTCACAATCAAACACTTTTACGTAAAAATTCTGAACAGATGTTTACCTTATCCTAATAAACATCTGTTAATTATTTTAACGTAAAAGTGTTAAAAAGATGTTTATTAGGATAAGGTAAACATCTGTTCAGAATTTTAACGTAAAAGTGTTTGATTGTGAGGCATTAAAAGCCACAAAATGCAACAGGTCCATCAGACCCATAAACGCTGGCTGAGTAACAACAATATGAACATTACACAAGGGTTAATCTGATTCCCCAAATTGTATTGATTGTATTATACCATATGTCCTTGCAAGAAATCTGCGTTCAAAGAACTCCGTTTTTTTTTGTGATTCCCAGAGCCCAAACAAAGTCTGCGGGCTATAGAGCGTTTTCTATTCGAGCTCCAGTACTTTAGAATGTCCTACCAGTAACAGTTCAAAATTTTACTTCAGTAGAAGCATTTAAAGGCCTACTGAAGTTAGATTTTCTTATTTAAACGGGGATAGCAGGTCCATTTTATGTGTCATACTTGATCATTTCGCGATATTGCCATATTTTTGCTGACAGGATTTAGTAGAGAACATCGACGATAAAGGTCGCAACTTTTGGTCGCTAATAAAAAAGCCCTGCCTTTACCGGAAGTAGCAGACGATGACGTCACCAGTGTGAGAGCTCCTCACATCCTCACATTGTTTATAATGTGAGCCTCCAGCATCAAGAGCTATTCGGACCAAGAAATTTGAGCGAGGATGAAATATTCGTGGATGAGGATATTGATAGTGAAGGACTAGAAAAATAAATAGAAATAAAGTTAAATTCAGATGTTTTTAGACACATTTACTAGGATAATTCTGGGAAATCCCTTATCTTTCTATTGTGTTGCTAGTGTTTTAGTGAGTTAAATAGTACTTAATAGTTGGAGGGGTGTGTCCACGGGTGTGTTGACGCCAGTCTCTGATGGAAGTCACGGCAGCTGCATGGACGGCGAAAGCTCCGCTGATCTGTAAGAGGCGAGTTTTTACCACCATTTTCTCACCGAAACCTGCCGGTTGACAAGTGGTCGGAAACCATGTTCGCTTGACCGCTCTGATAGTAAAGCTTCCCCTCCCGGAATTTTAAACAAGGAAACACCGTGTGTTTGTGTGGCTAAAGGCTAAAGCTTCCCACCTCCATCTTTCTACTTTGACTTCTCCATTATTAATTGAACAAATTGCAAAAGATTCAGCAACACAGATGTCCAAAATACTGTGTAATTGCGCGATGAAAAGAGAAGATTTTTAGCCGCAAGTGGTGCTGGCTAATATGTCCCCTCCAACCAATAACGTCACAAACACGCGTCATCATTCCGCGACGTTTTCAACAAGAAACTCCGTAGGAAATTTAAAATTGTAATTTAGTAAACTAAAAAGGCCGTATTGGCATGTGTCGCAATGTTAATATTTCATCATTGATATATAAACTATCAGACTGCGTGGTCGGTAGTAGTGGGTTTCAGTAGGCCTTTAAGTCCCATCTAAAATTCATTTGTATACACTAGCCTTTATATAGACCCCCCTTTTTTTTCTCTTCACTGACTGTTAAATTTAGTCTTACTGAATAAATTAAATAAATCTTAAATAATAAAAATGTAAATGTTGGTGTGTCAGGAATGGATACATTGGCATTCCATTGTATCCTGTGGGTAAAAACATTTTCTTCCAATTTGGTTTTCAATGTACTCTTTGAAACGGATGAATAACAAAAACCGAGCTACCACTGTACTAAATACAGGTGCTTGTCATATTATTAGAATATCCTGAAAAAGTTGATTTATTTCATTAATTGCATTTAAAAAGTCAAACTTGTAGAATGTATACATTCATTCCAAACAGACTGATACTTTTCAAGTGTTTTTTGCCAAAAAGGAGATGATTATAGCTGACAACCAATGAAAACCCTAAATTCAACATCTCAGAAAATTAAAATATGGTGAAAAGGTCAGATATTGAAGACACCTGGTGCCACACTCTAATTAGCTAACTAACTCAAAACACCTGGAAAAGCCTTTAAATGGTCTCTCGTTTTGATTCTGTATGACACACAATAATGGGGAAGACTGCTGACTTGACAACTGTCCAAAATATGACCATTGATACTTTAAAGAAGGAGGGCAAGACACAAAAGGTCATTGCCAAAGAGGTTGGATGTTCCCAGAGCTCTGTGTCCAAGCACATTAATAAAGAGGCGAAGGGAAGACAAAGATGTGGTAGAAAAAGTGTACAAGCAAGAGGGATAACCGCGCCCTAGAGAGGATTGTCAAACAAAACCGATTAAAAAATGTGGGGGAGATCCACAAAGAGTGGACTGCAGCTGGAGTCAGTGCTTCAAGAACCACCACGCACCAACGTATGCAAGATATGGGCTTCAGCTGTCGCATTCCTTGTGCAAAGCCACTCTTGAATAAGAGACAACGTCAAAAGGGTCTCGCCTGGGCTCAAGACAAAAAGTACTGGACTGCTGCTGAGTGGTCCAAAGTTATGTTTTCAGATGAAAGTAAATTGTGTATCTCCTTTGGAAATCAAGGTCCCAGAGTCTGGAGGAAGACAGGAGAGGCACAGAATCCACGTTGTCTGAAGTCCAGTGTCAAATTTCCACAATCGGTCATGGTCTGGGGTGCCATGTCATCTGCTGGTGTTGGTCCACTGTGTTTCCTGAGGTCTAGGGTCAATGCAACAGTCTACCAGGAAGTTTTAGAACACTTTATGCTGCCTGCCGCGGACCAATTTTATGGAGGTGAAGATTTCATTTTCCAACATGACTTGGCACCTGCACACAGTGCCAAATCTACCAGTACCTGGTTTAAGGACCATGGTATCCCTGTTCTTGATTGGCCTGCAAACTCACCTGACCTTAACCCCATAGAAAACCTATGGGGTATTGTGAAGCGGAAGATGCGAGATGCCAGACCCAACAATGCTGAAGAGCTGAAGGCCACTAGTAAAGCAACCTGGGCTCTCATAACACCTGAGGAGTGCAACAGACTGGTGGACTCCATGCCACGCCGTATTGCTGCAGCAATTCAGGCAAAAGGAGCTGCAACTAAGAATTGATTGCCGTACATGCTGAAACGTTCCATGTTCATACTTCCAGTTGGCCCACATTTCTAAAAAATATTTTTTGGTACTAGTCGTAACTAATATTCAAATTTTCTGAGATACTGAATTTGGGATTTTCAGTAATTGTCAGTACTAATCATCAAAATTTAAAGAAATAAGCATTTCAAATATATCACTATGTGTGTAATGAATTGATATAATATGTAAGTTTCACGTTCTGAATATAATTACTGAAATAAATCAACTTTTTCATGATATTTTAATAATATGAACAGCACCTGTATATACCAAATACAAACCGAGTTTGACAGAATGCAAGTCCCTTGGGGCATACAAATAGGTTATGCGGGTCCCTGCGATCAGCTCCTCAGTATTTGCTAAGATAAGCAGTGTGTCAACCAGACCCAGGCTTGGTTTGGTGTAAAAGGTTAGCGGAGTCATTGAGCTGCATCTCACACATTGCTGCTACAGCATCTATCTTTGTGACTGTGATGTGGAAGCTGTGACATTTTCCTGGTTTAAGAGCAGGCATGGAGAAAGATATTGTCACCATGACATAGAATCGCTGCAAGACTAACAAAAAGAGATGATTCTATTATGCCTTGATATTCTGCAGTAACACTTTCAAAATATATCATCCGCAGTTAAATGTAAGTAATGTTTCCTGCCATATTCTCTATCCATGCATTTCAACCGGAGCGTCTTTATTTCTCTATAAATGTACCACCGCCAAACGCACTTGTAAAGCTGATTCACAGAATGTGACAGAAGGTCAACAAGCCAGGAGTGACTCCTTCCACAGTATTACTCCTGCTGTATAGGGAGAGTATTGGGCTGACTCTCTGACCCATTCCTCTGCTATAAGTGGTCATTAAAGAGCCAGCTGACAGTTAACTCGCTTTGAGTAGTAAGGGAGATGTCGTGTTCACTGTGTGAGCTATTCTACTCAACCACTCCACATGGCTCAGATTAAAGGTGTCTCCTGATTAATACTGTTCCATCTGTTACTATGACACTGTGTATCAGAACCATGCATGTTCACCCCGCTTTCATTTTCAAGCAGCCAAAGCAACAGTAAAAACGTTGCTCAGTCACTTGAACAGATCCTTTACTGGGGTGTCACGAAAACATTTTGAATTCATATGTATTAGGCTAGCTATTTTTTTATGTTTTTGCTTTAAAAGTGTGAGGCGTAACTCTTCTAGGGTTTGCCAGAGCAATTCAGGGAATGCCTCAGAAAAGCTTGAGAAAAATGAAGAAAAGTTATGCGACCAGAAGACCGAAAACAAGTTTTTTTTATGTGTACTTTTGCTCCTAGAAATTAATCGGGGCAGCCATATTTTCCTTTTTCTAACTGGTGAATAACTGTATTTTCCATCGCCAGACTAAATATGACGCCCCCTCTTGGTGGGATGTTTTTGTGATATTCGGGGCTGAATATTTAAAATGGTCGACTGAATTTATGGTGTTCAGAAAGTATTTTTACATACTTTGCGGATTGTAAATACATTTGGATATGTTTGAAGGGATACAATGAAACCATTAACCATATGAAGTCAATTTGTTTTTCTACTCTACTGGTATTTCAAAATGATCGCTTCAAATCACACACCTATTGCTTGGTCCATTCCATTTTGCCCGCGTCAATTTGTCTGTAGAGATCCATATTTTACTCGCATTGCCATCATTTGTGAGTCTAGGCAGACCCCTTTTTTGGTGGTTGTTGTAGTGGGACATGTGTTACGATGCAAAGGCATGGCTGCAATGGTTGTCTTCCCTCCAATGCACAAAGACAAGCAGGAGCAGCATGCAGGTAGGATTGAGTCTTTAATTATTAAAGGTAGGACAACAAATACAAAAGCTCGGACGCTAAACAAGCATGGGGCTAAAAAAAAAAAGATGTCACCAAGGGTGAACAGCGAGGAATGGGAAAAAAAACACCGAAGCGGGGTGAAAAACCAGAAGAAATGTAAATGTTGCGTACAGCGAGCATTGACCCAGTAACTTGTGCTGGGTGACTGAAAACTATAAAGAGGAGCGATTAATTAATACACCTGGTGGGAACTCTAATTACTAAAGAAAGGCAGGTGTGGAGAATTAGTGCCCATGGAAACCAACAGTAAACGAAAGGAAAGAAGCCAGGACACTAAAACATAGGAAACTAGGGACTAACCATAACTCACGCCAAGACCTGTTCATGACAATATGTACCTTTTAAAAATGCGCAAACAATCCAGAAGATGTCCCGAACAGAGTCCCCTGAGTCAGATCAAACAGCAACACAACGTTCATACATAAAAAATTGATGTCCTTTTGTAATTTTGTCAAATTGCCAGAATTATATCCAGTAGTAAATATTGGGTGGGATATCAATTGAGATAGCATTATATAATTATTTTAATATAATTATTTACAATGAAGGCAGAGGAAATTAATCACAACTGCAGTTTCAGTACATGGGTTTAATAATGTATATAGTGTCATGGTGCATGCACAATCCCGCATGTGATCTGCGGCAAGCTCTGCCAGCACCTCTGCTAGAAGTGCGCCAGGACACGCCCCTGCTCGCTCTGCACACATCGCGGAATTGCACCTGCAATGCTGCAGGCAATCTACAACCAGCACACCTGGTTCTGATGAAGACAGACAGCGTAGAGAACAGCGGACCCAAATATCCAATGCCAGAACGTAGTTCACTCTCGTAGTAAGCATCCCGTCTCTGGCTTCACTACCGCGTATTAGCTCTCTCTCTGTGCCTTCCCTGTTCCTGTGGCTTATGTCCTTTGTGTTCCCCGCAGTGCTTCCCCTGTTTCCCGTGATCGAGCTGTGTGCCTCAACTTCCCTCTGGATTCTGGACTGCCTCCCTTGATCCTCGACCCCTGCTTGGACACAGACCTTGTTGCTTCTCTCCAGCCCCAAACCACTTGCCTGCCCACATAATGCCTTCTCGCCTTGCCCCTTATGTCTGACGGAGGATTCATCCAACACGCACATACAATAAACTCTGGTAACATTTACATTGTTAATTCTACACATCGTCTTGCACCTTTCACTTAGAGTAGCGTACACATCCCACCTGTTTTGATTGATTGATTGAAACCTATTAGTAGATTGCACAGTACAGAACATATTCCATACAATTGACCACCAAATGGTAACACCCTGTGAAGATGATTCTTACTCGGGTTCTTCTGGGACCACAGGAAATGGCACTACACTCAGAGGCAACGTTTACAATTGTTTTAATTATCTACACACAAAGTCTCTTTGGCTTTTCAGCCCCGCATTTACATTTATTTTAATTCTCTACACGCAAAATCTCTTTGGCTTTTCAGCCCCTCTCACTCAGGCAGAGTTGCTTCCGTGTTCTCCTCCCCTCATGGTC